>NW_020653782.1:0-22780 GCF_003589595.1 Hyposmocoma kahamanoa
GCGTTCTGGCACCAATTTGTCCCTCGTCCTTCCACAACACAGTTCCCAAAAATATTCGAACTCGTTCACAGTGAATGCTGCCCGTATGTGGAACCTTCTCCCGGTCGTGGTCAGACAGTCGCCTTCGGTTCGGGTTTTCAAGGGTGCTCTTTTGAAGTTTTGGGATTGTTCAGATGCCACATGTTAGAGCTTTTGAAATATTTATTTACATTTGATATATTTATTTATAGTTTTATTTTGTACATTCAATTTATTATAGACTTTGTATGTATTAATGTATTAACATTACTTAATATATATATATTCGTATGTATATTTGATTTATTTCATTTATCTGTGTATTTATTGAGTATAGTATATTTCATTTTTTTACTTATCTATTTTTAGTGCCACCCCAAAAACCAACTTTCCTCTCAGATTTTCAAAGGTTAGTTGGAAGAAATCTGTTTATGGGATAAGCTCGCCTTTGTACACAAATATTTATATTGTTTCTGAAAATTTGTAAGTTACTTTGTGGTACAATAAAGTGTTTAAATAAAAAATAAAAAAATAAAACTCGTAACTATGATTTTGTGTTGTATTGTTGCTCAGGCGGGGCAGTTTGACTGCTAGAATAAGTCGTCGGGTTATTCCGAAACAAACCGAAGCTGACTTCAGTAAAGAAGGATCCCACCCAAACCAATTTTGGAGGCATCTGTATGTACCTGGATTTGGACAGCGCCAATACTGAAAGACTAACTAAAATTAACTTTAAATTGTCGAATGGTTCTTGACTTTAACTCCAAACGCAGGGTTGATCCTTTTTTAATTAGTAATGTGATAGATAGTGCAATAACTGCATAGCATTCAACTTGTGCTGGGCAGGCCTTACCTCGCCATTACTCACCTCGTGATCCAAATATTCAACAAAGGACACCAGAAAAGAGCATTCGTACTGGCATTGTCTCTTGTTACATCTCCTGTTATACCATATTTTAATCAAATAAACAAATTATTGTTAATATTTTGGATATCTATTTTAGATTTTCGCCTGTCCTATGACCTAAAACATAATTATTATTATTATTATTTATTTTTTTTTTTTAAATAACGCTCACAATCAACATAGCCCCGCACTAGGGAAACCCTGTATCGCGGGTGCCATGGACACACACATAGACAACCACAAATTACACCCAAACTCACGAGAGAAATAAATGTAGGCCATACAAACATTTCTCCCGGCCCGGGAATCGAACCTGGGACCTCTGCGTGGCAGTCCGGCATGGTAACCGTTCGGCCACAGAGGCAGTTAATTAATTATTATTATGTGTTTAATCTAAGAGTCATTCTGGTCTCTTATATTCTCTCCGTTCTGTGCGTCAGCGTTGCTCTCAAATATAAAAAAGTAATCTAAATAAGCAGTTGCAAACTGAAATTGCCTAACACGTCATCCATCGCCCTCTGAAATACGGAAGGAGCATTGGCCAAATCAAAACTCAATTAGTGCACTAATTACCTACACAACTTATTTAGTGCACGATAATCAACGCATCTTCTTCGACACGAGGAGAATTAAGCTAACATAAGGTGAATTTGATACCTCTGTACGCTTCACTAGTCGCATTTATGACTTACCGACCTTCAGCTCTAATATAAATAATCAAATCTAAAGCAATAATAATAATGTCATATGATCTCTGTAAAACAATCTAATTCTTTACCATAAACAAACCTCTTTTTCGAATTCTCAGTCTTATCTGAAACGGGGCTCGAGACCTCGGTGTAAGAAAGTACAATATTGTTGATGTTGCAATGGATGTCCTCGTGTATACACAGCCTAACACTGTTACTCGTTTTTTTATACAGTTATCTAATAATTTCCGAAAATAATTTGCATGACATATTTTTGAAGAGGTGAGTGTGTTTACCATGTAGACGTTACTAAACTCTGTAGAGTTAACCAATAACTAGGCCCAACGTCCTGATGTTGATTCAAATCGGAATCGATCCGATCAGATAGTCATGAAATCAGATGGGTTTCTGAGCGAGATGATCAACCCGATTCCTACTATATCTTTCTAATTTGTGAGTTAAATCAACTATTGTTCCGATTAGAAATGTCAAAAGTTTCCGATCGGCCAGTTGTGAGTCGCAACTATGCGCCTCGACTCGTTAAAGACGCAGCTTCCGGTCGGGAGAGGCAATCAAAATCAAGCTGCAGATCCTGTGCATAATCGGGAACAATATATATACAATATACGCCTATTATAACATAATGCCGTCGCATGTGGCATCGTATACCACTAGCTATTGTCAAGGTCAATCCTAAACCGTGTTATTTCTTATCCACCTAAAACCTTAAAGACATTTACGCCATTATATGTACCAAAATTAACACTATGCCATAAAATTACACTTTCGGTAATACGAGTAGTCACACATGACTACCAAAATATTTCAAAAATCAATTACGCATGAGGTACCTACCAAAATCCTTCAAAAATCAATAAAACAGTTTAACAATACCTTTTTTTTTTTTTTTTTTTTTTTGGGGGGGGGGGAGTTTAACAATATCTAACATTAAAACAGTGATTTACTTTAGCTGTCGTATAGTACTTCAAACAACCACTGGATGCATCCTGAATGACGTGCAATGTATAATATGTCTATTGTGATGTAGCCGTAGTCACGGCGGAAGACCTACGACAATTTAGTTTGAAGCATTCTTCCTTAATATGTCGCATTTTATTGCAGTAAGAACACTTGCGCATTTTTAGGAAACAATTATTTTCTTGGTGACCCATTCTGCCACGAAAAGCACAAGCTGAAGTTAATTTATCTCGAATTTTATATGTACAACGAGCTGCAGTACGCCCACGTGTTTTACAATTATGACACTTGACATGACTTTCGCTTTTTGTATGATAACATGGGCCAACACATCGGTGAGTAGCACGCGTAGGGTCTGTACAGCCCGGGGACACCGCGCCGACCTCTACAAGGTCACTACCGATGGTCCCGATAATTGCTTCAGTTATCAACGGTGACGGAATGCCGCAAGCATTCCCCAGCGCCAACTTGTTATAATAAAAATGTAAATAGTCGATATCGGATTGTCTGACAATATTCACTTAATCGCGCATCATACCTATTTAGTTTAATCTTATGAGACGGAAAGGCAGTTAAGAGTTTTAATTTAAAATCTGACCACGATGAATTCATTTGACTCGCAGGCAACTGATCGTACCACTGGTGTGCGTACCCTTCTTAACTTCGACAAGCAATTAAATATACCTAACTGTCTTTTTGTCCCAACTGTACATACTGGCTATTCTTTCCACTTTTCTTATCCATATGTCCATAGTAATCATAGACGTCTTGGGGTCGAACTCAGGTAAAGGATCATTGCGACCGATATACCTAACCGGCGGCATATTAATTGAACTTTCCACATACCCTGATCGTCCAATACTAATAAGACCTGGGGGCGCCGCACTTCCAGCGGTCGGCGGCGGCAGTACTCCGCAATCGGACACGGGGGCAAGGGGCGGCGCAACCGTCGCCGCAAACGCACGCAGTGGCGCGCACGATAGCCGCGATGACTCGAACAGCGGGATCGGCTGATGAATAGTGTCGGGCTCGGGAATAACTCCCAACACACCTCTTCCACTACAGACGGGGCTCTGGAGGCAGCTTAAATAGGATTACTCTAAGAGCTCATAGTAGGCTCCCTGATCAACTCGTTAAACTGACGCAAACCAGCCAGGAAGCAGTGGCGGCTGGACACCATCACCGTTCTCCGCGCCCACGCGCGGCTTCTGCGACTGCAGAATGTGGACATTTTGCCGATCACAGGCGTCGGCGATAGGTCTTGACCTATCCCACGAACTGAACACCGTCTTCTCCAGTTCCTGTAGTCGTCTCGCTACACGACTGGTCTCCAATTCCAGCAACAATTGTCGCCGGAGCCGGTTTTCGAGATCCGCGCTTGAATCTCGACTTCTGTCACCTTTGGTGACCACAGCTCATAACTCACACAATGCACGAAGACACAGAGTACTTATATGTTATGTAGTGAAACGACTGAGATATTTTTAATTCACTCGCAATATGTATAACACGCGGCCCAGCGCACTTAGAGAAAAAACATAGCGGCGAAAACGAAACACGATCTAACATGTAAACACCGATTTTATAATTATTATTCTTGTGGGAATGTTTCATCGCACTTCTGAACTATTAGAAACATTACGAATCACAATAAAACACCGACAATAGAATACACACTTAGTTTATTTGTAAGGCCTACATATTATGGTATGTTAACATCAAAAGCCGCGCGGTCGGAGCGCGGCGGGCGGAACTCTATACAACACGTACAAACGCTTGGTCGCGGACGCGCGAACTGAACGTAGGCGGAGATCTGTCGCTGGCGCACGCCGCGATGCGCATGCGTAGTGAGTGTATCATGGTTTGTGGAGTGGCTGCGCGCAAACGTGTCCTTATACTCGCATGACGAAATATTAGTATAGCATAAACGCTTCAATGGATTGTTGAAAGTTGACGACCTTGAGACGATCGTTAATAGATCGATCGATCATTAACACCACAAATTGTGAAGTCACTTTGTAAAATATGTTACCGTCACTTTAGAATTAAAATATCAAAATGTCCATACGAAAACACTAAATGTATTATTTAAAAACATATATTGTTTAAAATATATTAACCAAGGGCACAGCCAATGTTTGAACACTAGCAAACTAGTTACCTGTGATAGCTTATGTTCCTCGTATAATTCACAATTTTCTTTTTGAAAAGTAGTCGAAAAGACAGGAATATCGCTCGGATATCATTTGCACTATATATTTGCAATGCACTGAACACTTTATAGTAATGTATACCATTATAAATGTAACCAAATGAATTATAAAGATTTAATAAATCAACAGGGAACTTAGTCGCGCGACAATTGCGCCCTCTCCTTTTAGGTTACATACCAGACTCGCCACGAAGACAGCGTAGTTCCTACAGGAGCAACGCAAATACGTGTGAATGCCGGACACCCGTGGAGCACATGACACGTGGTCGTTCACAGCCGAAAAGAAGTTACGGCGCTTATGTCTCAGCCATTTAGTTAATGGCAAAACTCGAAATTACAAGGTACAAAGAAAAAAACCCCTGCAACAATACATATTGTTACAGTACATTGAAATAAATGACGAAACATCTAGCGGAGGAAAGAATCCAGAGGTCAACTTACCATGCGGTCCGGTGACACGAGTTTTACATCTTGTACAGGGTTCGGAGACCCAAAATTACGGCATTTGGCTATTCCTTATTATTATAAAAGAAGACATTGGGGGACCATACCCCCTTATTATGGGATAAATCACCGCTAAAGATGCAGAATTCGGAACACTTTTCGAGCCGACGTGTCGAACAGAAAAGACAAGCTTCCGTCGAATTCCTCCTAAGAGATGTTACCCGCGAAAAATGCCTCAGACAATCTATCGATTCATCCAAATTAAGCTCCCAAGTCTTATCACCCAAACCCGCTGGAATACAGGGCGATTCCAGGTTTACGTACATTAAATTACAGAAAGTACTTGGCAAACTAATTGGCGGCGTCCGACATGGAAATATTAAACAAAAGCTATAATTTACATGAAGCTCGACAACAGAAGTAAAATCGAGTTTATTGGACCGCAGCACTAGTATTCTGCGTTGCCATACAAGAAAAATTTGCCAGGGTTGGTGTTTTCAAAAATATGTCAAATTAAAATTCACGATATTGATTTTATAGAAAAATTGTTCACCAACAAGTAATAAATATGTGAAGGGTTTAAATATATAGATCACACCAACACTAAAGGGCTTCAAATAATTTACCAAATGTTTTTAAACTATAATGTCAAAGTGACATTTAGTACAGGAATGGTGAAAAATACCAAGGAGAGAAGAGAAATTTTGTTTTTGTTTTGTATTTACGAGATGTACCAAAAAAAATATGTTACACCTTACTTTTGTACAATTGTGAGATCTTGTACTCGTAATAATTACGCCTCCATACACTCATATTACCTCCGTACGATGGCGTGCGGACGCTCCGGGCTTCGCCCAACGCGGCCATGTTTAAAAATTGCAAAAATATATTTTAACCACTAATTAATTATTTTCAGACAATCCTAGAAATATTTTCGTGTCAATTTTCAGCCCGAGCAAAGAAAGTTTTTCAACAGTTATTTACATAAAAAAAATATCGCTTGTGCGGCTATGTCGAAAAACGGCAGAAACAAAATTTTTACCCCAAATTATGATTGAAGTCATTATGATATAATTTCAGTCGAATTAGAAGAAATTTTCTTGTACCCCTAAAAAGTTTGTATGGCAGCCATATTGAAAAATGGCGAAAAATAAACTTTGACCGCTAATTAGTATTAAACACTCATAGAAACCCCGACATGTCCATTTTCAATCGAATCAGAGCAAATTTTTATCTGCCGCTAAAAAGTTTGTATGGCAGCCATATTGAAAAAAGGCGAAAAATAAATTTTGACCGCAAACTATTATTAACCACCCCTATAGACATGGCAGCCATACTAAAAAATGGCGAAAAAAACGTTTGACCCCAAATTATGATTAAGAACTCCTAAAGACCCCCGCATGCCAATTTTCATCCGGATCGAAGCAAGTTTTTCTTCTGCCGCCATTTGAATTCGCCATCTTGATTTTTTTTTACACAGGCAGTTGACCACTGTTACCCTCTATGACAATCCCTCCAGCACCACCTATCTATTTCTAATAGTTTCCGTTATAGAAGACCTTGAAATTTGTGTGGCGGCCATGTTGTTTAGGTATTTAAATTTCGAACATTTTTTACATCCGGCGAAAATTGGCCAAGGTGTACCTCATAAAAGTGCACTAATATCCCCTCCATAGTTCATAGTTTCCACAGGCCGTTGATCACTCTTTCTTATTTTCCACATGCAAGTCATCTCATATTTGATTCTTTGCTCTGGAACTTTTGGTGGTTGATGTTGCTCGCCTCCGTAGGTTTATCCTCGAGACCCTACAAGTGACCCCTGGGTGGTGCTAGAGAGCAAGAATTACCGGTGGTAGGCTTCGGCCGTGGCTGGTAACCACCCTCCCGACGCAGTCGAGTCGCCAAATGGTTTATCCGTGTTCCGGCTCGTGTTCGGGAGTTGCCATTAGGAGGTCGGGTCTGAACAGTTGCATTGCGTCCAACGACGAGTAGTAGCTGCTTGTACTGGCACACTGAGCACTCGGTTCTGGAGGCTAGCGGGATCCGAAGCATGGTGCACCGCTGGCCGACCGTGGGAAGTTGGGGGCCCGAGTAGCGGGGAAGCCACCCGTGAAAAGCTGCCCCGCCACCCAACGAGAAATCCCGGAATGCTCCACCTTGCCGGTTGGTGACCGGAGGGGAGGACCAGGTGGCTATCTCCGGGGGGGTTCGGGCGTCCCCGCGGTCTCCAAACCGATTGTACCTTCGTGTGGCAGTGTTTGTACACCATATTACTTAGATTTTTACGTTACTCGAAAGTTAATGAATTATGCATACAATTAAGTATGTAAGTTGTAAAGTAACACTTAATAATTGTACTTTAATTTCTTAATAAAAACCGGCGCACGTCAGCTGTATTTGTTGTTTACTAGTTTAGGCGCTCGGCACACAAATTTTAAGTATTGCTAAGGGGCGCCTTTGGGGATAAATTGAAGTATGTGTGTGTTGTGTACTTGCTGTGTAGGTATCTGCTTGTGTATGTGTAATAGAATACGTATATTATAATTATTATATTTGTTGTAAAGAAGAACGTAAGTACAATACGTAATCGTAATAGGTAGGTACTAAAGTAACACAATCTTAACGGTGACATGCCAAACAAAATTTTCTACTAACTGCTAATAAATCACGAATTGTACAAATTCATAATTTGACAGATGGCAACGTTTTCGATTGAATATTTAGTTGTCCATACTTACGCAGAATCAAGAACATAGCTAAAGTGGACGGCGGCCCTAATTCTGAGAAACTTTCATAGTATTTTACGCTTTAACTCTTAACCACTTTATATATTTATTTTATTAAGAAATAAAATATATTTAAAGGTGCCGAGCATTTAAATACATATCGATTAACACTAGAATCATATGAAAATATGTTTTTACTATTTTTAAAAGTAAAAACAGTCGCAAGTAGTGGCGGAATTAATAAAAAAATTGCGAAAATGGCGTAAAACAACTGCAGGTCGCGAGGAAGAAAATTGACGAATCCCAACCAAATTGACAATGTAACGACCTAAAAATGGTTTTAATACAACCCATTAATAATAAACCAACAATATATTGAATAGTTTCGTGCTTGAGTGATATTTTACTTACTACATTAATTTAAATGCCTTAAATAGCTCGATTTTTCATCAGCTTTGTCTGGGAAAAATGTGTGAAAGTTCTTTGATCATAAGCACTGTTCGCTCGACGGTAGTAGGTATACCAAGCACGGTGATGGATGTAGTGGGGACAGGTGAGGTAAATAATCAAAACAAGCAATACAGTAGCACCACTCGGTACCAACACATTTATTACAACCACTATTCTGTCCTGCTAAGCCGAAAGGCGCTATTCTGAGTTACGCCCTTTTAGATTTTTTTTATACCATTTCATAGCTTTAATAATATCGTATCTAATGATATAATATTCATATTCATCATATTCGCGCGCACGCTCGGCGAGTGGACGTGTGGAGTTTTATAGCGGTTTTGTATTGACGTTTGAAGGTACATTCACGATGGTGCAGTGTGCAAAATGTAAACTTTATGTCTCCATGAAGAGTGAGGATATAGTGAGATGTAAAGGTCAGTGCGAGAAGGTGTACCACAAAAACTGTACTTCGAGATCAGGAATCTGCGATAACTGCCAGAAGAGTGACAGTCCAGGATGCGGAAGCAAATCACAATTAGATGTTGATCACAAACAAATATCTGTGAAATCCCTATTACAGGAAGTCAACACAAAATTAAGTATTATATATAAAATGGAAAAGAACATAGAAGAATTAAGAGACACTGTTGATTTTTACGCTGAACAGTACCAAACGATGGTGGCTTATAAAGAAAAATCTGATAGAAAAATCAGATCGCTTGAGCAGAAAAACGTTTACCTCGAAAAATGCAACAGTGCCTTGGAAGAAAGAATCCTAGATTTGGAGAGTAAAGAAAAAGAGAGGAATATAGAAATTGTTGGGTTAGAGAAAAAGAACAAAGAGAACATTATGGATACATTGAAAGTAATTACACAAAAGTTAAAATTAAAAACAGAAAATATAACATCAGCAGTGAGGGTAGGAAAAGAAAAAGAACGCGACGGAAAAATATCTCAAGCAGTGATCGTAACACTAAGATCAAAAGTGGATCGTGATGATTGGTTAAATGTGCGTAAAACTAGAGTAACTAATAACTGCGTATATGAAAATGGCAACGAAGGCCGTATTTACATTCACGAGGACCTACCAAGATACAAGCGTCAACTATTATGGACTGCTAAAACTGAACTCAAGGCTCAGTATAAATACATCTGGGTTCAAAATTCCAATATTTTAGCAAGGAAGGAAACAGATAAAAAAATCTATAGGATCAAATGTGAGCGTGATATAGAACAGTTGAAACGAAACTAAGATCAAGTAGGATATGAGAGTACACACTATATGATTTGTAAAACAATAAAATTCACGGATAACACAAATAACATAACAGAAACACAGTATAGTAGATACAAAGACATTGTAACATTAAGTAAATCGTGGCTTTCTAACCAGAATGGATTAACCTTATTGCACCTGAACATAAGTTCCTTGAGGAAACATTTTAATGAGCTACTCGTTCTTTTATACCAAAGTGTATATGAGATCGACATAATAATATTAACAGAAATAAATATTAAAGAGGAAGAAATACGCTTGTACTCAATCCCTGGTTATGACAGTTATGCTTATACTAGAGAAATATGTCGTGGAGGAGGAATATTAATATATCACAAGGAAATATTGAGCCTGGAGTTCTTGACACTATCAACTACATCATTCGAAGCCATACATGCAAAAGTAACAGTGGATAAACGGGTAATCCATATTATCGCGTTATACAGACCTCCACGGAAAAGCAAGAAAAGTTTTACTGAACAACTAGATATAATGATCAGAAATATACCACGGAATGAGGTTTTATTGGTGGTCGGAGATAGTAATATCGATATTCGCGCCCAAAGGGTGTCGGCGTTTAATTCAACCCGTTACAAAAACATGCTGTGTGAGCACGGCCTCTATTGTGCAATTCCTCACACAGAGATAACGCGCTCAGCTGTTGTTGACGGGCGAACAGTTGAGTCATGCATTGACCACGTGTGGGTGCGAGCGAGACAGTGGGGAGATGGGTTTGCAATAGCGGCTAAGTCCTACGTGTTGGAGTGTACAGTGTCCAACCATTATGCTGTAGGTGTCTCATTGGACTTTAAGTCAAAAGTACCTTTTATTCAAAACAACAGGGTCCGTAGGATAATTTTATGTGAGAAAACAGTGAGAGAAAAGTTAGTGGCTTACGATTGGACAAAGTTACTGTCAATAGTGTGTCCCTTAGTTCTTTATCGGGAAATGTGTTTGGTGTTTGGCTGCATTTACAAGCAAAGTGAGCTGGAAGTTGTTGTTTCGAGTAAGCGACAGTCTCAGCCTTGGGTAAGTGATGATCTGTGCCGAATGATGTCGAGGAGAGATTCTTTGTTTCGGGTGTGGAAAGCGGCACCCAATGACATGAATAAGAGGTTAGAATATACACGGTGGCGAAATAAAGTAAATAAACTTATAAATGCAGCAAAAAATCAACATCAACAAAAACAGATAAAGGATTGCAGGGGAGACTATAGGAAAATATGGAATAATATAAATACGTGGGTGGGCCGAGTTAAGCCTAACGTTGATGATGTAATTAAGAAATATTTAGGAAAAAGGGACGATACTTTTAATATTTGTAATAACTTTGCTCACACGTTCACACAAGAGATTTTAGGTATAAAACACAGGTGCTCTGTTAAGTTTTTAGAAAGAAAGTCGTATGTAAAATTAAGTAATAAATCACTAAAATACATAAGGGTTCAGTCAGCTGATATACAAAGTATTATAAAATGCTTAAGTGCCGCAAAATCGCCTGGTACTGATGGTATAAGAGCTAGGGATTTAAAACTTATTTGTGAAAAGATCAGCCCAGTGTTAGCAAACTTTGTAAACATGTGTTTAGCAAAAGGGGAGTACCCCAATGAATTAAAAAAGTCGATAATACGGCCAATATATAAAAGTGGAAGCCATCTCCAATATACAAACTATCGACCAATTGCTATTCTTTCTGTAATAAACAAAATTGTTGAAAAGGTAGTTGTAGGACAGATTTCAAAATTCCTAGAGAAACAAAATGTACTGTCGGACGTGCAGCACGGCTTCAGGCCTGGGCGCAGCACGAGCACGGCCCTAACTGAGTTTTCGGAAGCAGTTAACGAAAGCCTCAATTCACGTAAACAAGTCTTAGCTCTTTTTATCGATTATATGAAGGCATTTGATACACTAGACCATGACGTGCTGCTCCAGGCTATGGAAGAGTGTGGAATAGCGGGACCTATCAACATATGGTTTCGAAACTACCTTTCCGGAAGAACTATCCGTACTAAAGTTGATGGTAGTATGGGAGGAGAATATGATGTTACGTTGGGTGTCCCTACCGGATCTGTCTATGGCCCTATCGGATATATAATGTTGGTGAATAGTGTAGTGAATGTAATACAACAATGTAAGGTATATATGTATGCTGATGATATGTGTCTATTGTATTCAGCAAAAGATTTGAACGATGCTCGTGCCAAAATACAAAATGATTTTGAAAATATTACTAAGTGGGCGCATGACAACGGCATAATCATAAACTTAGAGAAAACTAAATGTCTGCATATGTATTCTCCTTACAATAAGAAGGCCAAAAACCTGAATTACGATAATTATAGGGTACACACTTACGAATGCTTACATGCTAATAAGACCAGCTGTAAATGTGAATCACTAAAATATGTTGATAGATATAAGTACTTAGGTTTATGAGTCGAAACACAGTTTAATTGGAAATTTCATACTGAGGATCTTTGTAGAAAACTTAGAATAATTTTAGGAAAATTTTATCACTTAAAAAATGTGTTAAGCAGGCGAACAGTTCTCATGGTATACTATGCGTTGGGAGATTCTCTAATTAATTATGGTGTCAGTATTTACGGTCGGACTTTTAACACTTATCTTAAACAAGTAAAAGCCCTGCAATTAAGTTTATTGAAATATTTAGTAAGTTCCTCAATAAAACGTGACTGTAAAGGGGATTATAGTAAATTGTACAGCATTCTTAAAATATTACCTGCAGATTTGAAACCAAACTACCAAATCATAATTGATAATTATTTTAGTGACAAATTTAAAATACCGGTATATAACAAATATAGGACTAGGAGGGTTCGTGAAGGAAAGTTTGTGCAACCTCGGACTGTCAATTATTACGGACGAAGGCTAAACAAATATCTGGTACCACATATTTTTAATAATATAGGTTTCCTCAGGAAAAATCCAGTAAGTAGTGTTCTAATTTTAAAATTTAAATTAAAAAATTTATTATTAGGATAGTTAGTAGAAGTTAAGTCTAAGTTTAGTTATACTAATTATATTAGTTGTTTGTTGTTTTTATTGTGCGCTATTAATTCATTAATTAAGAGTTAACATATAATGTGTGAGAGCGTGCTCGCCAACAAACTGTTTCCAGTTTGGCGGGAGATGTATTGTTGTAAATGTATAAACTTTTTTTGAATAAATGAATTAAAAAAAAAATTATAGAAATAGCGCTATCTAACTTAAAACATTTAAAAAACCACTGAGAAGTATTTTTAAATACAATACAATTACATTTAAATAAATTTAAATTTAAATTTTAAGCTGTTTATTTCAGAAAAATAATATAAATTAAAACTAACTTAATGCTAAAGAGTAAGAATTTTTATATTTTAAAATTATGTCCTCTACGCATCGTCCCCTCCACAGCGATCTTTATTAGCTAAACTTACACACATCTCTTATTTAATATTACCCTTAAACAAATGTTTTAGTACTTTACTATATAGCTTTTTGTTTGATGACTCTATTCTTTGTACTAATTCCTTTGGGACTCTGTTCAAAACATCTGGCAGTACAAAAGACCACATTCTCCTACCATACACATTGTTATACTTTGGGAGCTTAAATGTTCGAATGTTAGGCAATAATCTTAATCTTGGTAATCTATTTTCTTTTTCTAGACATTGAATTTTCCCTTGGTATTCGGATATTATAGCAAGATCTACTTTATCATACACATTGAATACTTTACAGTATTGAAATAGCTTCTCATAGTTATCTTTATATTTGTATTTAATTTTTAATGGTACAATTTTCTTAAGTAGTCTTATTTGTAATTGATAAATTTTTTTAAGATATGTTTTGAAAGTTCAGTCCATAACTAGACAACCCATAACTTATAACAGAGTCCGCCAATGACAAGTAAAGTAGCCTCAATGTGTTGTATGGCATCTTACATTTTAGAATACTAATATTTGCCAGAATTGCTCTTAATCTATTACATACATGATCTACGTGAGGACCCCAACAAAACTTATGATCAATTTTTAATCCTAAGTAGGTGTAATTTTTGACAAAATCCAGTGCTTCACAGCTACAGGATGTGCATTGCAAATGCATACATTGGTGATCATGGGCCACTATTCGGGGGATTATGTTCACTTTTAAGTATGGTGAATGAATGTGCATTAATTTTGTTTTATTATAATTTATGGATAATCCCACATCATGAGCCCATTTACATAATGTATCAAATTCTATTTGCATCATCTTTTGCGCCACCTCTATATCTTTATGAGCTGTTAATATACAAGTATCGTCAGCAAATTGGTATACAGAGCCGTTTCTGAATATGTTGCACATGTCATTTACGTACAGCAGATATTCAGTTGGACCTAGAATTGATCCTTGAGCACATCCGTGCATAGTCGATTTTAAGTTGCTGTGCTCCCCATTTATGTTGACCATGTTGTACCTTTTTTCGTGATAGTTCCTAAACCATTCTAACAACGGACCCTGTACACCATTCTGCTCCATCTTACTAAATAGTGTTCCTAAATTCAATGTATCAAATGCCTTACTAAAATCGATCATTATAGCTAATACATGTTGTTGTTTATTATTAAGGTAATTATTTACTTCGTCTGTGAACAATGTTAGCAATTGTGTAGCACTTTTATTTTTTTGAAACCCAAATTGTTTTTCGTGAATGACCCCGTTACTTGACAAGAAACCATTCAACATTTGACCATAATATCTTTCAATGATTTTGTCTATGCATGATAATATAGTAATAGGCCTATAGTTATTGAAATCTGTATAGCTTCCTTTTTTATGGATTGGTCTTACCATTCCAATTTTTAATTTATCCGGATATGTACTTGTAACAATGCACTGTTTAATTAGATGTGTTAAGACTGGAGTTATGTTACTGGCTATATATTTTACATCCTTTGCTCTTATTTTGTCAAGTCCCGGACTCTTGTTTTCGTTAATATTACATATTATCGTGTACAATTTTTGTTGACTAATTTTATTACATTTTATTGACATTGTTGGGTTATTTATATATTGTTTCTCGTCAAGTAATGGTTCATCACATGTTATTAACACATTTTTTACATTTGATTCAAATTCCTGAGCAAACTTTTCTGACAGTTGTTTAGCTTTCATTCTAAAAGATTTTAATAATATTTCATTAGTCTTCTTAGCTTTTATTAGTCTACCTGTTAATTTGTTCACAATTTCCCACATTTTTTTTGGGATTACTAAAATTGCTACATATTTCCCTTTTTGTACAATTATTTCTAGCTTTGTTCATACATCTATTTGTTTTATTTCTATATGCTTTATAAATCAGCTCATTTTGTTAATTGGTTATATCACTTAAATGTACTTGTAAAAGTTCTGTTTTTTTTGACATTTTAATTAAATTATCTGTAATCCAACAGTTCTTTCTTTTACTATTTATAATTATTGTTTTTGACATTTGGCATTTATTGTAAATTTTATCAAATTCTTGTACAATTAAGTTATGTATATCATTTGGGTCACTTTTTTTAAGTGCAGGGCTCCAGTTCACCTTATCAAGCTCCTGTCTTGTCATGTCCTCATCTATTGTATACACTTGTTTTTTGCGGGGTACTCGGTTCGCACTTGTAAAAGCTAAACCAGTAATAAAGTGATCTGCTATTGCGTTTTGCACAACGGCAGATTGGATTGAACACTTACCCTCACCACGCTTTAAATAATTGCGAATGAAAATGTGATCTATACAAGTTTTTGATGTGCCTAACACTGTAGTTTCTATTCTTGTGTATTGTGTTATACAACACATGAAACCCATGTCCGCTAATGCGTTCTGATATGAGCCTGCCCACGTGTCCAAAGTTGTTATATAGTCTATATCAACATCAACAACAATAATACAGTTTGATTCGTTCGGGTAATTTTTAACATGATTCCGAAATTCATCAACAAAGAGACGCCTACTTAATTTAGGGGGACGATATACAGCACACAAGTATGTTTTGTACCCATCAGCTAAAATCACTTCACCATAAATGCACTCAAAAAAACTTGTTTCCACTTCATTCTGTAAAAACGTTACACTACTGTGCACGTATACTAGTACTCCTCCTCCTTTACGTTTCGTGCGTAGTTTTGTGTACATTTTATAATTTTCCAATCCAAATAATTGTTTAGTTGAATCTGTGATGTTCGCCTCAGTAATTATGATTAGGTGAATTGTTACTTGGCTACTTGTAACAATGTACTCAAGTTGAGCATGATATTTTATTAATGATCGTATATTTACGTGTAGTAACAACAATTTGTTTGTTTGCGGTTTGCTATTAGAAACAAATTCGTTCCACGTATTATGTCTTGTTTCTAATACACTTGGATCATTGTAATTCATTATTGCTTTTATTAAATTGTCATATTACGACTGTAGACAAGAAGTAAGTGTAATCTCTAGCGTACTCACTCATTTTATCAACTCCTTCTTTATGGTCTCAATATCTCCGGCTGACCGCACATAATAAATCTTTCTATCACCTTCATTTTTGCGTACCATTATCACACCATCTTTGCACCATATGAATTTGCATAGCGATTTATCCTTTAGGTCTGATTTTGCCTTCCACAGCAAGAATGCTGTGGTTGGGCTTAACGACGCACGTAGGTATATTTTGGTTCCGCCCTGTAATCCTAATTCACTGCTACAGATGTCGACATTTCTTGCTGCTTGTAGCCAAATTGTGCTACATCCTTCTCGCAATGATACTATTATTGGTGCATCAGCAGCGGCGCGGGCTGCTCGAGCCGTGCCGGAGCGGCTAGCGATGTTTTTTCTGTACACATTGGTTATGCAGTCCATTTTTTGTTGTAATAAAACTGCGCACTTTTCCGCTATTTTCCTCACGTCTTGCTCTTTCTCGTCTATACCACATATTTCAATTTTATTACAAATCTGTGCCTGCTCCAATTTGTTTACTTTTTGCTCCATTACGTCATATTTTAGTTGTATATTTTTGCTCGCATTTGACACATTTTTGAGTTGATTATCCATCAACTTAATGCGATTCTCATACTCATGCATTTTCGACTCATAGTCGTCAATTTTTTTCGAATAGAATTTTAAGGTACTTTGTAGTTCTTCTCGAATAATGTCACGGACAGTTTTTCGCATTTCGCGTAGCTCTTGACGAATGTCGTATAGCAATTGACCTTGTGTTGACGCACTAATGGTCTCCACGTCGGATTCTTCTTCCTCAGTATCCGGCAAAATCACGGAAATACGCTTTGATTTTGCGCCGCCATTGTTGCAATCGCGACATTTCTATTCCGCGTCTGCCACAGATAGTGCACTCAATTGTTCTACTGTGAGGGATGCGCAAGGGCCATGATACCACTTGCTACACTTATTACATTGCAGTCCCGGACTCTTTTTGTTGATTATTTTACTGCATTTAGTACACTTCACCATTTTTATTTTTATTGTGGTCAGAACAATAGCGCGCGCGCATTTAATTCTCGACACGTCCGTTCGCTATAGCTGCGGGCGGGGGGACTGACATAAAATGCAATTTACAAAAAGTCGATTTTGTCAAAACTTACTCCGATTGAGACAGCGCTTTTCGGCTTATCAGGGCAGTATTAGCAGATTATATTAGTAATAATAATAAATAAAATTATTTATTGAATAACTTATTGTACAAATGAATAACTAAAGACTAATTATGCGAGTAAATGTAAAATATAACACATATACCTGAGCTAGGAGAATCCTGTATTTCAGGTAAAAAGTACAATTATACAAGTGGATATATGATTAAATTATGAACAAAAAAATAATTAAACACTTATGATAATTAATATTTCTCTGTATCATCGTAGACATATTTTGAAGGAATTCGTGGAGAATTTTATTAACCTTTATATAACAAAAATGATATATGGCTGATTTGACGTTTAATTTGTTGTATAAAAATGGCCCAAGAAACACAATAAATTTCGAAATAAACACATGTTTTGATGATACAATTTTTTTCTTCAATAACAAAATTGATTAATCCATACACGGAACACTTTGTACTCACAGTTTCTTTTATCAAGTTCCACACTATTCGTAAATTACCATGGTTCATTGTAATTTACGAATAGGACTATTGCACACTTACGCCGCCGCCGGCACGTTGAGGCTACTGTACGTGAGTTAAATGGCCTCACTTAAAAAAAAATCGAACTGTCTAGCTAGCCCACCTTCCGCTAGAAGAGCATTAGCTGCTTCAGGGCCGATATTGCTGCTAAGAGAGACATTGGTGTATTAAGAGTTTGATGTCTAATGTCGCCTATAGTGGTGTAGTTGTGGAGAACATGTGCGTTTCAACCGCAAAATTGTCAGATTTTGTTAAAAAAGGGTTATGATTTTATCTATCATTGAATAAATGCCCGTTCTTGGGTTCTTGTGTAGATCTGTTAAAAAATCATATAAATCTATTTAATAATAACGCATAAAAGTATTATAATAATAACGCACACACTCGACATCGCCCCGTAAAAGTGAAATCCTGCGTCGCGGGTGCCATGAACTTACACATAGACAACCACAAGTTACAACCAAACTCACGAGAGAAATAAATGTAGGTCATACAAATATTTCTCCCAGTCCGGGAATCGAGACTGGAACCTCTGCGTGGCATATGGTGACCGTTCGGCAACAGAGGTAGTTTAAATAACTTACTCCTAAGGCTAAATAAAAAAGTAATCAACTTACACTTACGTTGTTGAGACAGATATGATTGCTGGTCAGGTTCAACAGACGGAGACAGAGACGATTGAAAAGGCATCGGCGAGATTTAGAGATAGCCCCTTTCTTTATTAACTTCGCGTAACTTAAAACAAATAACATTATGAAATGATGCATTCATATACGTCTACGTGCGCGCGTGTATATTCGTATGCGAGCGAGAGCACACGTGTATGCTTGAGTAACTTCGGGTTAGGTATAACAGGGTTTGTGCGCGAAAGTATTTGGTGTGTTAAATGTGTTCATGCTAGTTAGTGTTGATTGATAAACATGTCCTAGTGACGGCCGGTCATACAAAAGCATCGCCAATCGCGCAGAGCGCGCTGGCTCACACTGATCGGTGCGGACTCTTCGCGCGCGCTCCGCCAGCCTCGCCGAATCGCCGCGATGTTTCCAGGCCAGCGTCACCGCTGCGCGGGTGGTGCTGCTGTCGCGGCGGTGTTGCCTCGGTTGTTTGACCGACTAGTTAGGCTTGATTCAAATCGCCGAGACGCAACGCAACGCGACGTGACGCGGCGCGAAGCTGCATTATAGCGTGCAGTGCACATTAACTTTATCCTCTACAAAATAAAGCAACATTTCATTTAATGAAAACATGAAAACGGGCCGCAGCAAGTGACAGGCGCACTTTAGAAAATGCAATATACTATACCACATTTTGCCTATTAAACAAAGCACACATTTCTTCACACAACAAAAAACAAAACTGACAATACAAAGTGTAACTTAGCGTCTCAACAATAGCGTATATTTCTTTGAAAGGTAGATTGCGTAGTAGTATATAATATTATATATATATAATATACTAAAGAAAGTCGCTATTTCTTTGAAAGTCAAGCAAATTCTGTTTTGATAGATGCAATATGTTTTTTTTATTATTGAATATTAACAGCATTAATTAAATTTTTATTGAATTGATATTCAATTATTATTTGTGAAATTACTCCACTGGTTTGTTATAATTATTAATACACTATACAATATATTAACAGCATTTACAATATCATAAATATACAAAGTGAACCTTAAAATATTACAGCCAATAACACGTTTTCTATAATAAAATTTAGTATATAATACAACACCATAAAAGCATCATCCAGTATTTAATGCTTCTGATCTTCCCCAAAAACGTAGTTGGTGTGTGTGTGTATGTGTATGAGTGTATTGTATATTTGTCAATGTATGTGTGTGTTTTAGAGGGAAAGATAATGTGTCTATGTGTATATAATTGTACAAATTATTATAAACTGAAATATGAACCTACTTTCATTAAATGTTATTTTTAAATCAAATCAAATCAAATCAAATGCATTTATTCGTCAACATAGGATACAGTACATTGAAATACATGGTATTAAATAAGTTATAGCGACCCTCTATGTTGCACCTTCAGACATACGAACTACATAAGTGGATGATCAACATAGTTATTTTACTTAATTATTATTTATTTACTTAATTATTACTCAATTTTATTTAATGTCAAATTACTTAATTATTACCGAAATATTCGTTTATAGAGTAAAATGTTTCATTAACAAGGTATTCAAATAGATTTCTTTTAAATGTTACAATGTCCTTAATGTTCCTTATGTCAGATGGTAATTTATTATAAATCTTGGCACTCATTGCAATAATACTATTTACATAGGAGGGCAGATCTGCCACCTACGCTGTCAAGTTTATTATTCCTACGGGCACTCTTAACACAATTAAAGAAGTTTGGATTGCGTCTGATGAAACTGCGGTATTAAATACATAAACAGACATTAGCGTTAGTAATTTATGTTTCTTAAAATAAGGTCTGCAGCTATCTGTTCCTTTTTGGACCACACATTGCTCTAATACACTTCTTTTGTGCTAGGAACACTCTCTTCACATTTATAGCATTACCCCAGAAAATTATTCCGTAGCGCAATTTTGAAGCTATGAAACCGTGATATGCTGTTAGAACCACCTCGAGGCTAGCTTTCTTCCTTAACATAAATAACGCATATGAGAACTGATTCACCTTCTTACATATAAATTCTATTTGGGATTGCTATTTCATGTTACTGTCTGTATACAAGCCTAGAAATTTAGTAGTAGTGGTCATGTGAACGTCAATGTTATTATTAGTAAATGGGTTCAAGGGGGATTTTGTTAGTTGAAAGCTCATAACTTTAGTCTTACTGAGGTTTATACTTAAGTTGTTATTATTAAGCCACTCTACTACTTCTTTAAGACTGTCAAGTATTTTAGATTTGTCTTCGTACAGTATAGTACAATCATCTGCAAATAGTACCATCGGATAAAGTGTGGATTTTATTATGTGATTGATATAAATCAAAAATAAAAGTGGCCCCAAGATACTTCCTTGAGGGACACCATGAATAAGCGTATTTGATCTGGATGTATATATTTTTTCAGTATTTGTTTTATTGCAGATTCTATTTATTCTTGTTAATTGAATTCTATCACTAAGGTAGGACTTAAGTACAGACAAAGAGTTACCTCGAACACTGGAGACCTACTCCAGTTTTTCTAAAAGTATTCTGTGATCAACAAAATCAAAAGCCTTTGTCATGGCTAAAAACATGGCGAAGACTTCCCGCTTTCTATCCATTCCTGAATATACCTCACTCAAAAACTCATAAACAGCTACATCTATTGATTTTCCTCTTCGAAATCCTTTTTGCTCTTTTGCAAATATGTTTTTGCTTTCAAAATAATCGTACAGGTTATTGTGTATCACTTTTTCAAAAATGTTTGAGAGTACCGGTATTAGGGCCACTGGTCTGTAATTTTTTAAGTCTTTTCTATCATCTTTTTTATATATGGGCTTGATTATTGTAGTTTTTAGTGCGGTAGGGTAAATTCCTTGTTCAAAACAAAGGTTTGCTATGTAGCTTAAAATTGGGGATATAGTAAGACATGTATTTTTAATACTTTAGTGTTTATGTTGTCATAACCCGTGCTTGTTGTGTTTTTAAGTAGATTAATAATCTGTGCAATAGATCCAGGATCAGTGGGCCTCATAAAAAAAGAGGAAGGACTGTTGTGTTTGCAAGTAGATTTGAAGTTTAGATTTTTGTTATGCTTTAATTTCGTAATATTAATATAGTAGTCATTAAAAAGTTGAGCAATCTTTGAAGGATTAGTAACACGTTTACCATCATGCACAATTTCAGTGAATTGTTCCTTAGGCGCAAAATTTTTTTGTTTATTTATAATCTGCCATGTAGCCTTTGATTTATTACTTGACTTATAAATGTGCTAGTTATTCTGAGCAAGTTGAGTTAAATTGATTATTTTATTGTATCTTTTAACAAATTTTCTAAAATTCTCTTTATCAACTTGTTTTTGGGATATCCTATATTTCCATAACAAGAATCGTTTCCTTCTACTGCATTTTATAATGCCCTTAGATAACCACTTTGGCTTCTGTAATGTAGATCTCTTCATTCTGATTACCGGAAAGCAGAGATCGTATAACAGTTTATATAAATCGTAAAAAGCATTAAATGCTTCATCATCATTATGTTTCTGATATACTTCATCAAAAGACAAGCATTGGATATATTCGCTAAATTTTTTCAAATTTTCCTGGGAGTAGTCACGTTTAAAAAAATACCAATATTAGAAACCTACATGATTTCTCTACTGCACAAGTCATAATTTGTGCTTTATGGTCAGACAGGCCTAACTCTATCACTTCAGCTTTCCCCTTACGAATGTTGTGTATTATATTGTCGATGCACGTACCACTGTTTGGTCTTGTAATTTCATTAATACCGAATTCCATATTGTAGCTTTGTACTAATGTTTCAAATTCTTGCGTCATTTTATTATTTCTAGTTAATCTATCAATATTAAAATCGCCACAAATGATAATTTTTCTGTTATTAGATGTCATTGGAGATATAATTTTTTTGAAGTTTTTAGAAAACTGTTATTAGAAGCTTGTTTTCTAATTCATCATTTCTCTGTTTGAGTTTTTGTTTCGTGTCATCTTCCTTTTCGAATTGTAAATTTGGACAACTTCTATTCAAAGAGTTTACGCTCTTTACTGTAGATCCCTCAATGTCTTCGAACAATTCATCATCAGACATTAGAGACTCAAATGAATTGGAAGTATGTATATTAATTATTTCATATTTTTTCCTATACGTTAAATTCTCTGTTATCTTTTGATTTGATCGCAATGGAGTCGATGTTGTTTGTATTTCATCCGAGGAAGGTATATCAGTTAGTTGGTGGGTTTGCTCCAGTGTTGTATCTCCTACTGCGTTGGAATC
>NW_020653783.1:0-11470 GCF_003589595.1 Hyposmocoma kahamanoa
CCTTGAATTAGAGAATAGCAAAATCAACCATTAAAATAATTGATAATAATAATAATAATAATACATTCACCAACAACTTGCACTCAAACATAGTCTGCCAGAAACACATACACCCTACTATAAATACAAACCGAAAAATGTGCTGGAAAATAATAAAGTAAAACTGTATTGGGAACGGCAATATCTATGAGGTAGGTGGTCTTTGTAGATTTAACAGTCATTGTTATGTCAGGTCTGTTGCTGAGGATAGTGCGGTCGGTGACGATGTCTCGATCCCAATACAAACAACTTAAAACAGAAACACACTGAAAAAATACAAAAATACATACCTTTAGCAGACGAAATTAAACAGATGTGGCACCAAGAAACCATCAAGATAGTCCCCATCATAATTTCGTCAACTGGTGTCATACCGAAATCTCTTCATACCGACTTAAAAATGATAGATCTGCACCCTAAAACCTACATACCTCTACAAAAGTCAATTGTACTAGACACATGCTCGATAGTCTGCCGTTTCTTAAATACATCTGATTCAACAAACTCCACAAAAAAACACCACCCACTCACATCCCCTCACAATACCACAACCGAACCAGAATACTTGGCTTAGGCCCGTACCTGGTTCCAAATATCCGACCATCAGTCGAGTTCAAGAGAAATAATAATAATAATAATTATTATTATTATTTTTTGTTTGTTATGTGTCAACCCTAAAGGCAACTTGCTGACCAAGACTACATTGCACACGGTACCAATATTCTAGAAATCATGCAATAGAGTAAACTGCAGACGCAGCGCCTCGTGCCGAGTCCACCAGGCCAACGTGACGCCGCGCAACGGCACTTCGATACACACCTCGGTCGGGTCAATTAGCTCTTAGTAATAATGAATTTGTAATTAGGTACATTTATTTTTAATTAAATTAGTTTGTAAAATTTTGGTTTTTTTTTGGGTCCTCCGGCAGCGGCCTACGTAATTGGCGCAGTCGGTAGGATACTCGCGGAACGTCGCGGGCAACGTAATTTTTCAAAAATCAAAAATTCACGCCGTCGTCGTCGTCTCCGGGTGGCTGTCAAGTCCCTCAACGAGTATCCTGGATCTACGTGCGCCGCGCCGAGTATCTAAAATTCGATAACGCTCAAAAAGACAAGATCACCATGTCCATGTAAGTGATACACCACTGATTTTCTCTAGTGTTGCATTCCTTTCTAATCCTAATAATTTTTCCTTTTTTTATAACGATAGTCCTTATTGTTACGATTCCAAAATTTTCTATCCCAGGAGTCGTACCCGAACGGCTGTAACTAAACAGTCTAGGGTTCATAGATTAATAGATAGTTTTAGAGACATAGATAACGAGAGTACGTACAGTTACGAAACTGTAAGTATGGCAGACACAGATTCCATTTTTAAAGCTCTCCGTTTGGTGCCAGAATTCGACGGCAACCCAAACGTATTAGCTCGCTTTATAAGATTGTGTGATCAACTGGTACAAACATATGAGGATGCCGATGCGTTAAATCAATTGTGCCTAATTAACGGCATACTGAACCGTATTACTGGCCCCGCAGCCAGAACTATAAACTCTAACGGCATCCCCGAGAGTTGGGAAGGCATAAAGAACGCTCTGATCAATAATTTCACAGACCAAAGGGACGAGACCACCCTCTATAACGATCTTGCCATCCAAACACAAGGTGCTAGTAGCCCAGTAGAATTCTATGATAGGTGTCAAACTTTGTTCGCCACTATCATGACGTACGTCACCTTACACGAGAGCGTATATACCACCGTAGAAGCGAAACGCGATCTATACAAAAAACTAACCATGCAGTCCTTTGTACGCGGACTAAAAGAGCCGCTGGGATCTCGTATAAGGTGTATGCGTCCCACCACTATCGAAAAAGCATTGGAATATGTACAAGAGGAGTTAAATACAATATATTTACACCAAAGGAACAACACTTTGCCCAAAATGAATATGAATTCATATAATTACAAACCTCCCGCGCATAATCCAATGCCGAATACACATGTTCCTAGACCATTTGCATTTAATATGCCTAAATTCACGAACATGCCGGCTCCTTCACAACCCCGCTTCGCTTATAACTTTAACCCACATCAACCCCCGCGCATAACCCACATCAACCCCCGCCCACACGCACGCAGCAAATGTTCAGTGCACCCGTACCCAACTATAACCCACGTAGCAACGTTTTCCAAGTACCACCTAGACCTACTAACAATTTTCCTAAACCCATGAGCGGAGTTAGCCATTTTGCACCCCGAGTTTTGAATCCAAGTGCCCATGACTGGTCGAAGCATGGCAATCCACAACCATCAAATTATTTTAAAACTCGCGATGTAAATGTTAACGAATGTGATAATTATTATATTAACTACTATGACTACTCAGAGTCCAGCGAACCGACATATGACACCGCGTACTATTACGACGCGCGCGACACACACCGCGATTATGGAAATGACTATAATATGAACTTTGTATACGAACAAGCTCAACCCGAATTAAATTATGATTGTGAGCAACTGGAAGATAAACCACAGCCTTCCGCGAGGATTTTCAATTGGCCCCGAAATCAAAAACTTCAAGATAGAAGTCAATTTACAAACTCAAAGGCAACTTCCGTATATTGAAATTTCTAATCCACCACTGAAATTATTAATAGACACCGGAGCCAACCAATCTTTTTTAAGTCCCGATGTAATTCAAAACTATTTTTGTCATATTCCGTTGAACCATGACCCCTTCGAGGTCACTAACATTCATGGTACCAGCAGGAACCAGTATTCCATAACGCTACCCTGTTTTGATGAATTCAATGACGAAGAGGAAATGAAGTTGTTCATATACAAATTTCACGACTACTTTGACGGACTCATAGGCCTGGATTTGTTAACCAAATGGGAAGCAAAAATAGACCTAAAAGACCTTATACTAACGACCCGTGACTCGACCAACGCGATTAAATTATACAACTCGCGCAACGTAAACTTATACGAAGATATAATACCGGCGAATTCTTCTAAATTGATAAGATTACCTATTAATTCATCTGACGGTGACGTAATTGTCAACGAACAAATATTTTGCAATTGTTTAATCCATGAGTGTATAACTACAGTAAAAAATAACCGCGGATACTTAGAAGTTGAGAACTCAACTAACAATGATATTATATTTTGTTTAGATCGTCCCGCGACCGCCGAAGTGTTAAATATCGAGTGCACGCGAACTTTACAATCGCCGCGCACTAGTGAGGTTATTTCACGTTTACGTACCGAGCATTTAAACGATGAAGCGAAACCTAATCTTATTCAGCTTTGCTCACGTTACTCTGATATTTTTTATATAGATGGTGAACCTTTAACATTTACATATAAAATCAAACATAATATCAAAACTACAGACGAAATGCCGATCTATACTAAAACTTACCGTTACCCATTTATTCACCGTGACGAAGTCCGCGACCAGGTATCAAAGATGCTCGAACAAAAGATAATACGTCCGTCAGACGCCGCGTGGAGCTCACCCATATGGGTTGTGCCCAAGAAGGCTGACGCTTCAGGTCGACAAAAATGGCGTTTGGTAGTTGACTTCCGAAAACTGAATGAAAAAACCATAGACGACAAGTATCCCATTCCTAACATTTCTGACGTTCTCGACAAGCTAGGGAAGTGTCAATACTTCACGACTTTAGACTTGGCGAGCGGTTTCTACCAAGTAGAAATGAATGCCGACGATATACATAAAACTGCATTCAACGTCGAGAATGGTCACTTTGAATTCTTGCGTATGCCAATGGGTCTCAAAAATTCGCCATCCACCTTTCAAAGGGTGATGGATAATGTGTTGCGAGGGTTACAAAATATAATATGTTTAGTTTACCTCGACGACATTATAGTTTTCAGCACGAGTCTCCAAGAACACATGACAAATCTAGAAAAAGTGTTCCAAAGATTAAGAGAATCTAATTTTAAAATACAGATGGACAAATCTGAATTTTTTAAAATTAGAAACCGCTTATTTGGGACATGTCATAACCTGCGATGGTGTGAAGCCCAATCCAGATAAAATTAAAGCCATAGAAAATTACCCTTTGCCTAAAACTACGAAACAAATAAAACAGTTTCTTGGTCTCATTGGATACTACCGTAAATTCATACCTGATTTTGCCAATATAACTAAACCTCTCACCAATTGTCTTAAAAAACGTGTTGGTATCACTATAAACTCCACATACACTAACTGTTTCGAAAAATGTAAGAAACTGCTCACCAACGACCCCATACTACAATACCCTGACTTCTCTCGTGAATTTAACTTGACAACAGACGCACCGAACTTTGCCATCGGAGCAGTGCTTTCGCAAGGTCCAGTAGGCTCGGATAAACCGATTGCCTACGCATCTCGCACGCTCAATGACAGTGAAACAAACTATAGTACCATAGAAAAGGAGCTACTGGCTATAGTATGGGCAACTAAGTACTTCAGACCCTACCTTTTTGGACGCAGGTTCAAAATAATCACTGATCATAAACCATTACAATGGCTAATGAACCTCAAAGAGCCTAATTCTAGACTCACTAGATGGCGTCTAAAACTTAGTGAATATAATTACACTATAATATACAAAAAGGGCAAAGCTAATACAAATGCCGATGCCCTATCCCGAATAGAACTACATAACGAAGAGGCAAGTTCGATGGCCGCCAACCCAACTGAGAAACCACCCACATTAGACAACTCTGACATAAATACTGTTCATACTGACTTGGAGAATCCCATCCTGGAAGTTCCTTTAACCGACGATCCTGTCAACAAATTCCACAGACAGCTATGCCTGACTATAGTAGGTGACATAAAGAAAAGACCAGTAGTTACCAAACCCTTTGACACGCATACGCGTATATCTATACAACTATCTGAATCCAACCTCGAAGAGGATCTTATTAACCCTATCAAAGAGTACGTTAACCCCAAAGTTAAAACAGCCCTTCTTATTACACCCCGGTTAGCTATGTATAAAATTATCCCCATTTTGCAAGACAAATTTAAAAGTTCTGCTATGAATTTGGTCCTTGCAAAATCCGAATTAGAAAATGTCAAAGAATACCTTAGACAACAGGATATTATCAGACATTATCACGATGGTAAAACGAATCATAGAGGTATCAACGAATGCTACCTATCTCTTTCCAGAAAATACTTTTGGCCTAAAACGAAGGATCAAATTACAAAATTCATTAACGAGTGTACCATCTGTGGTCAAGCAAAATATGATAGACACCCTATTAGACAACAGTTCAACGTTGTACTTCCCGCCACAAAACCGTTCGAAATTGTCCACATGGACCTCTTCACTGCACAGAACGAAAAATATGTAACATTCATTGATGTTTTTTCCAAGTACGGACAAGCTTATAATTTATTAAGCTCTCTTACAATTTTGTACCCATCATGGCTTACCTCTTACGATAGTTACAGATCAAGGTACCGAATTTACTAACCAGATGTTTGCCGAATTTATTAGGATTCATAGAATTACTCACCATAAAACACTTGCTCACTCCCCTAACGACAATGGAAATATCGAACGTTTCCATTCGACATTATTGGAACATCTTCGCATCTTACGCCTTCAGCACAAAGATGAAGCTGTGGTTAATCTCATGCCATATGCCTTAATTGCCTATAACAGCTCTGTGCACAGCTTCACCAAATGTAGACCTTATGACGTTATCAACGGACATTTCGACCCCCGAGACCCAGTAGATATTAACATAACGGGATATATAATGCAACAATACACACAAAACCATAAGGAACGTATGAAGACTGTATATGACTTGATTAACGAGACTAGTCTAGCTAACCGAACCGCCATTATTGCCAACCGTAAGAAATCTCGCGAACCAGAGCAAGAATACCAACCCCAGCAACAAATATTCGTTTCCAATCCAATGGCTAGTAGACAAAAATTAGCTCCGCGATATACACACGACACAGTACTGGCCGACCTATCCATTCATATATATGAATGGATAGGTCGGCCAGTACTGTGTACACTTCCAAAAAATGAAACCCCATCGCGAAATCTAGAATAAAAAGAGTACCAGAAAGCGCAAAATTGTTGCAGGATACTGATGACCCTATTCCTGACCCTAACAACGGCACACGAGATAATACTTGAGAGTATGGACCGGGAGTTTTGCCTTTTCGACTTGGACCCATGAGGCTAATAACACATTACCTAACGACACTTACCTGCTTTTTGAAATACAGCTTTCTTACTTACATACTAAATTAGATAAAGTTTCTTACCAGTTACAAAGTTTGAAACCTCATCGGGAAAATTGCTAATAATCAGGATAAAATCAATAATTCTTTACACTTACTATTAGATAAGGAATATTTAGTTGAAAATAGTTTAATTAAATACGCAAAATTTGGCCAGCTTCTAACAATCATCAGTGACAATGTGGATGATTTGTCCACTAAATTACTTAGAATAGAAGACATATTGGCGTTTACTCACACCTCGGGTACTCACCATTCCATGTTAGGTATAGATATCCTAGTTAAGATGATAGAAAAACTTAAGTTACTTTATAATGTTAATCAATTATTACAGATAGAGCTAAGAGAATATTATGACGTAATCGAAACAGGATCATACTTTTCAGGTAATCAAATAGTGATAGTGTTTAGAGTTCCTATAATTTCACCTTCTAGTTATAGCCTTTATAAGTTACCCATCCTTCCTAATAAAGATAGGAAAATCATCATTCCCTCCTATCCCTTAATAGCAACCGATGGGAAATCATACGTGTACATAGAGGCAGAATGCCCGAAGTCAAACATTCGGTATCTATGTCACGAGAACACCAACCAGCACATAAGGACGGACATCGATTGTATCCAGCGACTCATCAATGAACAAATCCTCGATGCTTCCTGCCAGCAGACAACTGTTACACAACTGAAAGAAACATCTACATCTTCGTTTTATCACACAACCGTACCATTATATTTTATGTGATAATACTAAGTACAACTGCACTCATTATAGTCATACTATATGAGAGGCGAAACACGTGTAAGAAGACAGAAAATGTACCAGAGGTCACTACTACAGTACACACTTACGCCACACCTACGGTTGGTAACCCACATCCGGACCGGAAGATTGCGCCAGCAACATTTCTACTCAACGCGAAAAATAGTTGCTGATCTCAGAGGGGAGGTGTTATGTGTCAACCCTAAAGGCAACTTGCTGACCAAGACTACATTGCACACGGCACCAATATTCTAGAAATCATGCAATAGAGTAAACTGCAGACGCAGCGCCTCGTGCCGAGTCCACCAGGCCAACGTGACGCCGCGCACCGGCACTTCGATACACACCTCGGTCGGGTCAATTAGCTCTTAGTAATAATTAATTTGTAATTACATTTATTTTTAATTAAATTAGTTTGTAAAATTTTGGTTTTTTTTGAGTCCTCCGGCAGCGGCCTACGTAATTAATAATAATAATAATAATAAATCATTTATTCGCCTCAAATAGGGTAGGGTACATTACACATGTTGATGGTAAACATTAAATCAGAACATAAACCTATTCGGCCTTCTAAAATAAAAGCATGCAAATACAATAATAAAATAATACATTGGTTGATTGAGATTCGATTTTAAAACAATAATTAGGCAACAAATTGATAAATTTAATATAATTGATTTAATTTGATATGTCAGAATCGTGTATGTCATAATTTAATAATAATATATATTTTTTTTAATGATGGGAAAAATGTATGCATCAATTAATTATTCTTTATGATTCATGAATTCGTCAATAGAGTAAAACAAATGATCAAAGAGCCACATGCGCAATTCCTTTTTAAAATTAGTCAATGGTAGAGGCTTAATGCAATCTGGTATACGATTAAAAATTTTTCCACACATTACATACGAGTTATTTAGAAAACGTTTTGTTTTGGGTATTGTATTTAGTACGAGTTTATTGGGCTTCCTTAGGCTTCTGAATGTTACGTCCTTCGCTGTTAAGAATTTCGATAGATTTCGTTTCACGAATATACCAACTTCGAAAATGTACAGGCATGGGAGGGCCAATACTCTTAGTGTTTTAAAGTGAGGACGACATGAGACATACGGTGCTACATTGCTTATGGCACGTATACATCGCTTTTGAGCAATAAAACCTTCGCAAAATCTGTTCCGTTGCCCCAAATTACGATACCGTATCCGAGTACAGACTCAACATACGCAAAATAGGCAGTCATGGCTGTGCATTTATTCGCTACTTTTGACAATTTGTAAAGAGCAAACGCAAACCTATTTATTTTAGCACATACTTTGTCCGTTTGATCCCTCCAATTAATCTTTTGGTCTATAATTAATCCTAGAAATGTCACATTGGTTTCGTTTCGCAAGATTTGTCCTTTATAATCCATGTCAATTGTCTGTTTTCGTAAGTTATTAAAATTCATTATATTAGTTTTAGTTAAATTAATTTGAAGATTATGTTTTTGTAGGTAGTCAATTAGTGATGTCATTGTTTTTTTCAATTCGTTTTTATGATATTCTAATGTTGAATTTATTGGAGAAGTGACAACCACTGAAATATCATCTGCGAAAAGAATTATTTCGTGTTCCGTGCTATCTCATACGTCATTAATATATAATAGGAATAGCAGGGGACCAAGTATACTCCCTTGAGAAACTCCGTAATTATTACTTTTAAAGTGAGATTTATATATTTCGGTACAATTTTTTGTGTTTAGTTGGGTTATTTGTACGCATTGTGATCTATTTGTAAGGTAGGATTTTAACCAACTTAGTGCTGGACCTCGAACTCCGTTATGCTCTAATTTCGTCAATAATAAGTCGTGTGAAACGAAATCAAAAGCCCTAGACATGTCCAAAAATAGTCCCGTTGTGTACAACTTTCTATTAACATTTTGTAAAATCTCGTTAACTATGTGAAACGCTGCATGTGCTGTGGATTTGTTTTTTTGAAACCCATGTTGATTCTCGTGTATAATTTTAAATCGATTAAAGTAGGATAAAAGCTTGTGGTACATGACTTTTTCAAATATTTTTGATAATACTGGAATCAAAGTGATAGGTCTATAGTTAGTAATATCTGTAGTGTCTCCTTTTTTGTGTAATGGTTTTGCGATTGAGAGTTTTAATTTCTCTGGAAAACGTCCAGTTTCTAAGGAGAGATTTACTAAAAAAGCAAGTACTCCGCCTATCTGATCTTTACATGCTTTAATAACTTTAGTACATATAGAGTCATAACCTTCAGATGGAGTATTATTCAGTGACAAAATTATTTTTTTAATGTCATTTTCGTCTACAGGAGTTAGAAAGATAGAATTTAAGATTTTTTTGTTATGTATCGTATTTTGTATGTCATTATTTAATTCGGTAATTGATTCTATGAAATAATAATTTATTTTATTGGTTCCGTTATTTCAGTATCTTTGTCTTTAATTTTTTGGATATAATTTTTAACATAGCTACTACTAGTTTCATTTTTAATTATTGTCCATGTAGCTTTGCAAATATTCTTGCTGTTTACGACGAATTTTTTGTTCGCCATTTTCTTAGAATAATGAATACACCTTTTGAGTAATTTGTTGTAAGTCTGATAGATATGTTGACCGTTGTTTGTTTTGTGTGTTTACACACAAAACGGAGTTTTCTTTTTGTAGTACAGCTTTTTTTGAGTCCTCTTGTTAACCAGCGTGATTTTAATATTGATATCAATCTAACTTTTACTAATGGAAAGCAGAGTTTGTATAAGAGACAAAATAATTCGTAGAACTCGTCAAAGGCTTTGTTCAAGGTTTGGTGTTTGTATATGTCCGAAAATGAGAGATTGCCCATGTGACCTACAAACCTTAATATGTTTTCTGTAGAATAACATCGTTTATAGGCAAATATCACTTTCGGAAATATAGACTTTTTGTTAACTTGGAATTGTAGGACCTGTGCTGTGTTATGATCGGATAGCCATAGTTCTGAAACCGAACCTATCGCATCGCTGATATTACTGATTATAAGATCTAGACATGATTTTCCTCTAGTAGGCTCAGTAATATGTAGGACAGGAAGTTATTGCTCCTTATAATAAGAGTTAGGCGCTATTTATAAAAATGAATCTTCATGCGTGAACAGCCACTCTTAGAGGTGGATGATTTTCTTGAAAATTAAATGGGACCACTATGGAGGTACCCTCTTTCCAACAAAAAATATTCATGAGAATCGGTGTACAAATACACGTACGGAGTTACCGCGTAACACACATACAAAAAAAATATACAGTCGAATTGAGTGGAGTGAAAAAAGACATAATGATTCCTAAGACAGTTTTCTTGTATCTTCTATGGTTTCGGGTTTCCCCATACTGTCCCATTAAAAAAACACTCTATATATGATAATGTTTTTATTTTAGTAGCAGTAGCGCTCCTTGGGAAAGAGTTCGCCCAGAGAAGTACTGCCTCATTACCTATTTCTGCCGCGCCAGGCAGATTACCGTTTGTGAGCATTGTAAATTGTGTTATTTGTTTTAACTGTTAGACAATAGTTGTACGACAAATATTGCAGTGGAAAGTGAACCGCGTTGCGATTAAGACGGGCAAATCGTCTTGTAAAAAGTAGATAAAAAAGACAAAGGTGAAAGATACAAAGACAAGAAAGTAAGGAAGCGTTTAGATACAGTGTAAATGTGTCAAATACCGTAATAGGCGTTGGTGAGTGAATTTCTCTGTATTATTGTTATTAGTTATTACATTTAATAATACCGAAAACTTTATTTGCTGTTAATAATAATAATGCTAATAAAATCATTCATTTATCTCCACACATTAATAAATAATAATAAATATATGCTCTACACAGTGTTTAGTAACAATAGTGGTGTGAGATAAAAAGGTCTGTAGCTCTGCACAATGGCGGAGTGTTTCACAACGCCGCCGCTGAAATTCTGCTACAGCCTGCCATATTCATAAAAAGAAGAAGAACCAACACACATTATCATTTTAGTTCTAAGATTTCTAGCCGATTATTAGACACATATCACACACATGAATCGTTACATATATTTTTTTCATTACTATTACACTATCCACACACAACTACATTATAATGCCTATCTCCAAGGTTTGCCTGAAGCTTTGCTGTGTTAATCAGATTAGTTGTGGCCATATTGAACAAGGGTGCGAATTATACTCTGTACAGGGTTTTTCGTAAAACACTAACAACTTCTCAGGATTATATTACTGACGTCACAAATAACAACTTTTGTTTCACGACTTTTTACAAAAATAACAAAAAACTTGCCAAAAATAAACTTACGTGTCCATTATACTTTTGTGTTTTTAGCATCGCAAAAATATTTTTTGCGTTGAC
>NW_020653784.1:0-101750 GCF_003589595.1 Hyposmocoma kahamanoa
TGTTGTCGAATGTTTATAAATTACTATTGTCGATACTGTTACATATTGAGATGCCAGGTCTTAAAACCGAATAGCTTAAATATACGGACAGATCAGTCAATTTAGCCGGATATTGGGGTAAAAAGGCTAGGCACCCTACATTTTTAAGGATTCGGAATACAACTTTTTATAGGAAATTTGCAGCCAACCCCAGAGAATGCCGAGATTCTTGGAGGAACTCAGGTGGCACCTTACGCAAAAAAGAGCGCCTAGACACCGGCTCCATACACCCTTAACTGAGTTCAACTCAAGTAATATAACCGTAATAACAATGACCTTAATGATATATCATTACGCTGAGGTGGAAACCGCACATTTCCAAAATTATTACCATGTCCACTTTACACGATAGTCAGACCAACGCGAAGTCTTGTTTATTGTAACAAAGCATAGGGAAACTTTTTTGCAAACGACGTAAAACGCGGTTTGTATGTGTGCGCATCTGCCATGTGCTGTGGACGGATACACACATTCGCATAATCTCACGATGCACTCGCGTTGCATAGCACTGGTCGTCCAACGCGCCTTTCCAATGAATTTATGCGAATGTGTGCGTCCGTACACATGCATACTTTTAAGCCGCGCTGCTGATGTCGTATGAACGGAGTTACCACATTTGTCTTATAATACTATGTAAAAACAGACTAACAAATGCCATAACATATAAATGATTATTAACACAACAACCAAACATTTGTGGATTTCGTAATAAATTCAGGCATTATCAACGTCGCGAGTTCAAAAATATGTATCATTTCAAATCAACCACAAAGCAATATCGCATAAGTGTCAAGATAACTTCTGTGTCACAGTGTAAACCGCGCTAACTTACAACAATTTATTATCAATGTTTTTAAGTTTTCGTCGCATTTATTTAGTCACGTGTGTGTAGAATATACATTGTAGTATGTATATTTTTTATTGCACCAAAGAAATACAAAAGAAATAATAGGGGTTTAAATATGAAATTGCCGATTTATTTTACTGGCCACTTTAAATTAAAATTAAACCTGTATGGTGTCCGATTTCAGAGTGAAACGTTTTTCACACGAAAAGTAAAACATGCTTAACTTAAAAAACATGATATTTGATTGTTCGACTTTCAATTGTTTTTACATTCAGCTTTTAACGTGAAGACAGATACAGCGAAAATCTGAGTACCTAATTTTCGAATACGAATTTCCACATGGAGTTAACGTAGCAGAAACTGTCAATGCTGTATTTGGAGAGGATATGGCATACGCAAATACGGCAAACGCCGGCAATACGGCAAATTACGACTTGAAGAAAGAACCACGAGGAAGACCAGTCACAAATGTAAATAACGTTGAATTGAAGGTAATGATGGAAGCCGATCCGTATCAAACTACCACGAAACGTCATGGTTTAATGTTAGCATACCCACAATATGACATATGGCGTTTAAATAATGACGACGGAACTCGCAGCAAAACAGCTTCACCGTTATTGCTCTATGATAACGCAACACCTCACACTGCTTGAGAAACAGTTTTACTACTACAAGACCTGCAGATATAAATTATCCATCATCCTACATATTCGTCGGACCTCGCCCCGACCGACTACCATTTTTTCCCGCAATTTGATTTTTTTTGTATGGAAATAAAATTCCCAGGAAGCAGTACAAAAATCCCTTCACACAGCTGTGGAGTCCAGCTCTCCAGACTTCTATCGCAAAGGTTTAAATGACCTTCCGATTACATGGCAGAAATGTATAGACAACAAGGGAAAACACTTTGATTAAACAAATATATTTAATCTTAAAAAAAATTGTTTTAATTTTTCAGTGCGAAACGGCAATTTCATACTTTAACCCCTAATAATATATTAATATATAAAAGGCCCCTTGTGAAAGAGTTCCTCCAGGGAAGGAATGTCACCTTACCTATTTCTACCGCCAAGCAATAATGTAACGTGTCGCTTACCACCAGGCGCACGATTTGTTGGTCCCATCACTTGGTATTATAAAAACGTGAACTATCCAAAAGAGTTGCAGTACCACTCAGAGCTTTAAGTTGCAATGACGCATTTTCATCAAATCGTCAGGTGACTTTCGCTTGCCGAAAGATAGCTGAGAGTGTTATTATATATATAGGGATCGGAATAGGTAGAGTTTTTTTACTAAATTTCGAGGAACATAGACAGAAAATGGAGACTGCCTTACGACAATATTTTTTAGGTCCTAAACCTTTTCGGGATTCGGGAAATCACTTAAGAACGTTAAAAATTGACGAAATTCAAAAAGCTAACAGGCAGGTACATTATATTCATCTTAACTTTGCGACACACAGCGGGTCGGATCTGCGATATTGCGGACATTGGATTTTTTTTCACGATACCTCCCTAAAACATGCCAATCGAGAAATCCTATTGTCCTAATTAAATATTGTCATATAACATTTTGCCATAAATGTAATAGTTTAGTAGAAAAAAAATTAAATGTGTATTTTTCGTATGGGTCATAACACGTCCAGGGGGTCGATTCAGAACCTTACGATAACTCAGTTGTCGACCGATTCGATTTGATATCATACGATTTCTTTTCATCTTTATTCACAGCACCCGAGTCGAACGCGACATTGCCGTATTCGAAAACGAACCGAAGTGACGTCACACCCGTACGATTACTCGTACTTAAAATCTACAACAAACTCCCAGAATATTTAAAAACCGAAACAAACATAAAAAAATTCATAAAAACGTTGAAAGAATTATTAATCTCTAAAAGTTATTACGAAGTGAACGAATATTTCCAAGATAAATTATAATTAATGTCTGCCCCTCTCCCTACCAAGTTGCGATGCCTGTCAAGGTTCATGTGTATGTAAATGTATAAGTATATTCTTAAGTATATTTCTATGACGACAACACATGTAATGCACTTTTAAATAAATAAATAAATAAATAAATAAAATTAGGATATGGGGTAGAACAAAAAACAAATAAACAAATGTGTTTTGGAGTGTACATAGGAATAAACCGATTCCCTTTACGCTTGATTTCGAGTGTAATGGGAATACTACCAAGCGAGCGCCGAGCGACACAGCAACAATAACAATGATTTCTCATCTCCCTTCCTACTTTTTCGCGGGCTTAGGACCGACAAAGCACCTCATTTCTCTAGAAAAGAAAAACTAAGTTACTCACCTACTCGTTTATGTTATGATGGAAAAAGTCTCAAATCAAAATGATTACGTTTTATCTTATGTTATTTATTTTTTATTTTTAAAATGATAAGTTTATGATTTAGTAACTAGTTAACATTTAATAAGAATTGAGGTTTTTCGCTTTGTTAAAAATGTGAAATCAAGTTATTTACAATGATTGATTTTTTAGTTATTTACAGTTTATTTACACTTACGTGGTACGTAGCAAGTGTTCAAAATGTCCACTGTTAGTAAATTTTGTTTTAAATTGTTGAACACAAACACATTTTGTCTCACACTATAAAATGCTGAGATAATCCTCTCGCACAACACTTCGAAACTGTTCACCTCCTCCGCGTAAACTCCGATTTGGGAACATTTCAATAGCTTGCCTCACACCATCACCACTTATTGCGTAAAGCGCACTATCATTCGACGTTATAATAAATATCTATTTTAGCGGCGATCGGGTGAGCGGAAGTACAAATAAGTTACGTGTTACTTCGTTAGACCAAGGTCGCGCGTGCACTGTCTCTGCAAACAACAATTTCGCGTATGCGCCCGCGTCCTCACCCGCCAAACGAGAAATCAAAGCCGTGCCGCCCGCCACTGCGTCGGAGCAATAATAGTGATGTGCATAGATTTCGATAACTAATATTGTTCACAAGTAATAGTCGATAAAAAAAAATATAAAGTCCAAGTTCATTAGTTTATTATTTCTTTGGGTTCAGAATCAGGAATATAACGCACTCTATAAGTATATCACACTTTCAAATATACAGCCTGTATTAACATTTTGTTCATTGGCGTTTAAGTAATAAGTTGTTTAACTTTTGTAGTTGTTAACCGTTGAAATGGAAACTGCTTATTTTATTAACGTTAAAACGTACGTTTAAAAAGTGCGCTTGTAAAAGCGCTTTTTACTTAAATGCTTTTTAGTTTGACGCTTAAAAAAACGTTTAAGCGCATAGAATTTATGTTTAAAAAAGCTTACAACGTTATGTTGAATTAATTTGTTTAGGAAACAAAGATGGCGCTACTTAAAACTTGCCACGTAAAAATGAAATTATTTAGTATCTATAGAACTGACCAGTGACCAACGCTTACGCTTAAAATGAAAAGCGTGCTTATGTGCTTATTTTAAAAAGCACACTTTTAAGTGCTTTTCTTTTAAACGCCCACCTCTAGTGTAGACTCTTAAGTATATCCGAAGATATTAGACGTGAAGCCAAATAAGAACCAAAAATTATTTAATTAATTCTCTTGTGATGTGCGTATATGCAATGCAAATTTCAGTTAATAATTTTTGTAACAGACAAACCGTTCGTGCGGTTTTGTAAAATGTTACATGGTTTATGAAAATTGTACCTCTTTGTTTATCAAATAAATAATAATACCATAAAAAATGTTCTGAAATGTCCGCAATTTTTATATATTTACGATTATTACAACTCATTTGATTACGGTTTATTGCCATTCATTTGCTTTGTTCACTTCGTCCATCTCATTTGACGCTCGTAAACAAGCTGATCCGTTAGGGCTCATCCTCTTGGAGCAATCTAGTTTTATTCAGCAAACAGCTATTTAGAGAGCGTAAAGTAAAGCACTTGTAGCGTGTGAAACAATTTTGCACACGTCATCACAATAAAAGCCTAGGGATTAGAAGATAAACTGTATTTTTCTGTGAAGTTCATAAAACGCTGCTGAGAGATAAATTCACAAGATGACAGCAAATTGTTCCTGTGTTCGTAATCGTCGATCCGCTTGCCTAACCTGCGTTCCCATATAGCATAGGAACGTTTCTACACTGAAGGACAAGGGTTGCTTATTCAGCCAGGGTCTACCCACATTACAGGTTGATGAGGTGATTGAAGTAAGTTCTATAGTTTCCACGATTCTCTCTCGATTCGAGGTTACACGTGTAAATGCTGAGTTAAAATGGTTGTTAACAACAATTAGTTTTACAATGGTAGTTAAACCACAAGTACAAATGGAAACAGATAGCCTTATGTTTTACTGAGGTAAATTAATGATTTTAGTTTCACAAAGTTTTTACAAAACTCACAACGTCAATTTAATAATAAATGCACACTTAATACAAAATTCTACTTGTAGAAACTCTTGTTTTTTTACAGAATCATTTATTAATTACTACATAATTCTTTAAAATAACTTCAAATTTTACCATAAAATCCCCTAACCCTAAAATCGAGTTGTTGCAATAATTAACATGAATCGTTAAAAGTATGGAATGCTGCAGAACTCGCGTCCGTGCAATTGGACGGTTAAAATCGCACCTCGAGTCATTAAGGTTACATTTCATAGCATTTATTACGACTTGTTAACGAAAATCAGAGAAACTAGATGTTCGGTATTCTGCGTATGCTATTCAATCTATAAAGATATCGAATGGTCCGCGTGCTGACTGAATCGAAACTGGCTGCGTGGTGTCGTTGGTGTTGACGTTACCAGTCAGTGTCGCTGTAAACGCTGTAAACGCAACTTGCTTGAAAATGTTTTAATTTTTCCTTTAAATTTTTATCTCTTATATTTCTGCGACTGATTATATAATACAAACGAACAAGATCCTAAGAAGATCCTAAATACAGTCCACTTATAGCCGCGTGGCTTGGCTTCCTTATGCCACACAAGACAAGTAACCACCTCTAATATGCCTATGCCTATTGTTCGATTCTTTAGTAAATAAAAACTGGAGCTGCGACTCCACACGTCTTTCGATTGCTCGACTCCTGTTCATCCTGTTGAATCGTTATTGTATAAGACCTTTATATATTATCTAAATTACATTCTTGTCTTAACTCAACAAGCATTTAAATCCCACCTTCGGAGATAACTACAGTCTTTAAAAGTCAAACCTTCATTTCTTCGAACCTTTAACTCTGAACAGCGTGCGGTTAGGTATTAATGTGGTCGTAGTGCTTGTCCGATAATGTACTTATAGTGTGTGGTGTTGTATGCAGCAAATACCAACCGCCTGCTGTGCATGAAATTATGGTAGATAAAAATATAAACACCCTATTAACTCTAACGGTGAGACCTCAAGAGTCGTTCCAATGAATTTATCCAATAGTGTAGCCCTACAACCTAACGGTGTGTAGCCTAACCTAACCATAAATATATATACAGAGAAATATATATGCAAGATGAACGGGAAATCTGCCACCATGAGACTTGAGGTGACAAACGGAAGGTTGGAAGGACGTAAGGAAGTACACGTCGTGCAATGTGTACTGGAATGGTATTCTCACTGCCGGTCAAGCAGACTCACAAGACCGATCTACTGATGGCTAAAGGCATCTTGGCAACAGTGAGAGGAGTAGCGGGTAGTACTAAGCAGGATGATGAGTTTGATGACTTAAAATCAGATGTTAGTGGATAACTGAGTATATTTACAAATCTTATTACTATTTATACAATTTTTATGACTAATACATAATCATAGGTTTTTCTTAGCGTGCTATGTGTGCTTGGTTGAAGCTCTTTTCTGTTAAGTAGTGAATTATGTCACTGTTGCACTTGTTGTCTGATGATGAGGCCATTTCTTGTGATAGTTTAAATGTATGTTACGATCTTGTATTTTGTTGTTAAATACATGATGTTCAAAGTTGAACAAACTCACTATCTCCCACAAGAAGAGGAGAAAAGTATAACTAGGTACAGCAAAATATTTGAGTAAATGTACTGTGATGCCGCAGTCATGATACCAGTCTCCTTAAAGGTTTCTCTGAGAGAAACCCGAGAACTTAAACCGTACACGGAACGAATCGCTCCATGTTTGTTTATTTGCCACTTTACCCCACATGAGAATCCCGTCGGACATTATACTATGGAAGTAACTAAAGTAAACTAGTCTAGTTGTAGCAACATTGGTAAGCGATTATTATTGGGTAATTCAAATTGAACACACTTTGTCTTCTTGGGGTTGAGCAATAAATTGTTAGTTGTAGTGTTGTAGTAGTTGTGGTTAGTGCGTGCGTGCGTGCGTGCGTGCGTGTGTGTGTGTGTCAGCAAACAATACTATTTCGCAAAGATCCGTAACAAAGAATCATAGATTATTAACATAAATGAGAAATAAGAAAGGTCCAAACTGATGCCACCGCCTCGTTTCCACCATCGCACCTCCCGCCAAAGGAGTAGAGGCCATCCCCACACTACAGATACTTGGTATTGTAAGACCACATAGGCATTACCTTCATTTCTTCTTCGAACTTTCACGATGTGGAATGTCTTCCTTCTGAAATATTTTCTTTGTGGTATGACTTGGGGTTCTGCAAAAAGGTTCAACAACAGGGCTCTCAAAGGCTGGCAACACATAGGCAGGCCATCTGATGATGCAGATGTTAATGAGCGACGATGGCCGCCTTCCATCAAGTGGCTCGTCTGCGTGTTTGCCTCTTGTATTCATAAAAAAAGGAACGAAAAAGGTTCACCATATCATAACAATTGACCGTGATCTCTTAAAAATTAATAAGGTTCGGTTCTTCTTTTTCAGTTCGTCGTAAATATTTACTTATTTTATTGACGCTAGTGTGTCCTGAAAATCTATTCTATAGTATATAGAGAACGTCAGGTGTGTATTTGTTGGCGAATACAAGTAATGCAACTTGAATTGTCGACTATCAGTATTTGAATTGATTACTTAGCAAGTACGATTAAATTACGTCTTCAAAAGCTGGTGATATGAACTAGCAACTGCTGTTTGTTAGTTATGGACGGTGACATAAGTTGTGGTGTGTTTTCAATTTAAACACAATTTTATCAAGTAGGCATGAACTTTGTACACGGAAACGTTAATTTATTTCATTCTGTGTTTTTCATATCAACGAGTACATTATAATAGTAAATTTCATCATGTTCAAGATGTAGGATAACCGGTCACGAATCCTGACTCTCCCCGTATATATATATTATATTATAGTAAAGACTTCGGTTCGAAACCGGCCGGATCGAAGGATTTTTTCTAAGTATTGGATCTTTGTATTAATAATTATAACAAATAGTTACTCGTTATGCAAGGCGGCAAAGTTGTTGTTTGACGCTTGTATTGAAACCTGAGCAAGCAAAGGACCTTAAGATTGAACCACGAGGTAAGCGAGTGGTTCAATAATCCAATCCTGAGCGTAGCGAGGGTTTCAAGGCACGAGACGCAAAACAACTTTGCTGCCGAGCGAAACACACAATTTTCACCTCACTATAGTGAGGAAAATGGCAGATAAAAGAAAAATAGTTGAACTAAATAACAAATCAGTTTACTTCTCCGACGAATTAAAATAATTTAATAAACAAAAATAGGTAACCGTTGTCAATTTAATCTCAACATTAATAAGGATAAAATATACCAACGGATTTATATTATATAAATAATGTACGACAAATCGCGTAGTTGAACGTGTTTTTTTTTCATCCAAAGAAAAAGTTAGGTGCACCACAGTCCATCTCCGAGTTCGAATTTTAAAAACCTTTTCCACACTAGTGTGGGAAAAATGCTTTTGCGGTCAGATTTGTAATGAGAAAGAAAGCCTTTCCGAGCTAGTGAGGTGAAAAAAATATTATGGGGCGGGTCCAAACCTGTGAAGTGTGAGCCACTAAAGTAATTTATTGTAAGAAGAATATTTCTTCCAATTACACGTCGTTCGTTCACACAGCACGATCTACAGCGAGGTGGACTGCTTGCTGTCAGACATCAGTCAAAGGTCAAGTAGCCAAATATTTAGAGGCATGTATCGGCTGCAGCAAAGAAGAGCCTAAATACGTGTTTTGCTTCGGATGCAATTGTTTTATCCTACTACGGCGAAGACAAGCATCATTATCATACCAGCGAAGACAAAATGACACAAAAATTACGTTAATCAAAAATTTTCAGTTACGTGTAATTTTAAAGGTACTGTGCCTCTCGTGGCGCCGCAAATCTGTAATGTAAAAAAACTTAAGTTGCTTTGTTAAGCTAAGTTAATAGCTTTACTGCACGATCTCGGACAGGAAACAATTTCATATCACCGTATTCCGCGATATTATTACCTATAATAGGTACTTAATACTTATGAAGGTCGATATTTTCTTTAAACCAAATACTCCTGTAGGTAGGTGGTATCAATTTATTTTGAAAAGACGTACGTTTGATTTTTTTTCAACTTTTTTTTTTATATAGAAAAAATGTAGTAAAATTGCATTTTCTATGATTTCAAATGGTATTTATCGAGTTCTTAGGTTTTCGCGATTGTTACACGTAGGAGATGAAACTATTTTTCCGGATTTAAATCGCGTATATTTGGTCGGTTTGTTTGAAAAAAAAACAAATATACGTGATTTAAATCCGGAAAAATAGTTTCATTTCCTATCCAAATGGTATTGTTAGCTCACGCACCAAAAACCATCAATTGTATCTTTTTCTTTATGATGGTGGTAGTACTTTGGCCATACTTGTAGTATTTGTTCGTGCTCCGGACGGCTTCACCGGCGGCGCTTCAGTTGTGACGTGGCTGCACTCCGCAGCGGTCGGCTCCGTCGCGTCACCTGCGCGGAATTTTACGACAAAATATACAAAAATGCAAAGGGCACAGCAAAACGCTTAAAAATATTACAACGTATTTTTAAAACTATTTTGGAAACTTCTTAATTGTGATTATGAATAAGTGTACGTTCTAGGTGATTCAAAATTAAAAACTTTGAAAAAAGAATAAAACTTCTTTTTCGGGGTGAAGAGAATGTAGTTTTGTGAATTTAATTCGTAAAATGATCATATCAATATTAGTTCGTAAAGTAACAATTTCGCTTAATTTAATTTTTGATAATTAAGTTTTTAATCTAAGTGAAATTTGTTTAGTAACAACGGTTAAAAGTGCGCGCTAAAATTGTAAATTAGACATTCGTAAATTAAAAAATGTGTTAATTACAAAATATACTTTGTGAAGTTTTAATGACGCCATTAAAAAACTTTATTGTTTGAAAAACTGAGCAGAGTTGCAAAAATACACTTTTATGTCTCTACATTACGATGTTGACACCATAAAGATATTTTAGTGTTATTGAAATAAACTTACAACAAGATTTTCGTTCAACTAGGTATTACTATTAAAATAAATTCAGTTCTGGTCATTGTTTTGTTGGAGGCAATTCGTGAGACTAGTGCCCAGCGATGCGATGCACCTCGCTGTCGTCTCGCATGTTCTGGACTACAACATTCACATTGACCCTAAGCCCTAAAGTGCAAGTGTTTATTTTAGTAAATTCCTCAATGGTAGTTTAGGGATTAATTGGTAGTATTTGCGGCTTTTAATATCGTGCTCTGGAATTGTATTGTACGTGATTAAAACTATGTTTAGTCAGGCTTTTAAGCTGTTCCGACTCTTTGCTTCGAGACGCCATTACTGAAAGGAAACTAGTTCCAACGTCATTTTTACTCAGTATTTGAAATGGGCATATAATTATGTCTTGACAAAAGGACAAAATGCTTTAACATCATCGCTTGGTGCCCTGTAGGGTCGCCAATCTTGATTATCAAGATTTTTGTTGTCTATATATACTTGTCATTTTTTTATTCGAACAATGAAATGTTCGCGACTTCACACGAAATGTTTGCGAATTAGTCACAGTTACCAAAACTAACTTAATACAAATAAACAAGCCTCTTTCTCATTGTAAGCGCATTTTAGGAGTCCCACCCCACGGCTATACCTTTAGTTGCTCGAAAGCCCTTGCAGTGCTACGCAGTCGATATCCCTTTTCTGAACTCAGAGCGATAAATAATAATAACTGCGACTAATATAGGATTAAATGCGCGCTGGCGCATAAAAAGGGGCGTCGCTTATTTGCGTTGCGCAAACATGATTTACTTTGAACATCAGTATTTCTATATTTTTTCGCTGTGCTAAAAAATGTTTATGAACATACGTATTTGATTCACCGAGTGCAAAATTCTTGTGCTCGCTATTGTTTTCGAATTCTTCCTTGCACACAAATTCGGCATTCAGAAAATGGAGGCCCATCAGAAGCTGCATTTGGCCTGCCTAATGTTTGATATAGTTAAAACCCACAATCCTGATCTATCTTTTTTTTTTTTTTTTTTTTATACCTGACAGGCAAATGACTCCACTCCACCTGATGTTAAGTGGAAAGTGGTATCCAAACGCGAAGGAACCTATCTATCTGATACTATCTATACCACAAAATTAATTGGTCACAACGTGTAAGGGGGAATGAGTTCCGATTAGTTTGTAAAAATGTTATTAACATCCCAAAACCAGAACGACTGGTTTTCGCGGCGGTTTCAGGTATGGCGCCAGTAAGTGCTGGAATGATATTCCTTCTTCGTTGCGTCAATAGCAAAAACCGATTTAAGCGTGAATACAACAAACATCTTTTGTCTGAGCAGATATGTCTCGCTACATAGATATTTCCTTAATCGATGGGTTTGATACCTGTAAATCTGAATTTCCGTACCTATATGCAGGGTGTCCGGTAAAGAATGGATAAGCCTGAAATACCTTATGGTAGAGCTTATGAACGTTCAAAAAAATATGTAAAGAAAAATATATCCCATGTAGTACCTAAGATATATTTCTTTTTAATTTAATTATTTTCACTTTATTTTACGTTTTTGTGCACCACGACTACAAGTTAATCAGTTCTTTCGGTTTTTCGGTGTCATAATATTGTACATTAACTGTGCTAATAGATAGGCAGTAAATAGTATAACTAAGTATGGCACTTAAATTGAAAAAAAGTTTTATTTTATTTTTCAGTGCAAAATTTTTTTTCACAAGTTTAAGCATCTTTGATATAAAAAAAAATTACGATAACCTATGTGGCCAACTATTCTAAAATAATGTGTGTTTAAAGTATATTTCAAAATGGTATAATTCATTATTGTATCTAATATAAATAGAAAATTATTGCTATTAATGTGCAAAAGGAGTAAATTTGACTAAAAACTAAGTTTTCAAAATTGGACCAATTTTTGTCCTGAATTGAGGTTGACCATTGAGGTTCAATAAAAAAAAAACAATATTAGAAACAAATAGAACTTTATTATTTACAGCAAATGTTCAAACTGTTTGCCACTGATTCTGATACAGGCTTTACATCTTCGAATAAAAGCCCTTTTGAGTAGCCGCATATATCGTCATTCACTTATTGCTGCAGCGGCTGCACTGGCACGGCTACGTAAGTCTTCCAAGGACCTGATCGGCTTACTATACACAATTTTCTTAAGGCAGCCCCAATAAAAAAAATCCAGTAGATTTAGGTCCGGTGAACGCGGAGGCCATAAAATTGGCCCCGGACGGCCGATCCATCTGTCTGGGTACTGTAGCCTAGAGACGTAGCTCAGGTCGCGTAGCGAGAGGTACTTTATGAATATAAACTGGGATTATCTTCATAACTAGATATTTATTGTATTTTTCACATATTCACTTATGGAGGCTACTTCTAGATCTGTCAAGATATTCTTCTTTCTATCCTATTTTTTTAAATACATTCTAAATACAAATCTATATTCATTCAGCCAATACTTTTACTCATAGAGTAGAGCCTGGACTACATCCCTCTTCCTCACAAATGAAGGGGTGAACATCCCTAGCTGGTGCCCTACCTATGATAGGCAACTTCATAAGTGATCAGCCTTTACTATAGGCTAGCCACACACTGCTCGGAAACTACTACCTTACCAACAAGCAAACCACGGAGGAGGCTATGGCTTTAGTCTGCCAAAAACCTATCTAAAAGGACAGACCATGACCACATTCGAATCAAACAATTCAAAATATAATTATTCGTTAGCTACCCTAGCTATTTAAGTGACCTGTCTAAATCCTAACTCTTTATTTCAGCTACCCTAGTTCGGCTGAATGTTCCTAACTACATATGATATGACGATATACCATATGGAGGATTCCTAATAATGAAACAAATATATTTTCCTTAAATGCAGATGTTCATCTGGGAGAGAGACCATGAACTATGCACACACACATGACAATATATCCATCAAATAAAAAATAAAATAAAAAGTAAGTTATATCTATCCAAGTCGGTAGTCCATCTTTTGTGTTTTTCACATATTCACTTATGGAGGCTACTTCTAGATCTGCCAAGATGTTATTCTTTCTATCTTATTTTTTAAATACATTCTAACCTTTTTGTGCAAAAAGCATCATCTTTTGCCACTCGATGAGCGACGGCAGATTGCTGATGTAGTTTTTCTTAATAAAATTGCTATAGGTGTTATTGACTCCCCGGAACTTGTGGCCAAGGTCTCTCTTAGAGCCCCTTCAAGGGCCCTTAGGTTTAATCCACTCCTATACGTACCCCCAGCTTCCTCGAACTTTCGGCAGAATGCATTTCTTTTACGGGCAAGCGATAGCTTTAATTCATTATCTAAGCAGGTCGACATCGATCTCTTCAACACTGGTGCGACATCGGTAAAGCGTGTTATGACTAAGTTGGTTTTTGATAGGTAATTGTTTGTTTATTTTTCTTTTTTTTTGTGTGTGTGTTAATATATGAGTTGTAAATTTGTTTAATCTGTTTTGTGGATAAGCTACTTTTATTCTTTTTTCTTTTTATATGTACGAGTATAGTTAAGTGATGCTCCAAATTTTGTTTATAGTGTTTCTATTGGTGGGGACCTTTAATTGGCTTTCTAATTTTATTTAAGTTTTTATTTTGTATAACAGCCGTTGGTTCTCCTTCAAATAAAATAAAATAAAAAATAAAATAAAATAAACACACATCTATATTCATTCAGCCAGTACTTCTACTCATTGACTAGAGCCTGGACTACAGTACGTTCTATTCAAGTATGCTCGAACAGGGACCGAATAGTGCGCAGAACAGCTATCATTTTGTAACCAATGGGATTCCCTCAGCTCCTCTGGCACGTCTTCCATTAAATTAGGGAGATCATTCTGAAGGAACTCCAAATAACTTTGACCAGTTATCATAATTTTTTTTATATCAAAGATGCTTAAACTATGTGCAAAAAAAAATTTTGCACTGTGTTTGATAAATTGTCTATTCGGTGTTCAAGATTGAACGACACAATGAATTGATGCTTTTAACACTGTATATTCTGTACTTTGATTACAAGGAATTAATTTTAAATATATATCAAAATAACAGTCGCACTTGATCCGTAGCCATAGCATGTAATGTCACATTTTTTTCTTCTCACTGACGTTTCTACACCGCATTCCCACGCAGCCCCCTCCGTGGCCCAGTGGTGTTATCGGCGCGAACATCTTCCCCCCGTATCTCTATCTTCTATCTTGAAGACCGTAGGATTTCGAGGAGAAGCCATCATCTGCTGATCATCTGTCTGCGCAGTAGGTAGGGGACAAAGGTTGCTCACGGCGCAACGTATTATGCCTTTCGATGTTGTAACATCTGCCACGCGAGCGACTCCGTCAGGTCCAGGGTAGAGCTGGTGTATGCGGCCCATTCGCCATTTTAAAGGGGGTAGGTTGGCCTCCTTGAGGATGACCATGTCTCCTAGCAATAGTTGTCCTTTGTTGATTCGCCACTTGGATCGTTGTTGTAGTTCACATAGGAATTCGTGACGCCATCTCTCCCAAAAACGCTGTCTCAGGTTCTCGATATGTTGAAATGTGTTCAATTGGCTAGCTTTACTCTCGAGCAGTGGTGGTAAGAGCAGCGAAGTAAGAGGTCTGCTGATCAGGAAATGCCCAGGAGTCAAGGGATAAAGGTCTGAAGGATCCGATGAGAGTGGAGTGAGGGGTCTCGAATTCAATATTGCCTCGATTTGAACGAACAATGTCGATAATTCTTCATAAGTGAAATGATTATTACCTAACATTCTAATTAAGTGATATTTTGCGGACTTTACGCCCGCCTCCCAAAGCCCACCAAAGTGAGGGGAATAAGCCGGTGAGAATTTGAACATAATGCCTTCGTCGGCAGCAAATGACGAGATTGACTCATTGCATGATTGTAAAAATTTTGTAAGTTCATTATTTGCACCTACAAAATTACGACCGTTATCACAATGGATCTCAGTAGGTTTTCCCCTACGAGATATGAAACGTTTTAGGCATAACATGAATATTTCGGTGCTGAGGTCGGATGCAATTTCCAAATGTAGAGCTCTGGTTGAGAAATAAATAAATAGGCACAAATAGCTCTTAATAATTTTGCATCCGCGCCCTTTACGATCCTTTATAGGAAAAGGAGCTGTAAAATCGACACCTGACACTTGGAATGGTAAGTTTGGAGTAACTCTCGAGCTAGGCAAGTTTCCCATTACGGGAGTTACAGTTTTAGCTTTTATTATTCCGCACAATCTACAACTGTTCGTGGTGCTTCTAGCTAACCGTCTACCCGTTATTGGCCAACACCTTTGTCTTATGTTTGTTAGTAATGCTTGTGGGCCGCAATGAAAAAGTTTTTTATGTTCGTGAACAAATAATAATTTAGAAAAAACGTGATTTGACTGTAATAATATAGTACGTATTTTATCATAAGGTTCAGATGACTTTTGTATACGACCACCTACACGAAGAATGCCTGTTTCGTCTAAAAATGGTCTCAATGAGAGTAGGCCTGATTTTGATTGTAAGCCTTTTTTGTTTGTGAGTATATTAATTTCAAGTTCAAAACACTCTAATTGATCTTGCTTTACTAGGAAATGAAGAGAAGATTTTAATTCATCAGTAGTTAGATAGCCTGTGTGTTTAGAATTTGCATGCCGTAAATTGTGATAAAACCGTAGTATATAAGCTACACTTATTTGCAGAGTGGAGAACTTCGAGTACCGTTCGACATTCACCAGCCCGGTGATGGTTTTAGTAGTTATAGTGCAAGTATTTGTGTTAAGTTCTATTTCTGGTAAATTATGCGGTAAATTTCAGTCTCATGTGGCCAATTATGTTCATGGTCTAACAAGAATGAAGGGCCATGCCACCATAACTTGGCTTTGCTGATGAGCTTCGGATCTAAGCCTCGCGAGGCTAAGTCTGCGGGATTGTGAGCTCCTGGGACATGCCTACAAGAACCACCAGATGTAGACTGCTGTATTTCTGCGATACGATTCGAAACGAAAGTTTTTAAGTCACGAGGGTGAGATAGCAGCCAACCGAGGACCACGGAAGAATCAGTCCAGTAAAACATTTTTGTTATGTTAAGGCGAAGAGCCTTTAAAACCTTAGAAGACAAACGACATGCTAAGAGAGCTCCACATAGCTCTAAGCGTGGAATTGGTTGAGGTTTTACTGGGGCAACTTTAAGTCTTAGCACATAACAGGTTAACTTGTACCTCACCAAGTCTATTAAGAGATCGTAGATATACACATGCCGCATACGCATTTTGAGATGCATCGCAGAACACATGTAATTCTATATTCACCGAAACGTCACCAAGAACACACCGGGGAATTTGAAGTGAAGATAGACTATCTAAATTTGCAACAAAATTCAACCACGAATTTTGAATATCTGATAATATGGGATCATCCCAGTCTAATTTGGTGAGCCACGATTTTTGAAGAATCATTTTCGGTATGATGGTGCATGGGCTCAATAAGCCAAGGGGATCAAATAACTTAGCAGAATTGGAAAGAACATTTCTGTTTGTTGCTAAAGAAGGACACTCTATTTCTGTTGGAAATTTAAAGACGTCGGCCACTGGGTCCCACTTGAGTCCCAGTGCACTGGATTGTGAACAAAAGTCCAAGTCCCTTGGTATAAGAGAACTTGGATTGTTCTTAAAAATAGAAGGAACGTTTGAGCGAAACTTACGCAATGGAAAGCAAGCAGAATGAAATACTTTAGTGACTAGTTACGATGTGATATAATTCACTTTCTGATGCACTGCCTGAAAGAAAATCGTCGACGTAAAAATCAGATCGAATTGATTGTGCTACATTTTCGCCCGCACAATACTTTGCACACTCAATTAAACACCTACTCGTAGTACTGAGAAAGAGTGCCGATGCTGTGAAGTAGGTTATAGTAGGTATTTAATTCAAATATTTTGATAGGGATATCATCGCTATCACGCCACAAAATTCTTTGCAGGTGGCGCTGTGGTGGATGAATTAATACCTGACGGTACATTTTCTCTACGTCAGCCGAAACCACATATTGGTGTTGGCTGAATCTTAATAATATTGAGAATAAATCGTCCTGCACGACAGGATCAGCGTACTGTATATCATTAAGGGACACGCCAGATGAAGTTTCAGCTGACGCATCGAACACGGCCCTTAATTTAGTCGTTTCACTACTTTCCCGTATGATGGCATGATGTGGTAAAAAACAACCATTCGACGGAGATAGGACTTCACGCATGTGTGTCAGGCGTTCATACTCTCGCATAAACTTATTATATTCTACACGAAGTAAGGGATTTTTTCTCATTTTTCTTTCCATTTGCAATAGTCTTTTTTCAGCAATATGATATGAATCAATTACACAACACAATGAATCAATTACAATCACCTAGTACATCTGGTGATTCACGAAGAGGGATCTCAAAATCTACCGTCTTGGTCGCGGTAAGTAGTTTCTTTGAATATTTTTTCACATGGATGATCATTTAGAGAAGAAATATTGTCCGTGGGTACTTCTTCAAGTTCCCAGAACTTAGATAGTTGCTGCTGAATGTCTTTACTAAAATGACAGAAAGTTCGATTAGAAGAAGTGCAATGTTTCCCCCCCATGGGGCCAGCAACTATCCATCCTAGTTCGGCTTTTAGCAAAAGTGGTTTGTTAGGACCCAATTTTATTTTAGAAGACCCAATTATGTCCCAGAAAACGTCAACTCCTAGGAGCATGTCAATTTCTGAAGGGTAAAACAAGTGAGGATCTGCCATTGGATGTTACTAGGAATATCTAAGTCGCGAACTAGCATTTCCGCTTGAGGTAACTTGTCTGTATTTAAAGGAAGAATAAAACATTGTAACAGACATATTAAATGACGTATATGAAGAACGAATAACGAACGTTGCAGTGTTCTGTAATATTGATGACGGCATTGTTAAGACCGGATACAGACTGCAGTAGATTTTTAATTTTGGGAAGACCGATTCTGTCTAGTGCCGTCTCGGTAATAAAAGAAGACTGGGTTCCACAATCCAGCAACGCTCTCAATGTATACGATTTGTCATTATTTGTAACCTCGACTAAGGCCGTAGACAGAAGAGCCTGAGTCGAGGAAACAGCAGACATACTAACGACGCATGAAGGACACAAACACAGACTTACTAGCGTGCACAGTTTCCAATACTGCATCTCGCTTACGAAGAAATTCAAAAAATTCTGTTAATCGCGGTGACGTAAGGGTGCTCCTAAACTCTTCCCAACTCCTGGAAGTGACAGGGTCTAACTTGGCAGAAGCCACAAAGATAACAAGAGAATCCCAGTGTTCCGTGGGTTCCCCTAATGATTGTAACGCATTTAAGTTTTTAGAAATTGCATCTATTAAATCACGTAGACCCGTTTCCGATTCCCTAAGCATGGGTTCAATCGAAAACGAACATTTAATGTGTTCATTAATTAATAAACGCTTATTATTATATCTATCACAAAGAAGAGACCAAGCCATTGGATAATTTAAAGAAGACACAGATAATGAGTTTATGACAGCCTTTTTACTCAAGCCAGTTTACTCACGTCATCCACACTTTCATTATTGTGTATGAGCGACAAATACATGTCCCTGAATTCTAACCATTTATCAGAGTCCCCAATAAAAGGAGGTATTTTTAAAGGTGGTAACTTGAAATTAGTACGATTGTATGAAGAGCTATGAGAACCAGTTTCTAATTGTAATTTAGTTTCAAAATTTTTGTAAAACTTCTTGCGCTTGTGCAATTAAACCATAAAATTTGTTCTCAGTCACCTCCCTCTCACCTAGTTGCAAACTATCATTGCTATCCATAGACTCAATTTGTAATTGTATTTCATCAAAGTTGTTTAACAAATCCTGTAATTTATTTAACTTCAATGTTAGCTCGTTAAACTGACTTTTACTTATGTTAGATTCTAGCAAAGGCGTCAAATACTTTTCGAATAAAGATATACGTGTTCTTACACGACCTCTCTGTGCAATAAGTTCCTTGAAATCACTCATAATGTAAACGCAAACTCGACTTATAAAATAAGAGTATGTGTAAAAAACTAAATGTAAACAAAGAAATACAATGAGTGCAACCTCGATCCCGCACAAACCGGTCCAGTTAGACAAGCTGATGCGCGCTGTTATCACTGGTCACCCGACGCCTGCGCAAGTGCTGCGATAACGGCACAGTGCTGACATGATGATGCACGGCGTTTCGCGCTCGCCAATTCTCACCGTATTCTTCCCAAATTTTCCTGGAATTCGTTGGCGGATAGGTTTGAAACACGAGAAATTACTTCGGTTTGTTGAAAACATAACGTACTTTGACAAAAAAACCGTTAATTTGCAACGAACAAATTTACGCTAAATAAGTATTTTATTTACACCAATTCTAAAGGAAGTTTGTACTTACACATTCAATTGATTCAATTATGCTAAATGTTACTCACTAATTGTGAAATTGGAAGAAATATGACGGAAATTGAGCCAATTTCGGCCTAACAAATTAAACTTGTAGGTAGGTAGGCACACGTATGTGTGAAAGAATTGTATCGACAAAATTTGAACAAATCGAAGCAAATTGATAAGAAAGGAATTAGATTGGATAGGAACGTGCTTAATTCCCTCGGATTTGGATTGTTGCACCTCGCCCTTCAGGATTTCTCACCTTCCAGCGTCGATCAGCGATCGCGTCGGGGTCACCATAAATTGTTTGATAAATTGTCTATCCGATGTTCAGGATTGAACGACACAATGAATTGATGCTTTTAACGGTTTTAACACTGTATATTCTGTACTTTGATTACAAGGAATTAATTTTAAATATATATCAAAATAACAGTCGCACTTGGTCCGTAGCCATAGCATGTAATGTCACATTTTTTCTTCTCACTGATGTTTCTACACCGCATTCCCGCGCAGCCCCCTCCGTCGCCCAGTCCACTGGGCGACGGAGGCGCGAACGCACTGAAAAATAAAATAATTTTTTTTAAATTTAAGTGCCATAGTTAGTTATACTATTTACTGCCTATCTATTAGCACAGTTAATGTAGACTATTATGACACCAAAAAACCGAAGGAACTGATTAACTTGTAGTCGTGGTCTACAAAAACGTAAAATAAGGTGAAAATTATTTAATTGAAACAAAAAAGAAATATATCTTAGGTGAGATATATTTTTCTTTATATTTTTTTGAACGTTCATAAGCTCTACTATAAGGTATTTCAGGCTTGTCTATTCTTTACGGGACACCCTGTATATTCATATTTGGTGGCTATTGTTATAATTTAAAATTATGTTTGTAAACTTACATTATTATTTATATTGCTTACCTTCATTACTTACACCATTTACATTATTTGCTTGACATTTTACACTTTTGCGTGTGATGCACTGTGGTGGCATGGCTTACTGGGCTGCGATCGCTCACCATATGGTACTGGCAGAAAACTAGCACTGCTTGACTTCTCTCGGTCTTCAGTATTTATGCTGAGTCAGGGCCATTGCAGCACAAACTAGTCACAGGAACATTAAAATTTTATCAGTTCTAATAGTATTTGTTTGTTTTTCTCGCAGTATTTGTGTTATAATATAAATGTATGTTGCCAAGTCTAGAAACACTGAATTTTTTACGTTAAATGATGATTTATAAGTAACTTATATATTTGCAGTATCGGCGTGGTTTGTCAGTAACAAAATTTAGACAGCTTATTGACTATTATTTAAAAATCCGAAATTATATCAGTTAAAATCTAAAAAGATTCTATACCTGCTTAAAGGAACTGTCTTTTGTCTAGACAGATATTAAAGGAGCGCGATACAAATAAAGCTATGCAATATTTCCACGACAACTTAACCGTATTGTATAATCTCAAGATTCCGTAAATCAATTAGTGTCCAATAAATATTAAAAAACCAAAATGTAAAACTGAGGGAATATTGCGTTACCAATACTACGCCGTAAAGTCAGAAATCAAAAATCAACAACTTATAAGAAATGCAAAAAATGAAGCAAACACATCTTGGAATATTGCGGAAAATGGATATAATAATCTTAGTAGTGACCAATTTATACATGAAATTGTAATAAATAATAGTACTATAACTGACCCTGTCTGCATAGCTGATGAATTTGACAATTATCTAATTGATTTATCAAACTCAAACAAAAAATAACAAACTCACTTGACAAATAGTATTTGTATCCAACCCTTGGACGCTATAGAGAGTAATATCATTAAATAGTACAAATACAACAGGATATGATGATATTATATCGACCAGAGTTGTCAAACATTGTGCAACTGAGCTGAATGCGCTCCCACTCATTTGATTAATCTATCTATTGAAAAGGTACCTTTCCGGAATGTTTAAAACATCAATTATTAAGCCTACACACAAAAAGGGCACCAAAACTGACATGGTAATTACCGTCCCATTTTATTAGTTCCAGTGTTTTCCAAAGTTTTTAAAAAGCAATAAAAACGAGGCTTCTCAATTTTGATTTTTTTATGATATCACGTGACGGGACGAACGAGTCATGTACCTGGTGGTAAGCGTCACGCCTGTCCATAACAGTTGCAGTGCCGCCCAGAGCTTTAAGTCGCAAGGATTAGAGAAGGGGCTCTGCCACTGCGCCCTTCACCCAGAGATGCTATTAGTTGACAAGTCCCATGTGCCTGCAATTTCACCAGCACCCTTACCCTTCAAAACCAAAACGCAGTAATGCCCACAGTACTGCTTGGCGGCAGATATAGGTACTTCCCTGGACGAACTCTTTCACTAGGAGTTCTACTGCTACTAAAAAAGCTTCTAAATACAACTTAATAAAATAATAATCAAACACATTATGTTTGTAGGGACAACTGTATGTATAATAATATATAGCACATATACATTATAACCTTAATTCAACGCCGTTATTGCAAATCTTGTCTATTACAACCAAACGAGATTTAATGATTTCATAAAACGGTTAAGTGACATTAAAGTGGCAGTCTCAATAAAAGATGAATTGCGCAGGCGGACGGAAACATAAAACAATGTGTTTGAACGGCAATCGTCAAGGAAGGCGTCGGATTATCAAATCTCGACAATGTTGCAAATGCAGTCTTATAAAACAATGTCGTCGCAAGCAATGAAAAACCTTCAGTTGCTTGAAGATTTGCAAGTCCGATGCGTTTGTATGAAATAACAATACTATGAACAATACAATACAACTCAAAAATTGTGCGAAGGTCTGCAAAAGAAAATATAGTTTAATTATATCACGGAAGAAAAAACGACGGTAGTGCCTTAAGTCTCGATTACCTACAATCAGAACTATGTGTCGCTAAAACTCACACATTCATAATTTGAAACACTATGAAACACAGACCACATAAATAAGCTAATCTTGATAATGATGAATGATTGGTCGTAGTTTCTAATTTAAAAATAAATAAATTCTGGACTGTCAATATAACTTAAACTTTACCCTGTTGGCATATCGTCGAAAGTTGGATACCTATTATTGCAAGGATTTTATATTGAAATTGCAATCAATGTGCTGCCATCCAGCGATCAATAGCTGGACGACGACTAAGATGAATTCGAGATGTTCACTTAGTTCTCCAAAAAAGAAGCGACCATATTGCAGCGGTATAAGCTTTACTTTCGTATTATGAAAAAAAATATTACGTAACATAGAAGATTTATTAAAAAGAAAATAAATTAAAATAACATTTAACTATGACAAATGAAATACCACCATAGATTACAAGTGCGACTATCATTTTTTCACTTCACAGCGCACAGTAGCAAAATAAAGCATTTTCTACGATTTTTGTGGTTTTATAATTGACACTACCATAATGTACAAAACGAAAATGGCGGACTGAGCTTAAGTATTATCGGGTACTGTTGGCATACGAATCACGCAAAATACCAACAAATGCACGTCGGGTTCGCGCTAAAAAGTGTTCGCACCTATAGGGCGTTGAAATCGTATACCTACAGAGTTTGTTCGACTGACAGCGCGGTTGTCAATCATGCAGTACTATATAATTGTATGATTAAACGAACTTACCTTAAGTGAAGTTCTATCATAATTATGCGAAACTCCTTGTCCGAGACGGTTTAACGATGTAGTATACGTTGATTGTACAAGCGCCGTCACAATTTTTAAAGATCTAAAACAAAAAACTTCTAGGCCGTATATTTGTTTAGATATGGCAACTCTAATGTCATTACGTTTAAAGTATTATCATGAACAACCCTATCTAGGGAAAAAATTCAAAAAAGAAATGATGATAAATTTCTGGGAGGGATGGGTATGCCGTCTCGGACAAGGAGTTTCGCATAATTATGATAGAACTTCACTTAAGGTAAGTTCGTTTAATCATACAATTATGCTCTCTCCTTGTCCGAGACGGTTTAACGATGTAGCTGTTTGAAGCTAGGGTTGTGAATGAATAGTCTATGTTACATAGTCATAAAGATTTACATTCTTTATTTTTATTTTAAATTATTTTATGCTATAAACATTCACTTACACATTTTAAATAATTTTAAATAATTTGTGTGCAAGACAATTAAGAACCATATTTTATATATAGTTCTCAATTGTCTGACACACAACAGTACTAAAGGACGACGGATCATTTATTACAGGGCGGTTATAGAATCTGGCGAAGGTCTCAGAATTTTGAGACCAGCCTGCAGTTTTCCTTATGTCTTCTATATTAAGTCCAGACCTCTTTGCCGCTGAAGTTGATGCATGTCGGGTACTGTGGGCCGTGAAAGAGGTCATATCTATACCAGCTTCTTCTATAGTAGTCTTTGTCCAACGGCTTATAGTTTGACAAGACGCATTTTTGTGCGGCTTTTTATATGTAATAATCAAATTTTGAATATCTTTTCTTATGGACTGTGTGATATTTATATAGGATCTTATGATATGAACTGGGCAGATTTCTATTTTATTGTTGTAAGTTTTTAGATGTAACATTGGTTGTAGGGCACCTCGTTTTGTAGTCTTTATGATATCCGGAATATGTATCTGAATTCCTTGATGAACCACCTTAATATTATTTAGTTTAATTAAGGACAGGGTTTGAACCCTATGTCCCGTCGTCAATGCTAATATAGTGACTAACTTTTTAGTTAGTTTTTCCAAGCTTATATCCACATGTGGATACCATAAGGCTACATGGTTTAAAACTAAACCAGGATCCCAGGTAAAATTGTATTTTGGTCTAGGAGGTTTTGATCGGAAGACTCCTTTAATAAATCTTTTGATTCTTTCATCATTTCCAACTTGTTGTCCTATTATAAGTGATAAGGCGGACCTTGTCGAATTTATGGCGCCATTATTAAATTTTTCATTTAAAAATGTTAGAATATTAGGCACTGGGGCTTCATAAGGGCTTATTTTTTGCTGTTCACAAAAATACCACCAGGATTTTAATGCTGTGTCGTACTGTTTCATTGAGTTGTTGGCGAGAGAATTTAGCATAACAGGAATTGCGGAGGCCGGAGTTCCTCTTCTCACATACGCTTCGCTGACAACAGCCCTGCTGCCAGGGTAATTTGTCGATGTAGTGGGTGTACATGTCTGAAAGGTGATGAAAGTAATGTTTTGTTGGGTTGAAATAGTATAGGTTCGCCTATAATAAGTTGTTTCATCAAGGGAAACCAGGGCTGTGATGGCCAGTAGGGAAAAACAAGGACTCCAGTAGCTTGATCTGTCACAATTTTGCGTATACATTTTAGAACTAAGCTGAAAGGGGGGAAAGCATAAAAGAAAAATGGTTTCCAACAAAGGGTAAAAGCGTCTACTGTAAAAGCTTCAGGGTCTTTTTCCATGACACAAATTTTGGACACTTATTATTTATTCTAGATGCGAATAGGTCTATTTCTGGGATGAAATTATCTTTTGTGTTAATATAGGATGCAAAAACCCAGATATTTTTACCTTCACACCAATTCCAAATCTGTCTACTAATGTCGTTTAAGTGCGGAAACTGTATTCCTCCATTTTTATTTATGTAAGCTACAGCTGTTGTATTGTCAATTCTTAATAAAATTTCACAGTTCTGTAAATTTTTCGCAAAACATTGTAATCCCAGAATGCCGCTTTTAGTTCAAGGTAATTTATGTGGAATTTTGTGTCAGATCGTGACCAAGATCCTGAGGTTTTTTCCGAGCCGCAGACTGCACCCCAGCCTGTTGATGACGCATCAGTATGGATTTCAACTTCAAATTGAAATTGTTTTATAGGATTAGAATTTTTTATATTTTTAGTCCACCAACATAATTCTGGCCAGATTTTATCTGAAAGGTACATAATATCGTCATAATTGTCATAAGATTTTAATAGGGCTAGGTATTTTTCTCTCTCTAAAAGTTTTGTATATACCCAGCCATATGGAACAGCTGGACAAACAGAATTTAGAGAGCCTAACAGTTGTGAAAATTCTCGAATTTTACAGTGTGTTTTCTTTTGAAAAGATTTAATTTTTTCTAAAATATTTCGTTGTTTTTCTTTTGGTACAGATAGAGTAAGATTTCTAGAGTTTAATAAAAACCCTAAATATTTACATGTTTTATTTGGTTCAAGGACACTTTTTTCAAAGTTAACAACAAATCCCAAATCCTTTAATAGTTTGCATGCAAATACTACGTCTTGTCTACATGTATTTTTGTCTTTGTTGAAAATAATGCTGTCATCTAAATAACAAGACATAAGAATGTTTTTATTTCTGAGATAAGTATTAACTGGTTTTAATAATTTTGTGAAAACAAATGGGGCAGTACATAATCCATAAGGCAGGACATTAAACTGGTATAGTTTCTCATCAAATATGAATCTTAGAAATCTCTTTGAATTTTCAGATATAGGGACAGAAAAATATGCTTCTTTTAAATCTACCGTGGCCATGTAATAATTTTTTGAGATCAATTTGCATGATGTTCTAATATCTTCCAATTTAAAGTGTTCTGTATTTATGTATCCTTGTAAATTGGGAACGTGGAATGTCAATACACTATTGGCACCGGGAAGATTGGAGGAGCTACTATTGGAAATGAAGGGACTAGAAATAGAAGTGTTGGGGTTAGGAGAAATAAGATGGGAAGGGAGCGGAGATTTTTGGCTTGGCGATTATAGGATCATCTATATACAGGAGATAAAAGGGGAAGTTATGGAACAGCCATTATACTGAATAAAAAATGGGGCAATTTAGTAGAGAATACCATTCATCATAGTGACAGAATAACGGCCGTAAAACTTAAAGCGATACCAGAAGATTTAGTAGTCATACAAGTATATATGCCGACAGGACAACACCCAGATGAAGAGATTGAACATATGTATGATCAAATAGATTCCATAATAGATGCGACTAAAGAAAAAGATAACTTGATAATAATGGGAGATTTTAATGCTGTTGTAGGGGAGGGTAAAGTAGAGAATATTGTTGGAGAGTTTGGTTTGGGAAAAAGAAATAAGAGAGGTGAAAGGTTAATTCAATTTTGCAGAGAACATAATTTGTCAGTTTTAAATACCCAGTTCAAAAATCCAAAAAGAAGACTTTATACGTGGAAAATGCCCGGAGATATAGTAAGATACCAAATAGATTTCATACTCGTTAGACAAAAATTTAGATATCAAGTGAAAAATTGTAAAGCTCTCCCTGGGGCAGACATGAATACTGACCATAACCTTTTAGTTACCATACTTAATTTACACGCAAAAAAGTGTAATAGAAAAACTAAAACCAAAGAAATTGATCTCAGTAGATTAAAGGAACACAATTATAACGTGCAATATCATAATAAAGTAGGAAATAAATTAGTTAAGTTCAAAGAGTGCAATAATTTAGATGATATGGACGTTGACGATAGATGGAAAAACGCAAGAGATATTATGAGGACAAGTGCAGAAGAAATATTAAAGAAAGCAAAAATAGTGCCAAGAAAGACGTGGCTAGACAAAGAAACCAGTGATCTAATTCTAAAAAGAAGACAGTACAAAAACAAATCGGATTCAAAAAGTAGGGAGGAGTACAGACGACTGACGAATAAAATAACTAACTACTGTAGAAATAGTAAAATGAGAGAGATTGAGAACAACTGCAAGGAAATAGAATACTATTTACGAAAGGGGAATATAGATAAAGCCTATAGTAAAATAAAAAGCATGAATAAAAATAACAGAACCCGAAGTACAACCATTCTAAGTGAAGACGGAACAATTATATTGGACAGTGGGGGAATCGCAAACAGGTGGAAGAGATACATAGAGGAACTATACGAGGGGGAGGAATTGGTTGATAGTGATCTGGAAGATGAAGGGTGTGTTGGTGAGGACGAGCTTGGGCCGGAAATAATTAGAGATGAATTTGATTTGGCGGTGAGGAACATTAAAAATGGTAAAGCAGCGGGTTATGACCGCATCTTCATAGAACTCATAAAGAAAGCACCGGATCAAATGATAGACGAGATTTTCGAAATAATTACAAAAATTTACCGGTCAGGAAAAGTGCCTTTGGATTTTTGTGTCAGTAAAACAATAGCAATACCCAAGAAACATGACACTCGTAAATGTGAAGAACATGGAACCATCAGTTTGATCTCACAAGCATCAAAAATAATTTTGAAAATCATCCAAAATAGAATTAGACCAAAGGTTGAATCATTCATTGGAAACGACCAATACGGCTTCAGACAGGGCAAGGGTACCAGAGAGGCAATCTTGGCATTGAGGCAGATAGTAGACAGAAGGTTGGATTTGAATTTAGAGACCTATTTAGCCTTTATTGATTTAGAAAAAGCTTTTGATAGGGTGAATTGGGGGATGATGATGGAAGTGCTGAGAAGGGCCGGGATTGACTACAGGGATAGAAGAATTGTTTTTGAACTATATAAAAAGCAAGAAACCATCATAGAAATAGAAGAAAAAAGTAGAAAAGCAAGAATCAAACGGGGAGTACGACAGGGTTGTTCACTTTCGCCACTAATTTTCAACATTTTTATCGAAAGCGCAATACGAAAGATTTTAGAAACATCTACAGAAGGAATAAAAGTTAATGGGGACAGAGTGGTTTTTATTAGATTTGCCGATGATATCGCTGTAGTTACGGAGAGCAGAGAACAGCTGGAAGCCCTTCTCAATAGAATGAATCAGATTTTACGGAATTCCGTTTGACAATTAATAAAAGTAAGACCAAAATATTGGTTGTCTCAAAACAACCTATCAGAGTTAACCCTATTCGTATAAATGATACTCCAGTGGAGCAGGTTCCGCATTTCAAATACCTTGGTAGCATTATTACAGAGGACTCTAAATGTACCACAGACATAAGGACCAGAGTTGCAATGGCGAAGCAGGCATTCCATAATAAAAGAAACATTCTCACATCAGGAATACCGTTGGATCTGAAAAAAAGTTTTGTGAAAGCCTATGTCTGGAGCACTGCACTCTATGGATGTGAGACCTGGACCATCACAAAGAGAGACAGAGAGCGATTGGAGGCATTTGAAATGTGGTGCTGGAGACGTATGGAGAGGATAAGCTGGACCGAGAGAGTGACTAATGAGGACGTTCTGGAGAGGATTGGGGAACGGAGAGGCCTGACGGAGACAATAGAGAATAGGAGGGGAAAAATGTTTGGACATTTGTTGCGCAACGACGAACTATTGACGGTTGTTGTTGAGGGAAAGATGGAAGGAAGGAGACAAAGAGGAAGACCGAGAATGACATTCTGTGACCAAATAAAAACAAAGGTTAATGTGAGCAGTTACAGGGAGGTCAAGGAGTTGGCTATGGACCGTGAGGAGTGGAGGAGGCTACACCGACAAGAGCATGGCTCTTAAATAAAATGAATGTATGTATATTTGTATAATGTATGTATATTTGTATAATGTATGTATATTATGTGTGTATTTGTTTAACTGTTTTAAATTTAAAATAAACCTAAATGAACCATTTTGTTTAGGAATTAGAAATATTGGGGAAATAAATTGGTTTGGATTATGACTACATTCTGAAATAGCTCCTAATTTAATAAGCTTATTGATTTCAGAGTTTATGACCTGTTTTTCAGTGTCATGATATGTCTGTGATTGTAAATCGTGTGGTGGGGGTGGTTCATTGAATGGAATTTCATAGCCTTTTAGCCATTCTAGTATTACAGGATCATCTGTTATTTCTAACCAATTATCAAAGTAATTCTGTATTCTACCTCCATGTACCTGTGTATTTATTTGTGGTATCGGGGTCTCGACTTCGGTGGGGATCGTCTCTGGAATTTCTGGCGAGGTTGATTGAAGTGGGGCTGGTTTAAGCGGCGTAGAGGGTTCTGTCTCTTGATCGGGTATTGTGATAGTGGCCCACTGCGAGGTTGTTGTTGTGGCAGTGGGCTTTTCCAGTTTCCCCGTTTTTTATTGGCTGTACTAGGTGTTTTCTTTTCAGGAACTCGTATTTGATTACTTGTTTTCTGTATCTTCTGAGCTGCATTTATTTTTTCCATACAATCTTTTCCGAAAAGATATTCATCTGGAATTGTATTTTTAAGAGCTTCTTGTATAGTCTTTGTTGTACTTGGTAGTGTAAAAAATTTCCTAGATGATGAATCCTGGTGATAAATTTCTGCTAACATTTTTGCTGCATCATTAATTTGTTCTATCAGAGATTTTGTGTTTATGTCGCCCTTAAATATGTTTGTCAATGCTCTTCCGAGCGAAGTCATTACCTTTCCTGTCATGTTTTGTCGAAAAACAATTCTTTTATCTCTTTTTAAAGAAGTGTCTGAGAAAGAGGCGGCCACTTCTGGATTTAAAATTGGTGCAACTGCACCTGGGAAGTTTTTGGGAGTGGGGTATTTTTTAATCAAAGCGTCTCTGGCATCTTTTCCCAGACCTGTTGTCAGTATTTTTGTCCATCTGTCTGCAAGTTCTTGTCTAATTGGTTCTCCTAATTCCGTTTTGTCTTCTCCTTCGGTACCCAATGCTTTTAGAAATTCTTCTGGAAGGTTTTCCTTTTCTTCATCTGAAAAAATACCTCATCTATAGTTTATTTGCTATACATATACCAAGTCTATTTGCTTGTGATAGCGTTAATTTTAAAGAGATTGTTTACATTTTGTCTGCCCGCACTATGATAGTGCATTATAATTTTTAACATGACAAGTAGTCTACCCGCACAGTGGTAGCGCTTTATTTCTTTTATCAATACAAGTTGTCTACCCGCTAAGTGGTAGCGCGTTAGTAAATACTTATCATTACAAGTTGTCTACCCACAAAGTGGTAGCGCATTAGTAATTTTTAATCATTACAAGTTGTCTACCCGCACCGTGGTAGCGCATTAGTACTGTTTTTATATTGGACTGTCAGTTACCACAGGTAACTGCTTTCTTCTCCATGCGTTTAAAGAATTATGTAAGTTTATTAAACTATACCTGTAGCAGTATTTTCCATTTCCGGTTGAAGTACGTCTGCTGGTGTCGGAGTTGGAGGTTTTTGAGGTATTGGTGTTCGTAGCGGTGGAGTTTGTGTTGATGAACGTTTCTCTTCATTTAGTGTTTGTAGTTTTTTCTCTAGTTTTCTCATTTTCTTTTTTATGTATTCTTCGTCTTCATGTTTACGTTTTCCCATTTTTCTTCCTCTTTTGCTTAGTCTTAACAAACTTTTTTATGATAAACTTTTAAAGCGGAAGAAGTAAACCGCGTACGAAACGTCAAAAATTTTCACCCGTAAGATGTAAATATAAACGTCAATCCCGTTTAACCTATGTGTACACACTCGCTTACCGCAAAAAAATAAGGCGTTAGACGAGTCGTGAGTCGAAAGTGTAAATGCAGATTTTTTTATAAATTAATGAACGAAAATTTTGTTTATGTAAAAAATATGGCGTACTTCACCTGTAAATTACTTGATTGAAGTTGGGTTTTCACTGATAATAGTATGGAAAAAAAACATTATTTTACAATGCCATAACATTTCAACATTAACGTAGTTTAGAATGACGTTACTTTTTAACTCGTGTCGTATCATCTTTTACAACAAACTTATTTTAAAACAAAATACACGTACCGGCGCTTTGCACAAAAAGTCGTAATGACATTAGAGTTGCCATATCTAAACAAATATACGGCCTAGAAGTTTTTTGTTTTAGATCTTTAAAAATTGTGACGGCGCTTGTACAATCAACGTATACTACATCGTTAAACCGTCTCGGACAAGGAGAGAGCATAATAATAACTTGTAAAAATTACTGCAGTGAAGTGTAAAAACAGGATTTTGTATCACATTTTCACTAAACAAATACATTGTGTTATCATTTAAAAGGTTATTTTATGCAATTATATAGTATTTTTAATTTATATATAAATGAATTGAAAATATAAATCACAAAAGCTAACAAAATAATCAAATAGCTAACTATCCTTTTTCTACACATTGCATGCGAAAAAGGTGGAAAGAGACCCATTACGTTAATTTCAAGAAGCTTATATAAACTTCTTGGTCATTTTCAATTGTTCGAACCACAAGCGATTGAAATATTTAGAACAAAGAAACTATAGAGTCGCTTTGATTATCATCTTATTTTTAAAATGATTTTTTGTTAAACGTTAATTACGAAAACTACAGTAGGAGGTTGCAAAAAATAAAAAATTTCAAACTAAATTTAATAGTTAAAATAAAAGTAACAATGTAAAGATGTCTAGTGGTCAATGTTAGAACCAAAAGTGAAGTAAAATTATAATAAAAATGTAAATGCATGTCGGGTGTCCAGTGGCGGCACGTTCCGCAGCGTCAGCGCCTCGTACCGCTCCGCTGTTGCGATGTACAATCGAGGTCGCTATTCATCAGCGATTATCATGTTACACAGGCTCGTAACACGTTAGCAATAACTAATAAAATATTGTTGTACTCGTTTTACGGCTTGGAATTACGTATCAGAAGTCGAAACACATTGGCCCGAAATAACGTTAGCTCGAATTTTCAAAATGTCAAATTCATTTTTTTGGGAATATTACAAATCAAAAGTTAATTTTGTCTTTGTGAAAATCATCAACATTTCTTGAAAATGTAACGGTTTTATTATAAATCGGTTTTTGGAATTACGGATACTTGAGTTTACTTTTAGTTGAAATATCGATACATTGCTTATAGTATACGCTAATTTTCACATTTATAATATTTGCATGTATGTATTTGGCCGACTCTATTATTTCTTTAGGTTTATTTGTATAAAATTCGACATAATAATATATATAAAAATTATTTAATATTTACAATAAAGGCAGTTTCATTACTCTTATGTTCAAGTAGTTTTCAGTCGAAGCCAAATATGGTGCAAAGTCAAAGTCAAAGTCAAAGTCAAAGATTATTTATTCCATAGGTAAAATAAATTTACACTTGAAAACGTCACATTTAAGCTACATTTAAGCTACTGCTCGTTCACTACGCTGACCTCCCTGAGAAGAACGAGCAAGAAACTCTAGGGATTGCTCTTTTCAAATAAACTTAAATGCTATGGAATACACTTTGAATCAAATTTGTGTGGATTCTGGAGCCATGTCGTCTTTCCATACATCTTTATCTAACACGTAGTCTTCAATTTTGTAATATGATTTTTCGATCAAAATATTTTTAATGTAGTTTTTAAACTTGGGAAATGATAAACTTAATATATGCTCCGGAATCTTATTGTAAAAACGTATACAGTTCCCCATAAAAGAGTTGTTTACCTTGGTTAAACGAAATCGTGGTACCATGAGTTTGGACTTAGCTCTAAGGTTAATATTATGGATATCTTCTTTCTTATTGAAATTATGTATATTTTTACGGGCATATAAAATATTTGAGTAAATGTACTGTGATGCCACAGTCATGATACCAGTCTCCTTAAACTTTTCTCTGAGAGATACCCGAGAGCCTAGACGGTACACAGAACGAATCGCTCGTTTTTGCAATACAAATATGGTTTGAATATCTGCTGCTTTACCCCACATGAGAATCCCGTAGGACATTATACTATGGAAGTAGCTAAAGTAAACTAGTCTAGCAGTACTAACATCGGTAAGCTCATGTATTCTGCGGACTGCGTATGCAGCGGAGCTTAATCTGCTGGCCAGAGACGATATATGTGGAAACCACTGAAGTTACTATCTAAGGTCACTCGCAAGAAGACTGCTTTATTAACAAGGTCTAACTTTTCTCCGTTTATTTCTATGCTTGGACTAGTCGATTTTACGTTAGGTAATTCAAATTTAACACATTTTGTCTTCTTGGCATTAAGCAATAAATTGTTAGCAGTAAACCAATAAACTACCTTAGAGAGGGTATCATTAATACGGTCATAGTTAATGTCATGTCTGTCTGTTTTAAAAATCAAGGATGTGTCATCAGCAAACAACACTATTTCGCAATGGTCCTTAACAAAGAATGGCAGATCATTAATATAAATCAGAAATAAGAAAGGTCCAAGTATTGAGCCCTGCGGAACACCCATTTTTACTGGAGAACCCAAAGAAGTCACTCCATTTATGTCTACTTTCTGAATTCTACCGTTGAGATATGACAAGTTTCGACGCCTTGCCATTTACACCGTAATGTTCCAGCTTCCTAATAAGAGTATTATGATCAACGCAATCAAATGCCTTTGAGAGGTCACAGAAAACACCAATAGCGTTCTGGGACCTTTCCCAAGCATCAAAGATGTGTTTTAGTAACGCTACCCCCGCATCGCTAGTCGATCTACCACTAGTAAACCCGTATTGTTCACTATGAATAATAGGATTCCTACCGAAATAGGACAGTAATTGAGTTAGCATAACCTTTTCGAATATTTTACTTAAAGCTGGTAAAATTGAAATGGGCCTGTAGTTGCTAGGATCAACTTTCCTACCGCTTTTGAATAAGAGAATAACCTTGCTGTATTTCATTAAATCGGGAAAAACACCTTCGTCAACGCACCTATTGAAAGCTACAGCTAACTGTGGGGAAATGAGATTAATAACTGAGTCTATAACTTTAGTTGATATGCCCCAGAGATCTTCAGTTTTTTTAACATGTATTGACTTAAAAGCTTTTATGATGTCTTGTGGATTAACATGACGAAAATTAAATAAACTGCCACAAACGTTAACATTTTCCTTTAGGAGATCAATAGGAAGTGAAGGGGATTTTGTAGTGTTCACAGCAATTTCCGAAAAGAACGATTCAAAAGCTTGGGCTACTTTATCTTTAGATTTTATAAGTTTGCTGTCTAATTCTAAAACTATATCTCTATCGTGTAGTTTAACCCTGACTGACTCTTTATTTATTATGCTCCAAGTAGTTTTAGATTTATTTATCGATTGTCTAATTTTGTCGCTGTGAAACTTAACCTTAGCAGCTACACAAACTTTTTTAAATATTTTCGAATAAATTCTAACATATTCTTTGTAATTGGAATTAGTATTATAGGTTTTCATAGCATATAGCTCATACAAACGAGACCTACTCTTATGAATACCTACTGTTGCCCAGTCGTTGAATTTAGTCTCTCTATGGAAAGTTAATGTTTTCGATGTAAATATATTGTCAAATTCATTTTTAATTAAACCAAATATCGTGTTATATAAAGTATTTGGATCCTCCGGTATATGGGATAGGGAATTTAAACTATTGCCGATATTATTTTGAAATCTAATTATTCGTTCTGTGGTAATCGGTCTGCAGAGAAATTGGTCTACCTTCTTGCTCATTTTACAATTAAAAGAAGCCAATTGGCCACTATGGTCGGATCTTAAGCAATTTATTATTGATTTAGACACTGCGTCTGTGTTACAAAAGATGTTATCAATACAAGTAGAAGAGGAGGCAGTAATGCGAGTTGGTTCTAAAAAAAGATTAATCAAGTTAAAACTTTGAAATAAATTTATGAGTCTTACAGAAGTAGAACAGTTTTCCAACAGGTTTACATTGAAATCTCCACATATTACTACGTTTTTTTTGGTTGGAAAAATCCGCTTTAAACTGTCTTCCATAATTAATTCAAACTCGTTAAAATTAGCAGATGGGGGCCTGTATACACATAAGACGACAAACTGATCCAATTCCACACATGAAATCTCAATAGTTCGTTCAGTAGAAAGATTTGTGATATCCTTACGCTCTTTAAATTTTAAGTTACGCTTAGTAATAATCATGGATCCGCCTCTACTTAAGCTCTTTCTTATGAACGAACTGACTATTACATAATTTTCTATATTGTTAATGGCTTCGTAATCTTTCAGCCAGTGTTCTGTAACACAAAACACGTCAACGGAAATATCGTGCAAAAAAAGACTTATTTCTAATGTTTTGCCAGAAAAGCCTTGAATATTTTGATGTACTACATGGAAACGATTAGACTTTTCTGTTGTCGTGTTTTTCAGTTTAAATTATGGTTAGTAAAAAGTATACTGTTGCTACTTAAAGTAGGAGCATTGTCGTGGGACTGTGTTATATCTTCTATAACAGCGTCCTTAATATTAAAAGATAGCAAACTAGCTATATGTCTTAGATACCTTAGGGGTAAAAGTAAATTATCCTCAAAAAGTTTAAAGTTCCTTACGAACTTATTAATGTCAAAACAAAATATAACGTCACTATGACGGCAAGTCAAATTATGAATGTGCGAATTTATGTTATATATATACTTATTACGAGCGATGCCTAGGTTAGAGCAGTAAGGGAATGCACTTAGTATGAATTTACACCCATGCATTGCATTGCATTTTGTTAAGTTTCCAGTAGAAGCTGAATATGGTGTTAATGGGCCCTTAAATTGCTGCAAGCAAAATTAGGCAGTACTGCAATGCCGTTACAATTTAAAATATATGTTTTAGTTTTTTTAAATTTCGTTACATGTCATTACGTTTGTATCGGTTAACTTCGGACATTTCTTTCGTGGTTTTTGTATTAGACCCTATGATGACTTCTACTGTATTTATTGTTCTGTGACAAATATAATAATACACCTTAAGAAGTGATTCTCGATTAATAATGTTAAGCGTTTTTTACTTTGTAGATACATTCTATGTAACATTAAATAATAAACGGTACAGGAGAATTCAGATTTTCAGTACAATGTGTAGAGAGTGAAGTGGACAGAAAACTGATGATAAAATTGTAGTATCTCCTAAATGGGAATGTAAACAAAGTTTAGTAATCGATTTTCATGACGAATACAATTAGTTTATTTGGCACATCACTGCTTTTTAAACTTTTTGGTTATATATAAAACAAAGTAACTCAAGATAGATATTGAGATATTGCTTATTTTGTTACAGAGATTTTTTTCCTTTATTCGGTTTTTGCAGTGTTGTATTAAATATGTGCCATTTACACTTTCCTAAAACCACTCCGGCTTACTTTAACAATTTTTTTGCTATTATCTAATTGAGACTTCTGCCCAGCAACTCCCATATCTTTTCTATACAAGTTTTGGTTATAGTGACCCTCCAGTTCTCCCTATCATCCTTTTGGTTATGTGGGAAGGGCGCAATAGCCCGTGCGTGCACAGGAACCTTCTAAGTTCGGGGTTCTGACCCCAGATTAGCCAGTCTACAGAGTTGTCACAGACCGTTGTCACTGATTTCAATCGGTTCTCAAGAGGCTAGTGCCTCGGATGAGCGTACAGTACCCTCCTTATTTTCCAAATAGGTACCAGAGCTGTAGGCACGCTTACTTCCCGTTGCGCATTGCACAACTAGCGGTTGCCACCGCTAAGCCGTCGACTTTAAAGTCCACTACCAAATTTCCACATTGGTGGCGGAGCTGTAAGCCACGCTAACTTCCCGACGCTGAAAAACAGCGTCTCTCCAGTTCCCAATAACCTAAGCGGCTGGAGGGACCGGAAGATCTTCACCCAGCAGTGGGACACATTAAGTAATAAAAAAAATTGTCAAGTATCTATAATTTTATTAAAGACAATGGTTTGCCAGAGCAGCTTGAGTCGCTGTAGCTGCAGGAAATAATACTAATTGCTTATTTCATTTCACTAATTTCTGTACACGTAATGTTAATTGTCCAAAAATCAATGACTAATAACTTCGTACTAGAGTCTGCAAAGTGAAAACCACTTGCGCCTTTCGCTGAAATTGCCTTAACGAACTGAGTTGAGTCTTTGTGAACGATTCGGACGAGAACTGCGGGTTTTTACTACATTTTGCTTTGTGATGTTTTACAAACAGTACATTTACTTTTTTTCCTAGAGGTGGTTCAAAGTAAAAATTTCGATTAGTCCATAAATTTTGATCAGTTGGTGCAAGGGAATATTTATTTAAGCCCTGCAATTCGCAGACCAAGAGGTATCCTCGGGTTTGAATGGAATAGTAATTACTATCTTCTCCTGTAACCGGAGTACAATAACAAGCCTTGAGAATATCGGTTTTTATTGAATGCTGTCTTATTCGCCAGCACATCAAATAAATTTTTAGAAGGTATTTTTTGTCGGCAACGGTGACTTTATGTGATATGCGATGAGCACCGTGTCAGCTGCAAGAAGGCTTAATGGACGGACGATATATTGAAAGTGTTTTACACCAACAAGTGACAAGGCGCTTTACTAAATGTATTTCATAATGTGCAACGTCATTATCTCAATTAAATCACTGATAAATCTCAGATGGAGATAATCAAAGCGACATCATGTTATTAAAAGGAATTAAGTCTATAAATCCAATTACTTCCGACAAGGATGCCCTCCATCGACCTTTTACATGTTTATTAATTTTCATTTAATTAATTCGTTGTTTTGTATTCGTTGTGTTCAAGATTTAGGTTTAAAAATTTATTTGAGACAAAGGAAATAGACTGGTTTAATTCCTGGTGAGACTAAATGGGTGTTACTATACGTTCAGTGATGTCAATCTCTTTAAATGTGGCAGCGTGTCGGGCCAACAAAGGTTTGACCGAAAGTTTTCTTAATGGTCTCCAAAGGCTGGTGAAAGACAAGGTAAATTTCTTGGAAAATAAATTTCCTTTAGCCACTTCTTCTCTCTTCATCTTTCTTCAATCGATCAGGATCCGAGTTGTGGCGTCGTATAAATTCGATTTATTTCTTCGCCTTTTTGACTTCTTCTCACAAACCCGGAGTGCCGAGAACAAACGTGCAATTCAACTCAGCACAGCATTCGTTCTTTCCAAACGGTTGCTAAAGCTTAGGACTTAGTCAGATAACAGAGTGAACTTCTTTTTTCTATTAAAGTCGTGTGAATTGATTGGGGTTCCAAAAATATTTATTTGGAGAACCCTGCAAACAAATAATAAAAATTGTACCTTAGAAACAACCTCAAATCCTCGAAATAATTTCCCACTGGACCATCACCGTGAGTATAATCATAAATGAAATTTATTAACATATTATAAAAAAATCATTTTAGGAAATGAAACTATTTTTCCGGATTTAAATAGTGTATATTTGTTTTTTCAAACAAACCAACGTTTCGGGCCCTTTACTGATCCCATGGTCACGGTTGACTGAGGTGGTACAGTCATCAACTTGTTATGCCTAATGTTATTTTACATAGTTGCAAAAGTTATTAATTAAATACGTAATTTTTAATTTTACAAAGAACATTGCAATTTTCGCTACATATGTTTCATGGATTTGCAATTCCCAGGATGCTGCGAGCCTAATTTCAACAAGCGAGACGATTTTTCTGTATCACCAGTTTGGAATCCAGTATTTTCTTTGATGAAAAATCTCGAACAGACGTAACACTGCAGTCACACATGTCAATCTACTGAGTAGATTGACATGTTTTCAGTTATTCTAATATCCATTATTAATTAATAATAAATTTAACTTAATAAAAATTGATATTGTTAAAATAAAATAATTTGTAAAATGTATGTAGCGTAAATTGGAATGTTCTTTTTGTAGAATTAAAAATATGTTTTATACATGATTAAGTCCAGAACTAAAAATGAAATAATTAAAAATAAGGTATTTAATTAATAACTTTGGTAAGTATAGTGGAAAAAATAGGGTGGTTTGTATTAATATTAGACATAACTGGTTGATGACTTTATCTCCTCAGTCAACCGTGACCATCGAACCTGTAAAGGGTCCGAAACATTGGTTTGTTTGAAAAAAAATACGCGATTTAAATCCGGAATAATCTCAGTACAGAGTACTAAAAAAACCGACCTCAAAATACGTGGAATTACATCTAGTTGCCAAGTTTTATTGAAATCGGTTATCGGAAAGTGAAAAGAGATAATAAAAATCGGTTCTCACTACTCAAACTATATTGAGAGAGAAAAACGGCTTGAATTGGAGAATAGCAAAATCAACCATTAAAATAATTGCTCCATTTTATTTTAATCAACCATTAAAATAAAATTTATAAAAATGAATCTTTATGCGTGAACAGCGGCCCTTAGAGGTGGATGATTTTCTTCAAAATTAAACGGGACCACTATGTAGGCAATGTAATCGGTTCACAAATACCGGAGTTATCGCGTAACATACATACGAAAAAGAAACATACAGTCGATTGAGAACCTCCTCCTTTTTTTAAGTCGGTTAAAAATAGTTTAATTTTCTATGTGTACGCGAAAACCTAAGAAGTCGAGACTACTTTCTCTTCAGAGTACAATTAGATATGCGTAAAACTAACATTATAAGTTAAATAAAAATTTATCACAACAGACTATAGTATCAATCAGTGCAAAAATTATTGCAATCTCTGAATAAAAATTTTAAAAATAATTCATAATATGTGGATATAACATCGCTCCAAGATGCCGTATAAACAATTGAATACGTCATTTCGCGGTGCGGGTTGGAACGAGACCGAGGAGTGGGGGGACCTGGACGTGTTCTATAGACCTGACGTGGTGATCATAGTGCTGTATGTGGCTGTGCTGACGGCCTCGCTATCCGCCAATACGCTGCTCATCTTCATTGTAATTAAATTCCAATACATGAGAAGGTAAGTGATAGTTTTAAGCAAAATACACTTGGTCGAAAAGGAATTACTACTTTTTATCCCTGGAGGTCATAAGGATTCTTGCTTGTTCCGTGGTTACAATAAAATGAATTACATTGCTTAACATCTGAGCTGGTCACATGCGCTAAAGTGTCGGCGGCGTTCAACTACAGCTTCTAATATTAATCAATTCAATTTATCAACACGCCTTCCGTCTTGGTCTACGGGGACAATTTGCGCGCACTCGCGCACGGTTTACATGTATGTACATGCGTCCTTCACGGCGCATCAACACGAACGCAGCTAAGTTTTAGACGGTTTGTTGTAACGTTAGTGGCCATACGGGAATTTAGAGCGATATAGTTTTATTTACATAGGAGAAATATTACTTTCATCCTTACTAAGCCTTCTTCACATTCTTCACCCATATCAACGACATAAGAATGGAGTGCTCCGGACCTTCTAGTCGACCGAAGGAGGAACGGTGAGGGTGGAACTAAATTGAAAAGTTCCTACGCACACTCCCCGAAATGTATCCGATAGAAAACCGACAAGCAGGCTACCTTTCTGTGATGGTCGACATTTTTAGCTTCGACTCTACAAGAGAATTGTTGTTTATAAGTCTCTTTGCTTTTCGTTCCACCGAGTATAAGGTAGCTCACTGGTAATGGGCAGAGCCGTCCCAAGAGTGGCAGCAGTACTCCATACACGATCGAACTTGTGATTTATACAGATTTGAAAGCTGTTCAGGTGTGAAGTACCGCCTAACCTTGTAAAGTATGCCTAGTTTTCTGGCAGCAGTTTTTGCCAAGCTCTCGATGTATCGCCCAAAGTTGAGGTTGGATGATAAGTCTAGACCAAGCAGCTCAAGGTGGACCCTTATCGGCATTAGAGTGGCGGAGAAGACAGATCCCTGAGGTACACCGGCATTTATACCATGAGGAGCAGACGAGTTACCATCTACAACTACACGGATTTACCTATCCTTCAGAAAATCGCCTATCTATGTGCAAAAGCCAACAGGAATTCCGTAAGTTGGAAGCTTGTTTAACAGGCTATCATACCAAACCGTGTCAAAGGCCTTTGATATGTCGAGAGACACGGCAAGCGAATCACCGCGTTTCTCGATAGTCTCGCCCCATAAATGTGTGGTATACGCAAGACGATCGCCAGTAGATTGACCACGGCGAAAACCATACTGTCGATCACTGAGAAGATCGTTATCTTCGAGGTATCCAAGGAGACGGTTGTTCAATACGCGCTCCATAGTCTTACAGAGTATGGAGTTGATTGCGATAGGTAGATAATTAGATGGGTCGGCATGACTACCTTTCCCAGGTACACGCTGTACATTTGTAAGCTTCCTGGTTTTCTGGACTTGTCCAGAACTCATAGAGAGGCGATACAGGCGAGTCAACACCGGACACAACTCGGGTGCACGACAATCGCTGTTATTTCGTTAGGGCCACTGGCTTTGTTGAGGTCTAATTTGCGTAACGTTTTCAACACCTCTTTTTGACGGATAGTGATCTCGGGCATTTCCGAGTCACAGTAAGATAATGTAGGTGGTGTTTGCAAAGTAGCGTCAAGACGGGAGTTGGAAGCAAAAAGAAAAATAAAAAGATTGGTTTTCTCTTCAGCGGTGTAAGCCAGCGATCCGTCAGCTCTCATTAAAGGCGGAAGGGATGACTTGCAGAAGTTTGCTTCGACCGATTTAGCGAGAGACCAGAATGCTTTATTCCTGATGGGTATGAAGCTATCCTGGCCCTAATACGACTAATATGGTCGAAGTGAGCTTTCCGTGTCGCTTTTTTGCAGGATCTAGCGGCTTTATTAAAGGCTTTCTTCAAACGGAGGGTTTCTGGTGTTTTGCGAACTTGAGCATCAGTCCAAGCCTGGTACGCAGATTGCTTTAGCGTTTCCGCTGAAGCACACTCAGTGTTAAACCAAAGGCGAGCTTTGCCGCTGGGGAAGACTTCGAAATACGGAATAAAGTATTCCATAGCCCGAATAATCACCTCTGAGACGGCAGACGCGCAGCACGTCGGATCGTCAGAAGAGAGGCACAGCTGCCGCCAGGGATAAGATTGGCGACTCTCGTCTAAAGAGACTGCCACAGCGAGTCGGTGATAATAGACGGCGTCTAAAGCCGCCATAATACTATTTTATTAAATAGAATATTAAAACAGGAAAACAATGCGTAGGTACGTGCCTGTGCGTGTTTTGTCTTTAAGAACAACACACTAAATTCAATTAATTTTGTTCAAATCACAACTCAATTATGTTTGTTTACAATAGAATTTTATGACATTTCTTTTACACACATTTTTAAATTGCTCTTTTATAGACTTGAATTCGTAGATATTGACATTTCAGTGCGTTTGAAATTTCGATTACGGAAATTTTATCGGTGTTTCAGGTAGTCACGGAACGTCTTTTAACGTATCGCATGCGGTGTAGCTATAGTTTAAGTGTAGCTTAGTTTTGGTTTAAACCTTTCAAATTATTAGCGCCATTGCACTTTGTACATCGGTAAAACGTTTTGTTTATAATAATGTACCAAAGCTAAACTTGTTCCGTTGAGCGGTTAAACCTTTCGAAAATAGCGCGATTGGCCTCGTGTTCGGATCCGCCGCTGTAGGTAACTTCAAAGGCGCGGCCTATGCTCTCGCAACAAATCCGACTACGCGCCGACACGCGCGTCGGCCCGACTGCCCAGTCAACTCGGCGCGTGTGTCATCACGGGCCGCAGGAACGCACCATTAATGCGGACGCAACGATTTGTGTAGTAGTGCAGACGAATATTTTTTTTCAATACCATATAAAAGTTTAGTTGTAAGAGAAATGTTGTAGGGCTAAGGAGTTTCTATGTGTTTGGAGTAGAAATATCAATAAACAATAAAAAATAAATAAAGTAATTTCTAAATGGATATACATTGTTACGAATTCTATTTATCTGATACAGATTTTAAATGCTTTAATTTCTTTTTGTCAAATAAAAATAGCAAAGCAAAGTAAGCGGCCGTAAAGAGGTCGCGGAGCTGGCAGTGGCGACGGACCGTCGAGGATGGATGAGGCTACACGGACCAGAGTACGGCTCTTAATTAGGATGTGAAAAAGTGCCAGCCTCAAAGTAGCTGTCTTTTAATTTTATTTCATGTATGAGCAGAATCATACGCATGCATAATTTATTTAAATTACAAAAACTGACTATTTTCGTAAAATTGTTACAAAATGTTGTTCATTCCTTATAAATAACGCAAATAGGAGGAGTGCAAGTGATTTGAAGAATATTGTGGAATTAACTCCCGCCGACGCGACGTTTCGAATGAAGCACAAGTAGCAAACTCGTAGCTTAGACTTCTCCGTACGGCTCGGGTTTAAAGTGTTATCTCGTTTGGAATAGCCTACTTTCCGCCCTTGTAAAACAATGTACTATTGTTTACGTTGCCGTTAGCTAAAACCAACCCATTTACAAAATTAAGGCAATTTAGTAAAGCAGTATCTTTGTAAGTAATATATTTTATTATTAACGCCATATTAAAATAATTTTAATCTAAATTAATATTGAAAACAACCATTTTGGCCGTACATGTAAATGTAGTGTAGGTATCGTTGGCTGACGTTTGATGACCTTTTCCGGACGATGAACTGAAAGGGGGCAAGTATGAAACTAATTGTTTTAATTCAATTCAATTATTTATTTGTTTAGGCATGAATCCCATTACATTCATTATACATTACAGTTTTAGAGGCATCCAACTTATTTACTTTTTGGTACTATGTAATTCTTAAAATAAAAGTAAATTTTCTTCCTCACAGCTAAAGTTACCCATAACTCAAATGTATTTATTGATACTGAGAACTGTGTAAGTAAAACTGAAATGATCGTAACTTAGATAAGTTTAAACAAAATGTAGGAATAACAATTGAACGGTTTTCGTGCAACCGGTACATAATTGTAGTAGGTCAAATGCATTTGTTCAAGTTTGTAGCACGTCTAGTTAGAAAAACATACTCCTATTCCGAGGCACTCACGTCATGAAAGCACTAAAAGCACAGTAAAAATTTAACGTCCTCACGGACAGTTGACTTAGGCACTGGAAATGACCACATGATAAATATTAAAAGACGTAATTGCTACAACTAATGCCGGATGATATTAAATCATAAGTTTCGAAGAAATGGCATCAACCTGTACGTGATCTAGGGTGCGGGGTGCTGGGTGTAGGGTGCGAGATGCTCGCTGCCAGGCTAGAGACCGAGACTCCTGCGGTGAAAGCCCAGTGGCCGCTGCGCGCTGCCGTTTGTCAACGAGTTAATGGGGTTGCTCAGTTGAAATAGTTCAGATATTACCATAAAGAGGACGCCAATGAAATTAGTTTATTTGTCACAGCAATCTAGCTGGCTTGTGAAGTGCACATGAATTTACTTTACATTATAAAAATAAATCCATTTTACACAACTTTAAGGATACTTTCAAACCTGTCTCCGAATGTGACGCTCAGGTCTAAGAAGAACCTTATTCTAACATATTTAGGCATTATGTTAGGCCTATTCTTGGTAAAAATTTAATAAACCAGCGTTTGAATGGTGCGCGGTGTGGAATGGTAGCTGCGGTGTGAAACGGTGGCAGCGGCGATGGCTCTAGCGGTATGACTCTAGTAACACTTAGGAAATAAGATACAATTTTTATTTTTTACAGGGATTGGATTGGAATGTGGTGGGTGAACGCAACGCTATTGATATAGATAAATATTATGTTAGGGGTCAACTATGAAGTTACCAATCCAAAGTTCTGGCCACTTTGAACTGGAATAAAGTCCTTTCAGTGTACTTTTTAAAATAAAGTGCAGAGTTCTAAAAGTAACAATTTTGGTGTTATATATTTGTTTTCATTTATAGTCAATTACATAACCGAAATGCTTATAATTTTTGAATACGTGTCCCGACATGCAACTAACTGGAGGATATTTGAATTAAAAATAACCTCGCGTAAGTGTATGATGATACTTTTAGTTTTGCAACGCTCCTACATATTTTCATTATACTTCCATCATCATATTCACGTCACTTGCGGCACACGCAATTGCGTGTAAATTGAATTAGCTATAATATAAGACAAAATTTATTTCCGAATACTATTCAATTTAATTTTCCTACCTACAAAGCTTCATTGATTGCTAAGGATTTACTTAGGACAAATTAAATACATTGTTTGAAAATTAATTGGATCTATTTTCAATGTTTATTTAGTATAGAAATATGTTTTCTCATTGAAATTAATTGAATTTATCGGTTATTTTGCGGTTATATGGCCAGGAGAGTTTTGTCGGTGCAAGGTCGTTGTCGCAATTTGATTCTTATATTAATAATTTTAATTACCGAATTTTATCAATTAGAAAGCGTGGTTCACCGCACTACAGAGGGATTTTCCTTGCAACGACTTTCTTATTTTATACTTGAGCGTATATTTTACCGCGTAAGGTGTAGGTTAGTGTTATATATAGTACACATAGCATACCCATTGCGTCTCTGTTAATCAATATTTTAAGACAAGTCGGTGGGATTGGGAATGAGTGTGTGCATTATTATTATTTATTATTATTAATGGCGATACGAACACTCTTTTTTATATATAAACGTAGATTACATTCAGCGCATTGAATATGTGGTTTCTGCGAGTCTCCTTTGATGTCAACCTTCAATTTTTCAAACCAGATTCTTTAAAGTTCTAGTCGAGTATATAATTTTATTACGTTACACATTTGAAATCATTCGAAAGCAAATATTTACTGGAACATTTTGATTCCTTTTTAGTTAATTCAAATGTTTCTACGAATGTAAAATTACGCCGCCGTGAAATGTTTACACATGATTTGCATCCAAATTGCCGTGGCCGTCTGTGTGAATTTTCTCATGCTTCTCCTTCACCAGTTCCTGCAGGCACTTTTTTTTTGCAAGCGCACTTATCATGTAACATGCACGACTGTATCGTCTCCAAGATTCCGTACAATGACTACAGAGCATAAACAAAGACGGAAATATGACCCCTGCTATTTGGCTTCAAGTGCAAATACTTATGGAATACTCTGTACCTGAAAACTACGTAACTGCCCGGAATCGGGACAAGCTGATCATAAACATCTCCACTGAAAATTCGTTTTGCTCACAATCTGAAAATGAGGAATTAGGTGACACAGTCCTGTCACAAAACACAGAATTAATAAATAGAAGCTTACCTGGAAAATTTAACTACGACAAAACCCAGAAGATTGAAGAACTTGAGTAAAAAGTTAATACACTTCGTTGTAAACTGGAGTCCGCTGAATAGGAAATTGACAATCTGTTGTCAGAAAATTACGCTGTGCAAAAAGAACTAAGCAGCCAAAAATGAAAGGTAAATTGTCTTAATGCGTTATGAAAGACTTCGCTAAAATCTCAAAAATCTTGCAAAAATAAAAAAACAAAAAACTATTTACTAGGACTGCTCTTGATTTTACATTTCAAGTACTAATTTAGAACGAGAAATTCATCAGAGTGGTAGTAGAGAGTGGGTTAATGTTTCAAATATTGTCACGGCCACAGAAGGAATAAATAATTCGCCACCAGTATGCACAGTTCGAGATGACATCCCTTTGCCTAACGTACGAGAGAATAGAAAGAGAGAAGTTACTCATACTCTACCTGTAACCAAACATTAAGAAGAGTTTTCGTCGTTTCCTTTACCTATTCATAAAAAAAGGATTTTTCTGTTAGCCGATGAGGCAGGGCGAGAGTTAAGAAAGATTCTGGAGAAAATTATTGGGGAAGACTACGTCATTACTTCCGTTTTAAGACCATATTCATCTTTAAGTCAAATTGTCACTAATGAAAATAATAACTTTGCGATGTATCGTAAAGAATTTGCAAAGAATGACTATTTGATCATATTGGCTGGTACACACGACAGGAATTTATATTGTTTTAGAAACGCCTTAGATCATTGTTTCAATTCATTGCTAAACACCAACGTAATTATTGGCAACGTACATTATAATCAATTTTTAAATGTATGCAATAGAAATAAAGTGATAAATGAGCTCAAAATGTGTAATATACGTTGCCTTGAACTATGTTATCGCAATAATTATATTATAGATAGAGTAAACACATGTAGGTGGATTGTAAGGTGGACACGTAATATTACTGAATTATAAGAATAAGTAACAAATTAATTCTGCAAAGACAGCAAGAAGTGTACATACACAAACACAGCAAAAGTTTTTTCTTTACTAATACTTCTATGAATGAAAGCTATATGTTAAGTAGTACAAGTAATACAATTTACCAAAAATGTACTGACGAAAATAGGGGTCCCACTTTAAATATTTTATGTCAACACGTGTGTGGTATCATCAAGAGACGGGATCAATATGAGATATACTTAGAGGAATTAGAACGAAAACAAAATATTGTATGTTTGTGTGAACATTTTTAAATGAGAAAACAATATTTTTTTTACACTTTGAAAACTACGAAGTGGGTGCATTTTTTGCAAGAAAACAAAAAATAAGGGGGGGAGCTTTAATTTTACTTCTTTTACCCTTCTAGGTAGAGACAATTGATTGTAAGATGTTCAATAGAACAGACTGTTTTGAAATATGTGGAGTGAAAGACTTGACATGTAATATCTTTATTTTGTTAGTATCGTTATTTTGTTGTTACCAAAATAACGATAATTTTAAGATGTTTGTGGAAAGACTTGATTGTTGTTGCAGCATTATTTTAATAAAAATGTCAAAATTTGCGGAGACTTTAACGTCAACGTGCTTGATGAAGACGAAAAAAATAAAAAATATTTTTGCAGTTTGATCAGGAGTTACAAATTCAGGCATCTAGTGAATCCTGTCACATTCAAGCGCAATGACATGCAGTTATGTATTGATAACATCTTAACCAATATGCCACGAAGCGTGATAGATAGAGTTGAGGTTGATCACAATGGGTACTCAGATGGACATGCTGCCATTTTTTTTGTATGTATGTTAGTTTTAAGGTATATATAATATAGGTGTATTTTGTTTTTATATTGTTATGTATGTTAGTCTATAAGATATGTATACATGAGTCTTTTTGTTACCTGATATAAATAAATAAATAAATAAATTGACTTCAATCGTAACGAACGGGAGTAGTGGTAAAAAATGGATAGAGCCAGTTATAATCGTTATAAGAAGAAGGTTCACTAAAAAAAATAAAGAAAACTTTCGGAGAAGATTACTAGAAGACAATTGACTTACACGAGGCATAGACTTATTTCTGAAAGTCTTCACTAGAATTTTCTGTGACTGTTTCAAAAAAACAAAGGTTAAACTTAATCTCTACAAATATAATAAAATAAAGTGGCTCACAAAAGGTATTAAAATGTCAAGCAAAATGAAGAGGTTTTTGGGTACAGTAAATAAAAATATAACAAATTAAAAAAAAAATCACGAATCTGTATTAAATTATCGGCATACAATTTAACTATTTATAGGAAAGTTTTACGATGGGTCAGTACAATTAGAAATAAGGAAATCGTTATGAAAACCAAATCCAACAACTGTTAGCAAAAGCTATATTAGCCAATTATTCAGTTTAAAGTGCTTATTACTGGCAATAACTATCACGTTTCAATATATTAAGTTGCCGATTTTACTTCAGTATAATCGATGAAAGAATAAAACGGCAACACTAAATACGATTGGTGGAAAAAAAAGAAAAGGAATGACAGATTAGCTCGGGCAAGGACGGGGTAACCGTCTCTGTTTTTTCAAAAACTATTTGTGATTTTCGTTTTCTCGATTAATTGGAATATAGTTAATACGTTAAAAGGTTAGTTTCATTTTAAAAGTTCATACTTTTTAACACAACAAATCCAGAAAAATGCCAATAGGATTTTTGTTCGCATTTAGATGCTTAGCCACTAAGCCAGTCAACTCTAAGACAGCGTGTTCTGTAAACTTACAAGGTCTAAATCCATATTGATTGAAGGCAAGGATATTCCTGGAGATTAGATAGCTCTCTAAAGTATCTTGTTTCTTTTTCTAAGATTTTCGTATTTCGTGGTAATACAGAAATTGGTTGATAATTCGTGAGACTGCGTCTGTCACCACTCTTGTTTATGAGGTGTACAAGAGCCTTTTTGAAAACAAGGGGAAAATGTCCCAATTTGAAGCACAAATTGAAGACATGACAAAGAACCGGGATCAGAACCTGTCTAGCCGCTTTGACTATAACGGTTGAAATGCGATCACATCCAATTGCACAATTTATCTTGAGCTCGCTTATGAAAAACTCAATCTCCCTACTGTCAGTGCCGAGTAATGAAATAGAATTTGTCTGAGATTCTTCAGACTTTGAGACCGGAACATGACACGGCCTATTGACCATTATACTAGAGGCCACGTTTTGCCAACATTTGCAAAGAACTCATTAACTAAGTTTAGAGATGGATCTTGATTAGTATTTATACATAAAAGTACCCTGGATGTTGATGTACATGATGATGTATTTAAATTTGTCATATTTTTAATAAGTTTCCGTGTCTCTTTTGAGTTATTTTTATGTTTCTTAAATTCACTACGTTTGTGATCACGTTTAATCCTCTTTAGAAGGTTGTTGCAGTAATTGCGATACCTCTTATATGTAATGATAAAAATCTCATTATTAAGAAATTTGTTGGAGCGTAAACATACTCCTTGTTCGAAGCACGATGACTTTAGTGTCACGCGTAAAAAATAATTGTCTCATAAGTGTCTTCACTATCAAACTTTACTTTCTGTTTCCTTAATATTTCTACTTCTATATTATATTCGCGTTTACATTGCTAGTTCGTATTATTTCCCACAATATTGTTTCGATTTGCGATAAAGCTTATCTCTATTTCGAATGCATCATAACAGGCCTAGCGTGATCCAGGGTTTCAGTCGTGTTCAATGTGCGATCGAAAACGGACGCGCTGCACTACTTTCGAGAATTATTTTAATTCGCGATTTTGCGCGGCTTAGGCTGCTGCATGTACGTAAGTGACAATGGGTTCCCAACAACTCATTGTCAATGAGTTTCTGGCATTCGTGCAGAATGCCATCGACACAATGGATGAAGTCAGCATCGAGCAGATCTGCAAATCTAATTTCACGAAGATGAGATTTGCAGTGGCAAGATGCTGCTGTTCCAGAGCTGCGGCAAAGCGCAGCAGATGCCATCTCGTCGGAGGGATGGAGGCTTGAAGAGTGTCCAGGATGTTACTGCATTCTTGAAGAATACCGATCCGGACGACGTGCCTACTTTCGTGGCGAAGGAGCTGCACAAGTTGCCTCCGGTCACCTTTGACCACGTCGACGTCACCCAGGCTGTTAAAGGACATCACGTCCTTGAAGTCGAGTTTGGCTGAAGTTCAGTCAAAATTGGAGACGTCGGATAACTCCATATGTGGGCTACGTGCCGAAGTTGCGTTGTTACGCAACCCCGCTTCGGTATGTAGGTCACCGACAGTCTCCTACGTCAACACGCGTCGCGGAGCGCGAAAAGCATCCGTCGGCAGTATTGAGTCGGCTCGTATGTCGCCGGTCATTGCTGTTGTCAATGCACCGTGCAAGTTTTGGCCGAAGGGTGTCATGTTCCGGCGGTTCAGAGGAACGATACATGACACTTGTTTGCGTCGCACGTCGCCGAATAGTAATTCGTGTAAATAGTTAATAAGTTTATATTATTTTATATGTATGTTAGTTTGTAAGGTATGTATCAATAATAATAATATGTATGTTAGTCTGTAAGGTATTTGTTATATGGGCCTTAGTTGCCTGAAATAATTGAATAAATAAATAAAATAAAAAAATAAATTAACTATTCGTTTTCTACTAGAAACCTTTACTGACTTAGAGTTAAATGCAATAATTGAAAACAAATCACTCACCAGATCGCTAGCGGCCATATCTGCATTTACGTTATTAAAAATGTACAAAAATGCAAAATTTTCAAGCATAGGTACTAACACAAGCAGTAGTATTAGTAAATACAGGTTTGCGATATTTTACATGTAGAGGACTATTTAATTCGCAACATAGTACTACGGGAGCGTGGTCAGTGATAAGAGAATCTATTACCAGAGTGACATCAGGTTTGTTTGTCTTAAGGAATACATGGTCAATACAGTTATCCTGTCTAGTAGGAAAGACATGTGCAGGAAACTTAGCATGCAGCAGGCACGCAGTATTGTTTAAATATGTGTCCGACTTATTATCAGAATGTTACGGTGACATGTTAATGTTTAGATCGTCTATAATAGCAATGGTTCTGTAACGACGTAAAGAGAAGAGAGTCGAATCAAGGCTGTCAAAAAAGTTGTCAGTATCTATATACATAGGGTACAATATAAGTTTCCGAAACTGGCCACTTACATAAACAATATTTAAAAAGTAATTACAGCATTTGAAAACGGAACTCTTTGGCTGTAGAATACAGTTTGTTTCATCTGACTGTCACTTGTTTTTACATTGTGGCGTCATTTTAGAAATTGGTTGTCTACATCACCATGGATTTAACTCGTGAAAATTTTCGTAGTATGATTTTCTACGATTTCAAGCGTAATTTAACAGCTCAGCGGAGCTTCGCTCGGTTTCAAACAGCTTTTGGCGATGAAGCACCATGCAAGATGACTATTTATAGCTGGTTTGCAGAATTCAGACGTGGTCGTGTGAATCTCAGTGACGAATTTCGTGATGATCGCCCATCCACTGCTGTAAATAAAAAAAACATCGATGCTGTGCGTCGTATGCTCAAAAAAGACAGGCATGTGACATACCATGAGATTCGGGCATCTTTAGGCACAGGCATGAGTCAAATACAATGAATACTACACAAACATTTGGGTGTGAAAAAGCTGTGCTCTTGGTGGATTCCACACAATTTGACTGAAGCTCAAAAAAACGGATCGCGTCACTTGATTCAATGAAGGGGCGTCAAATTTGGTGTGGGACATAGTAACAGGTGACAAAACTAATGTAACTGCCTCTGTGGCCGAACGGTTACCATGCCGGACTGCCACGCAGAGGTCCCAGGTTCGATTCCCGGGCCGGGAGAAATATTTGTATGGCCTACATTTATTTCTCTCGTGAGTTTGGGTGTAATTTGTGGTTGTCTATGTGTGTCCATGGCACCCGCGACACAGGGTTTCCCTAGTGCGGGGCTATGTTGAGTGTGTGCGTTATTATTATTATTATTATTATATTATTAAAACAGGGATTCATAGTTACAACCCCAAAACAAAGCAGCAAACGAGCATAAGGGTCTTTCGAGATGAGCCGAAACCAACCAAGGTGGCGCGCGTGCAAAGTGCCTCTAAGCGGATGATAGCTTCTTTTTTTAATAAAACTGGACACGTGTCTACTGTTGCTTTGGAGAATCGTTGTAGCGTGAATAGTGATTAGTAGACGACCATTTGTTTGCCGGAAGTTATTGACAAACTCCGTAAACATGACCGTAAACGCCGTATCATCTTGCATCACGATAATGCCAGTTCTCACACGGCCAGACAGATAAATGAATTTTTGAAGGTGAACAACGTTGACCTGATGAGCCATCCCGCGTACAGTCCTGACCTGCCACCTTATGACATTTATTTATTTTCAAAAATTAAGAACCAGTTACGCGGTCGATTTTCATCACCTGAAGAGGCTGTCGAAGAGTATGAAAAATATGTTTCAGAGATTGTCAAAGAGGAGTGGCATAAATGTTTTCAAAATTGGTTCATTCGTATCAAAAAGTCCATTAACGCTAACGGAGAATATTTTGAGGAACAATAAATTCATTTCTGATCATTTATAGTATCTTTTTCTTATTCGTTCCGGAAACTTATAGTGCACCACACGTCGGAAGGCGAACGGTATAAGACAAGTATAGCCACCTCATTGGGAAATTTAATAATTTAACGATTAGAGTCCATAAGTAACGGTTCGTCAAACGTGCAGGTAAGATTTTCTATAACATAACCACAACTCCGTCGTTTTGATTGCAGTATTTGGATTTAGATTGTATATAGCCGGCTATAACAGGAACATGAGGGCATTTGTTGAGTCGAAAATCAAATTAATTCTTTCTAGCAGTATCAAGAAATTTTTAAAATTAACGCTATTGCCTATGCTTCTAATATTAACATGAATTATATTTAATGAGTCTTGGCTGTAGGAGTAGAGGATAAGTATATAAACAAATAAATTTATGACGGAATGAAGTAACGTGTGTGAACGCAGCGTTAATATTAATATGAAACAAAGTAAGCAATATCCAATTTTACAGTAAATGGCAAAAACACTTTCAAACTGTAATGGCAATTGTAAATTCATTTAAAAGCAATTGTGCATGAAAAGGCAAGAATAGGTTAAAAGATCTAGTCAGTTTTTTTTAAATTAGCTTTAGGTCTAATTCTTCCTTGATTAAGTGAAAAGGGCTTCTTTGTCACGTATAAAGATCTTTCCATTTGATGACCAACAGTATCCGTATCCATCTTCTTGTAACGGTACCCCCCCTCTATCGACAACATCACCATCGTCGCCTTCCACGCCGGCAACACCAGAACGAAGACCAATACCATGACCAGGACTTTATCATAACAATAACACATACATAAAACTTATATGTGTATATATGTATATAAGTAATATACATATAATAATCTAAAATATATAAACCCAAGCATCAAAGTATACAAGATACTATGGATCTATTAAATGGCCATATTAAATTTTTGTTATATGATCGTCTAGTTTGATTAGGACCTTATTATTAACATTACGTTGTGTTTTAAGTAAATAAGTAAGTAGGTAACCCGCGATTCTTTAAGAGGTACGTGAGATAATCATATAAATATAGTGATGTGCTGTATAGATTTTTTTTGATAAAGACATGTAAATATATTGGGAAGGAGATTAAGGAATAAGGAAAGGATGCCCACCTCATGTAAAAAATTATATTTTGAGGTATACGAAGCCCCCACAACAGTCTGCTTGTGTAGTTGTTATTTCACTACAGACCACCTCCGCTCACGTATCGTGTATGACACGCCGGTTACATACTCCGGGGCGTAGAAGGTATAGAAATATATACACCTACGCTATTAAATGATGATTGTTTAAACAATAGATATTCGTTATACGGAATACCTTAAGTATAAATGTCCTGCCATGTCTGTGACGTAGCATAAAGACCATCAACAGTATGTTCTGCATAAAATGTAGTGCAAATAGCATTTCAATGTATATGAAATGATACAACTCGACGTCTTCAATTGATGAATACAAATACCAGTCACTGGTTCACACAGAACAGACCAGCACGACGATGTAGCCATGGCATTGGAGCCGGCTCTGGAACTGTAGACTGTTACATTGTATGTATCGTCTCAACGAATACAATATAGCCCACAAGGTCCAACAGACAGGGAGAGCATGTTGCTACTCATATTGTGACAACGCAGGCGAGTACAATATAGTCTGCAATACTAGTAATTCTATGCAAACCAGTACATTGATGATGCAGCGGCAATCAGAAGCATTATTTAGTGTACCACATCTCGGTCTTTCACGAGAATGGGTATTTTAACAGGAACAATCAATCAGGAACGTTGTAGAACAATAAAAGTATTTGTTATACCTTATTGTAATTAGTAGATATGAAACTGTTAATAGTGTCATAGCTCCGCTCACACAACACTGCGATGTCATTTAAACTCAAGTATAAATACATAGAAATCCAGAGATATCCGGGGACAGGATTGAGAGTAACTAATTGATGCAAGATGAGAAATAATATCCATTAATGTAAACTAGTTTTACATATGATTTATATAAGTAAAGAAACAAGAAGACAGAGGATAAAGGTAAAGGAAGAAGAATAGGCCCACCTCATAGCCCTGCCTAGTCTTTACTAATAAGAATCCCTATTACACACCTTGAGTACAGCAAGTAGAGAAGAAATCAATTAATTATAATTATCAATTAATTATATATATCATAATCACATAGGTGATAATTCAGCATTTGAAATATAATTTCGCTATCCGATAAGCCTTGGTAGTAGACTTATCTAAGTTGGGTTAGTGTTCACCAAGCACTGAAAGTTAATCTAGTATTAACTTACAGAAGCCTAAGTTAAATACCAACCATATCCGACCACGGCGCTAATTATCTCAGTAGCAACTTATACACTCGAAGTCCTAAATCTTTATGGAAATGGAAAGACCTTCCATATAAGATCATGAACACTGTCACCGTGTATTGTAGTAGGTACTTCTAATAATTATCGGCTAGCTCTAGGAATACGCTAATCAGACATAAACGAGATATACATAGATATCAAGGCATAAATCTGACAGGGCGATGGAAGGAACACAGGTGATCCAACATCATCGCAAATAACTTAGTATCATCTTCCACAAAGGCTTTTAATTTGACAAGACAAGATTTTATAATTTGTAATAAATATGCCAAATATCAGCCTAAGATAATAAATCAATCAAACTTCATTGGGTTTCTAATTCCATTCTGCAGATGTCCACTAATTTTGCAGAAAGGACATGAAATTAAATACACAATATTATGTATTAATATATCTTTAATAAATAATTTTACCTCACCTTAGATACCTTAAACCAATACCGATAATACCCAAAGAAGAAGGATATAATAAACCACTACTGTTATCCTTCGTACAATACATTGATCAAGTATATTGTACCAAGTTGTCACAGTTTACCTTACCTTATAATTAAGTAAAACAACATTGCTTAATGTATGGACACCTTCAGAATGTGCGTGTAATCTATAAAATTGCAATTACTCCAGGTGTCCTAACTACTATGAATTCTACATTAAGATTAATTGATTGAATAAAAGTAAATTAAATAAAATCTATATTTTATAGTTTAGCTGAAGTAATAAATAATAAATTCAACGTAGCAAATTGCCATTATTATAATTAAAATGTGACAAAAAAGGTCAAAGTTAGATATATGAAATAATTTGATAATTTCAAAACAATATAAATACTCTATAAAAATGTTATAAGATACAATTTTATCTCATTATTAAACAAAATCAAAGTTTAGTATTTGCTAGATAATTTAAGTTATTTTTCGGTAACTGTTCATTCAACTAATAAAAGAATATCAGTCAAATGAGGTTTCGCTATATTATAATTAAAATATATCAAAAAAATACACAACGCACGTAAAACTGTTAAAAAAACACGTAAACAAATCTCAACGATAGATACCCAAAATAAGTAGGTATCCTATCATAGTAAACGCAAATCACATACCTGAGAGGTGACCTCTCACCTATTACAAGACATCTAGAAGGCTGCACCTACAAGGAAATCTGCCAGGAACATAGACCAGGAACTGAAGACCCATATCAGCTCTTGATTTGAATTAAAGTCTTATTAACACTGTCTCACACACGCGCTCGCGGACACTGACTCTAACTATCAAACGTAAATATTATATAAATTAACACACGACGCTTCCTGAGTACTATATTATTGCACAACTATATTATTAATGTCCTAACAAAATATTATATACACAGCTGAAGGCCTAAATCTATTCTAGATTCGAATTACAGTCTTAACCCTATCACACGCGCTTTACGAACACTAATGTCCTAACAAAAGTATTTTATACACGGCTGAAGACCTAAATCACTTCTAGATTTGAATTAGGGTCTTAATACTGTATAACTCGCGCGCTAAAGCAATAATCTACCTATGGTTACAAATGTAAGCACTATATAGACTAACTCGCGGCGTTTCCTAAATACTAGATTATTTATAAACAAATTCAGTACGAATGCCCTAATAAAGTATTAGACACGCACTCCCGATCTCTCGCTAAATCACCCGAAAATAACAATTCCTTAAATTTCACACGCGACGTCTCCTAAATGGTCTAACGACTTAAACCCTAAATTAAACTATAATTATTATACTAGATTTTATCTAATAGCGCGAACGACACTAAAACTTAGATTTTCACACAAGCTTCTCTTTGTTACTAAAATTAAATGAAATATCAACCGCGATTTGAGACCCAGCCTTCCAATTTTTCAGGTGCTGTCGATCACGTCTTGGGCCCCACTAACTCATGATTTCAGTACCCTTAGCATCACACCTTCCTTCCCCGCTTCGTCTCCTCACCGAATGTTCTAGAATGTTCCAAAAAACCCTTGAAAACACCCCGGTCACACGGTCCCAAAGCAATAAATCCTGCATGAAGTGTTTTCTTCAAATTTCTTGGTTCCTAATAATTAAATCATATCGTCGGTTAAAAGGTAAAACTCACTAATAGCCTAATTGGCCAAAGGGAGATAATTAAGATTTTGTATTTTTTCATTATGAAAAATCACTAAAGGACTGGTATGTATTAAAACATGAAGGACACCACAGACTTACTGAATTTTTCTTGTCATAGATGTTCTTCCCAATAAAGCAAAATTGAAAAAATCTAGTTTTTGAACAAAATGTCACTTAATGAGTTTTACCTTTTAACCGACGATATATGAAGCGCTCTCTAGGAGAGAAGTGATTTCTAGGAGAATTTCTAGGGCTGGCAAAACTCCGTAACGTTTCATTGAGTACCCCAGACTCAGCAGTGGAACGCTTTCATAGAATAATAATTAATATAGACAATTAACCCAATACGTATATATATAAAATATCTAAATCGATCATTATTAACAAAAGGAGAAATAATAACATAGGTAGTATTTGTTCTGGTGGAATAAATCTTCATCAGAAACAAGCAGAATCTTTCGCATGTGTTGTTCTTTTACCAAATATTAATAAATAATAATAGGCATTGTGTAAAAACTAAATAGAATTATGTTTGCTTTTTTTTTATGCTTTGCGAATCTAAATTAGACACTTTTGAGTAAAGCTAATTTCACTTTAACATATTGTTTATCTGTAATATATACATAAACACGCTCTCGTATAAATAATGATAGTATGCATTTAATTTACTAGTATTATTATATATTTTATTAAATAATTTAATTTCATTAGTTACCAAAGTTTAGCAACCCTAACAAAATACACTCAGCAAAACCGATAATTCATACGTTAATTTTTAAGTGTTTCCTGCAGCTCAAAAGTGTGAACTGAGACGAATTCAAAGAAGTCATTTGCTATTGAAATTCTTCGAATGTGATTATTTATTTTTAAATGTTATTTAAAAATTACCTACTTCCTTCACTAATAATTCACTACTGTTATATTTATATTCATCGAATTTCCGCTAATTCATTTTTTTTACATTTTGTGGAAGGTGTGTTGTGTTACATTCTCCAATTTGTTCACTTTTTCCTCCAAAGCTCTGACATAAATTTGATTGTTCTTACACTCTTCCTTAATGTTATGTATTTCGTCGAGGAGAGTATCATATTTATTAGATAAGAATTCCATGGACGCTCTAATATCGCTATTTTGAGTCTTAATTTCCTCTAAAGCCGAACATATTTTTTAAATTTTGATTTTGTTGTTCCTTGAAATCAGTGAACATCGCTCTCATTTCAGACATAAAAGCAGCAATTTGTCCATCAGCAGTATTAGTTGCACTCACTTCGACAGAAGGATAACACGTAAAAGTCACAGATGCTCCGCAACAACTTTCTCACGGGGTTATGCACTCTTAATATTAGCGTCAAAATTTTTACTGGATTTAATTTAATAGCTCCAACAAACTCGTCTGATCGCATCAGCACCCAGAGGGGAGGGGGTAGTAGCAACGCTGGGCCTGTTCTTTGGCTGGCATTAGTAACTTCTTATTTTTCAGAGAATCCAATAACCTTACCGAAGTTGTCTTTTTCTCTTCCTCTCTCTTAAAAATGTAATAAATGCATATCTATCCTCCTCTACAATGTTTAATTTTGTATAATATTTTCAATGATATCGCTTGTCATTTTCAATCGTATCAGAATCCTTCCAATCTACTTAGATGGTATTGAGCTCGTTTCATTTAATCTTAGGTCTCTATCTGTTATCCTTGTAGTTCAATCTCCTACGTAATACGATTACCTAACTTACACAATAAGAAAACAAATGCTTTTCCAAGATCTCTGGCTACTCTAAAAATACAATGCGACTCATTTCTAAAACACAAACACACAAAACACAAACACACAAAAAACGTAATGACACGTTCAACTACGCCATTTGTGTAATATAAATCCGTTGGTATATTTTGTTCATAATATTGTTGACATTAAATTGACAACGATAACCATTTTTTTAATTTTTTTTTATATCAAGTGACGGGACGAACAAGTCGTGCGCCTGATGGTAAGCAACACGCCTGTCCATAACAGTAGCAATGCCACTCAGAGCTTTAAATCGCATAGATTTGAGGGGCACTGCCACTGCGCCCGTCACCCTGAGACATAAGTGGACAAGTCCCATGTGCCTGTAATTTCACCAGCACCGTTACCCTTCAAAACCGGAACACAGTAATGCTGAAATTACTGCTTGGCGGCAGAACTATGTAAAGTGGCGGTACTACCTTGGACGAACTATTTCACAAGAAGCCCTACTTACTGCTACTAAATAATTTTGTTTATTAAAACTGACTTATTATAATTCAACTGTTTCTTCTTTCATCTACCATGTTCCTCGCTATAGTGAGGTAAAAAGTTGTGTATTTCGTTCGACAGCAAAATTGTTTTGTGTCTCGTGCCTTCAAACCCTCGCTACGCTCAGGATTCTATTTTTGAACCTTCTTCAGCTTCTTTCGCTTGCTCAGGCTTCACGTCCCTGTCAACCGACCCGAGAGATAGGGTTTTCTGGAGAGACTACGGGCTCGATGGCAAGACCCGGATACGGCAGGCATCCGGGCCAAGCCCTCCGCCAGTTGCACGCTGTCACGGGCGTCTCTGCCAGACCCGAACTTGATTGTGGACTTCGGGCCGGGGTTTGTGGTTAGTTGCAGGGACGAACACGGTCGTCTGCCGTCGTGGTGTGTGACCGGGGCGTTCATCTCGCGCGCAGATAGCGCGTCTTAGTAGCGGTCTACTTAAGGGCCTGAGGCGAGTAGACTGTCTCGTTCGTTCTCGTCTTCGTCATCGTTGGCCATGTCAGGACATTTAAAAAAAATCCTTTATTTGTGGAAACACAGGTTATATAGAAGCTGACATGTACAAAATACGTATAGTTTCACTGTGTCCGGCCAAACAGTAGGCATACAAATATTGAATACATTCACTCACATGCACTTCGACAGACTAAACCAGGTGTAACATGTTTCGTTTTTCAATAATATTATATGAGCGTGCACACGTGGATTTAATAAGTCGGTCAGAATTTAAACGCGATGATAGTTACATGGGTCGATTTTAATAGTTGTCAAAATATTAATAACGAACGTCCAATCTCAAAAATTAGACAATGAATTTAGGGATTTATCTTTTAAAAATTCAGACACTGTATAAGTACATTTTATTAGTCAGTAACTTGTTTAATTGTTTTTTAAATAGTATAAGGTTTTTTCAGACTTTATTACTTCCGGTAAATTGTTGTTACCGGCTTTCAAACGAAGTTGGTCATATCGTCTTGGCTTCAGAGTTCGTGTGAACAAGTGTGAGTGCATTCGGACATACACGTCAGTTTAGTTTAGTAGCAGAACAGTCAGAATAATTACATGTATTTTTACTCTTTACTTTTGAATACGGTTGTACTTCTTCTATAAAGTAGTTATTCAATTTTTGTACTATTATTTTAGGATCTACCAATTTGTCGTTGATTTTTAGACCTGATTTACAATTTTGGGGTATTTTTGGTTTACTATTATTTATTATTTTTCACGTAGCTTTGCATTTGTTTGTAGTCTGGAAATATAATAGGTACATTGTCGCAGCACTAGCCTGGAGAGCTAGTTTAATAGAGGTTGAGCTAGACATCTTCCGGTCCTTCAGACCGCGAAGGAATTTGGGAACTGGAGAGACGCCGTTCATTCGGCGTCGGGAAGTGAGCGTGCCTACAGCTCCGGTACCTCTCTGGAAAATATGGAGGGTGCTGTACGTGCACCCGGGGCGGCTCACATAAGGAACTAGCCTTACAGATAACCGGATGAAGTCCGTGCAAACAGGCTGATCCGGGGTTAGGAAGTGACTTAAATGGTCCCTGTGCGGGTTTGCTCGCACAGGTCATAGTTCCTTTCCCGCATAACCAAGAAGTTGATAGGTAGGGACACTATAAACATAACTTATATAGAAAGATATGGGACTGCTCAGGCTTCAATACAAGCACTCGCGTCAAACAACAACTTTGCAGCCTTGCAAAACAAATATGTATTAATCTTGATTTGTTTTGCAGTTAATTAATTAATCTCAAGTTATATATTAAAATATTACACAAAGTTTAGTTACTTGTTTTATTACAAAGCGAATCTAAAATAATCAAAACTGAAATTCATTAGCTTTCAAAGTGATCAGAACTTAAGCGGCAATTTGATATTTAACATGAAGTTTGGCCGTTTCCTGCTACAGGCAACTAGCACACCGGATTCTATACACATCAAAAGTGTTTAGGGATCAAGCACGTTTTTGTCAATTACTGAAAAATCTGAATTTTCATTTTTTTAACACCTATTAAGAAGTATGAACTTTTAAAATGAAACTCTAGGCTCTTAACATATTAACTACAATCCAATAAATGCTTACTTAAGAAAAACCAAAATCACAAGTGATTTTTTAAAAAAAAAGAGGCAGTTCCCGGCAACTTAATATATTGATATGTATCGCCACCAGGGGGCGCCACCAATCGTGTAAACACACGATTAATTATTAATTTTAGTAAATATTATAAAAGTGACCAGCTTCATGTGAAAAGTGTAAGAAAACGTTAGTTACTACCACAAATATGGACGGCCATTGATTGTGTTTGCAAAGAAACCAAATAAAATCTTCAAAAAACTGTTTACAAATAGTGTAAAAAAAATTATACAGTGCTATCTGTGCTGGATCAAAAAACATTAATAAATGAAGTAAGTGAATACAGAATAATGCAAACATAACAAGTTGATAATCCCGTAACAGCACTAAATACAAAGAATTTAATTTTGCTACGGAACTTTATTGTATTTTTAAAATATTGTGATCAGAAAAACCGAATTTTAAATTGAATAGAACTTTGGACTATGCGGAGGTGCTACATTAATATATTTTAACATAAAAGAAGAAATGCACTCATAATTTGCAACTGTGACGTCAAGTGCACGGTGGCTTGGTGGCTTAGTGGTCTTACTGCAAATCAAGTTTGTCGACAACACCGAGTTCAAACCCGCTACAACAACAAAAAACTGTGGCGCCATCTAGTGAGAACTAGCGGTATTGCACTAATATAGATCCTCGGTACCATAATCGCTCGCAAGAGAGCGGATCTGGTTCATTACAAAAAATTTGCAAATATTTTATTGCGCACGAAATTACCGTTTATCTGTATACGCTTACACTACAGTGGGACCAAAAATAAAAAATAAAAAGAAGAAAAATTCTGCTATGGCTAATTGTGGAAAATGCAACGATCAAATTGCGGATCGTAGGTTTATGAGTTGCTCGATTTGCAAGAAGCATTTCCACTTAACGTGTGTAAACGTCACATCACCTCGTTTTTATTTAATGAGTCCTAATAGAAAACAGACATGGAGATGTGAAGATTGTAGGGAAGGAATTAAATATGCTAAAGATGAAGAGACACTAAAAAAAAACGCCAAACTTTGTTACACAACGTAAGCACAGAATAAACATTTCAACTTATAATTCTTTTGATTCGTTGTCTGATGATGATTCTTCGAATCAGTCGACTATTAACGACAAACTTAACAGAAGTTGTCCAGAAATGCTCGTAAGTCACGGTGAACAGACAGAGGAATTAAAGGAAAAAAACTATAAACTACAACTAGAACTTGAGTCTGCCGATGAAGAAATAAAAATGATTTGACTTAGCAGCGACTTATTGTAGACAAAACATGAAAAGTAGGCGTCGAACATGTATTTTAATAAGCAATAAACTAAATTATCAAAAGATTGAAGATTTAAAAAGCTATGCCCAGGATACAACGTTTGAATGCCGCTGTGTTAAGTTACTATCACTCAATATTTACATCATAATGTGTGTATAGGTCGCCCAAATCAAATATAAATGTATTTTTATCAAAATTAAATGAAGTATTACACAAATACGCAAAGCAATCAAAAAGTAGAATTATTTTGGCTGGAGATCTTAATATCAATACCCTAGAGACAAAATTATCAGAAAAATGTTAGAATATTTTTGGACATATTAAAAAATTACAATTTGACATTACATATTACTGAACCAACTAGACTGAATACATATGTATGCATTGACCATTTACGTAGTAATATTGACGACGCTACAGCTGTTTTACATCAGTTATAGTTGTCTGACCACAACACGGCTCAAAAGCATTTGAGCCGTGTTCTGCTCAAATTTTTGTATAACTGGAATAAATAACAATTTAGCAGTTACAATAGACCAGAGACTATTGCAGCCAAAATCTAAATAGATTTAAAAACTATCTGAAAGAGTTGTCTTTTTTGGAGACATTAAAAGAGCGCGATTTAAATAAAGCCATGCAACATTTCCATGAAACCTTACTACTTTTGTATACCCTAAATTTTCTTGTTAAAATAATTAAAATATCCAATAAATATAAAAAACTAAAATGGATTACCAAAGGTATCAGGAAAAGTTGTAAAACAAAAAGAATATTGCGGTACTAATACTACACAAAAAAATCTAAAGTTAAAAAACAAAAATATAGGTCATACTCCAAAATTCTGCGCAAAAGTTTAAACTTGGCTCAAAAGTTGCACAATGATCAACTCATGAGAAACGCAAAAAACAAAGCAAAAACTTTCTAGGAAAATTAAAAAAGAACTTAATGCACTTAATAGTGACCAGTTTATAAAAGAAATCATTGTAAATAATACTATCATAAATGATCCTATCTCTATAGCGGACGAATTTAACAATTATTTAATTAACTTAACAAATTCCTATAAAAAAGTAACTAAAAAAACGAACAAAAAACATTTGGCAAATAGTATTTATTTACAGCTCGTGCAACCAATGGAAATACAGAATATAGTAACGTCATTGAGCAATACAAACTCAACAGGGTACGATGACATATCTACCAGTTATAAAATATTGTGTTACGGAGCTAAGTGCGCCGCTTACATATTTAGTTAATCTTTCGTTCGAAAATGGTAATTTTCCCTAACTACTTAAAATATCAATTGTTAAGCCTCGAAAAGGGCACGAAAACTGACATGATCAATTACCGGCCCATCACATTAGTTCCAGTGCTTTCAAAAATTTTGAGAAAGCAATGAAAACAAGGTTGCTGGATTTTGTTTCCAAAAAACAGCATAATAAAATCAGAACAATTTGGATTTCAGCAAACTAAGTCTACATCGTTGGCAGTTTTCCACTTAGTGCAGGAAATACTCGAAAATGTAAATAAAGGTATACCTATAACCGGTATATTTTTTGATATGACTCGCGCTTTTATTTCGTCTCTCATGACTTGCTTCTCCAAAAGCTGGATAATCTTATAATAATTGGAATTAAAGGGCTAGCACTTGACTAGTTAACCTCATATTTAAGTAATAGGAGACAAACAGTGGAAATAAGATCTCTAGATAGTCATTCTCACGTAGTTACGAATAAATCGTTATATCGAGTAAACGCATGTGGTGTGCCCCAAGGTAGCGTACTTAGGCCAATTCTATTCCTACTCTACATTGTTGTAAATAATTATACACATATTGAAGCAGTTAATCTCATAAATCACTTCATGGCAACGAGTTTGGTATAAAAGATTCATAATTTTTGCTTTAGTTTGACGTTAAAATATTGACGATGAGAGTCGACAAATACACAGATATCCCTAGTGTACACGCGTAGTAAAGGTAATATATTGTAAGCTGTTCCCCTGCCCAGGAGTCTGGTTTACAGTCGCAAAACTATAAAAGGCGTAGCGGGCGCCTGACGACACATTGCTGCCCGTTCGTTCGTCACGTCAACATCTTAGCGAGACTGTGTACCTGCCATTTTCGTAAGATATTTACTTATTTCGTTTACTGTTCCTATGTATCATTGATTTCCTTAAAATTATGTTATTTGTACGTTGATATTCGTGTTTGCTCTTTATATTCAAGTGTGAGAGATTTGTTTCAATTTTTATAAAAATTGTGTAATTGATTAAACGTTAGAGTCAGTTAAAATTATTTGGTTTTTTTTTGAAGGAACTAGTTTAAGAGAAGCTAAATTCAGAAGTGGGATAAAGAACAAAGAGAAACAAAAATCTCCATTGTTTATTATTATTCGAGTGTTGAAAATGTCAAGTAGATCGTCACGGGTGCATAACCGTTCACATAACCGAAAACGACAATCACCGCGTGATTCACGTAGTGGCACGTAGTCGCAGAGCGGGTCGCGTCGACGTAGAGAAGGTTTCCCTCGTGAACGCCATCGCGAGCATTATCGGCAGCATACGTCAAGGTCTCGATCGAGATATTTACCACGTGAGGCAAGCCCTGGCTTGCATTTAACGTTGAATTCCATTCTTACGCGACTGAATGCCATCGAAAATAGTCCGCGACCTAATAACGAAAGTCGACAAGATTACTTAATTACTGTTCCAAATACTCGTGAATCTGTGACCGGAACCAATAGTCGTTTACAAGTTGAAAGTAATAACGATTCAAATATAACTAACCAAATGTTGAATGCTAACCCTAATTTCGAGATTATCGACGAGTCAGTCAAATCTAGGCCGCAAGATTATTCTGGCACTACCCTCAAATCGGCTACGTACGAGGCGAATATTACTAACACAGCGCAAGCACTAGCAGAAGCTATCAAATCGTTACAACCAACCAGATCCTACAACTACTTTGTGTCAAACTTCGACCCGTCTATCCACGTCATTGCCCAGTGGTGTGAGGAAGTCGAACGCGCACGAACCGCTAATGGTTGGTCAGACCATGAGTGTTTATCCCGGGTGGCTTTATGCCTCAAAGGAGATGCAAAAACTTGGTTGAATGAATGGGTCACTAATGATCGGACATTGACAATTTTTAGGCTGGAATTCACTCCTTTATGTCCACGTCAATTAGATTACGCCAATATTCTATTTGAGACCATGAATACCACCTCAGATAAATATTTAACTTATGCGGAATACGCGCGTCGTACTCTACTACGCTTGAAGATTGTGAAGGGACTTAGCCCCGAACTTATGACTCTAATCGTAATACGTGGCATAGATAATGCGCAAGTCCGCGCCGCTGCAGCTAATGCCAATCTTACCCCAGAGAACTTAATTTCATTTTTGTCAATTTATACGAAACCCCCCCGTAATAAACAAGAAGCACATAACACGATCACTAAAAGGCGTCATGCACAACAATCAAGCAAGACCCGTCAGTTTGAACTAAAATACTTTTCATGTGGACAAAGGGGTCACCTTAGTCGTAATTGTACTGAAAGGCCAAAACCAAATTTTAATTTTGTCAAATCACCCCTTGCATCTAGCGCTAACACTCCTAAATCAACGATTACTTGCTATTTTTGTGAGAAGACGGGACATCTAGAAGCAAAGTTTTGCTAAAAATCGTTCCGAGCCACGAAATCCGCGCAATATTAATCTATGCACGGAGCGACCACAAGTAGAATCGAATAGTACCAAAGATATTACGACAGCGGTGGTTGAGGGCGTTCCAACAGACGTTCTCATTGATAGTGGTGCATTAAACATGTCTTTAATCTCTTCTAATGTTTTAAAACACCTGTCTTGTCAACCAAAACCTACAAGTTATATTCTGAAGGGCATAGGCGATTGTGAAATTGTCGCTTCATCGTATGTTGCTGTCACAATTGAATTCCCTGATATATCTCTGGAAGTGGATTTAGTTGTTGTCCCATCGGAATATACGAACACACCCATTATAATTGGTACGGATATCCTTAACCGCGATGGTTTAATGTACGTTAGGACTAAGGATCGGCAGTACTTGACTCATTCGACAGAAATATCTTCAAAAATTAATGCGGTTCACTTAGAAAAACAGGTCGAAATTAACACACCTCTTCAAGGCGAGGATCGTGAACTCTTGGTAGACGTTATCACCGAATATTCCGAATTTCTAATCTCAGGAACAGCCGTCACAACTGTAACGACCGGTAAGATGGAAATAAAGCTCACGAATCAAACACCTGTCGTTTACCGGCCTTATAAACTATCATACGAGGAGAAACTTAGAGTACGTAAGATAATAACGGACCTATTGGATAAGAACATCATTAGGGAGTCCCAATCGGAGTATGCGAGCCCCATACTCCTGGTCAAAAAGAAGGATGGATCTGACAGGCTATGCGTGGACTTTAGGGCGCTCAATCGGATAACAGTTAAACAACGCTATCCGCTTCCCTTAATCGATGATCACATAGATTAGGAAACCGTAGGTATTTTTCAAGCCTTGATAAGGCCACTGGTTTTCACCAGATTCCACTAAGTGAAGAATCGATTCCCCTTACTGGGTTTGTCACACCCGAGGGCCATTTTGAATATTTAAAGATGCCTTATGGTTTAACAAATTCTCCAATCGTATATCAACGTATCATCAACAACACTTTGCGGCAGTATATTGATGCAGGTCAGGTATTAGTTTACGTAGACGATGTTCTCATTATGAGTACCACTGTCCAAAAGGGCATTGAATACTACGACATGTACTGCAAACACTTACTGCGGCTAGCTTTTCAATTAACCTGAAAAAGTGTTCATTCCTAGTTACTGAGGTGGAATATTTAGGTCGAATCATAAGTCAGGGTCAGGTGCAGCCGAGCCCTCGTAAAGTTGAAGCCTTAGCTAATGCACTGGTGCCCACAAACGTTAGACAGGTTAGACAACTATTAGGTCTCGCTGGGTATTTCCGGCGTTACATCACGGGGTACGCCACCAGAACCGCCTGCTTATCACCTTGACGAAAAAGGGGATTCCATTTATTTGGGGTCCTGAGCAGGAGGCTGTGCGCCAGGAACTCATTCAGCATTTGACAAGTGAACCGATTCCAGCTATATTTGACCCAAAACTTGAAACGGAGGTCCACACAGACGCAAGTAGTGCTGGATATGGTGCAGTCCTCATTCAAGCCAGCGAAGATGGTAAAAAGCATGTTGTGTCGTATTTTAGTCAGGTCACGAAGAGAGGTAAAAAGAACTGTCACTCCTACGAGCTCGAGGCATTGGCAGTGGTCAAGGCTCTCCAAAAATTTCGGCATTACCTCGTCGGTCTACAGTTCAAACTTGCAACAGACTGCAATGCACTGAAGGCTACTGAAAAGAAAAAGGATCTGTTACCGCGCGTAGCACGCTGGTGGATGTATTTGCAAGATTTCAATTTCATTATTGAATATAGGATGGGAGTTATGCTGCCACATGCCGACTACCTTAGTCGGAATCCGCCAGTTCGAGTAAATCAAGTCTCACGACCTAAGAATTGGGCCCAGACAGCTCAAGCTGCCGACGAAGAAACGCAGACACTATTACAACGGCTTCGCGTACTTAGGTTCGTTCGTCACGTCAACATCTTAGCGAGACTGTGTACCTGCCATTTTCGTAAGATATTTACTTATTTCGTTTACTGTTCCTATGTATCATTGATTTCCTTAAAATTATGTTATTTGTACATTGATATTCGTGTTTGCTCTTTATATTCAAGTGTGAGAGATTTGTATCAATGTTTATAAAAATTGTATAATTGATTAAACGTTAGAATCAGTTAAAATTATTTGTTTTTTTTCAAGGAATTAGTTTAAGAGAAGCTAAATATATTATAATTATATGTTTAGTATTTTCGAACAACGATTTGAAGCTGTTAGAACCACGCACCGCAAATTCTCCGAATAATCTGATGCAGCAGGTTTAATGTACAATTGATTTTGTTCACATACTTTTTAGGCAGGCTTTCTTTTGCTGTCGATGTGTTATTACAGTTCCTCTCTATTGCTTTACAATATTTGTAAATTGAGTTTAGAACAGTCAGTCTGTTCATGTCAGGAGATTGAATCATGTCAATAGAAGCAGCTGTCTGATAGCCAACAATTTGGTATGTTTCATATTACTTTCCATTGCTTGCGAGGCTCTTACTGAAGGGAATTCCATAATTGGTCACGGTAAAAGGGTTAGGACTAAAAAAAAAGATGGTTTACGATTAGAAGTTCTCAATGACACTGCGCAGCATCAGTGAATAGGCATGTCGCTTGCCACTGGGCACACGGCTTGTTCGTCTCGTCATTTTCCTTATATCATAAATAATATATATTTGTTAATTATGGTCTTGGTGGTCAAGTTGCAAACCTATATGTGTATCCATCCATCACTATACAGGATAAAATTGTTCTGAGTGTCATTTAAAGTAATTACAAGGAGGGAGGTATTTTTAAATATCTCACACGGTTCCTGCATCAGCAACAAAGAGGAATCAGAGTCTCACACAGGTGGGAATGACTGAGCTTTGCTTATTTAGGTACAATTATATTCATATTCATTTAATCATTGCATTACATGGGTAGGTAGTAGTAGTAGGTATACAATTTGTTGTGATCTGCCATGTAACCCTGCAGGGCACCGCAATATTTACATTATTTACATAATATCATTACATAATATCCACTTTCAATTTAATAATTTACATATCTTTACAAATAAAATTCTTACAAATACAGTCAAATACGGTCAAGTGGAATAATTAATAAAATTGAAATATGTCAATGGTAAGATTAAAAGTCAGTAAAAAAGAGAAAAATAAATTACAATAATTAAATAGATTCCAAAATTTAAACAACATGCAATATAATAACAATGACAATTAAATAAAATCTTATATAGGATAAACTTCCAAAAAACGCAATCAAAATTGTAAAATACTAGATTAAATTCATTTATTTTATTTTATTTTAATTTTTTATTATTTAAATCATGATTAACAACTCAATCTCTACTCTCAAAAAACTCTTGTAGTGAGTTACCATGGCGTAAATGCTGACTCTCACCTACGGCGAATTAGCTTACTATTTAGATTTATGTAACGTAATGCTTTTCTACTATTCATTGTATTTTCTTTTGTACTTTAGTCTTGTAAGGTTTTTGATCCGAATTAAACGTCTTTTTGTAATAATAAATTCTTTTTTAAAACGTCCTTTTCCGCCGTCATTACATAAGTGGCGCAGTCGGTAGGATCGCGGCACTCTGGACTTTTCTAAAGAAAAGTATTCGCGTGAATAGAACTCTTTGTGCGAACTAGAGTGAACGGTGCCAATCGTTTATCCGCGATATCCCATCAAGAACAGTAACGACGGTGGAACCAGGACGACTGAACCCGCGGGACTCCGGAGAATTGGAGGCTTGTACCTACAAGACCCGAGCAGGCGATGCAGTGGCTATATTGGTGAGTGCTCATACTCTTCCTAGTACATTCCTTGCTCTATTTCCTGTCGTATTTAGTGATAAGTGTGACTTAACGTCTATCTGTCTGTATGCTTATATCGCTATAGATTATAACATCACTTGTAAATCAAGTGATTTAGTATAGTACGTATTTAGGTGTTTTATAAAAAGAAAATGGAGTTCGAAGCAGATTACAAAATGATCTCCGACTTAATGCCGAGATACGACGGCAATCCTAAAACGCTAAATTTCTATATCCGGGAAGTAGACGGCCTGATATCATTTACACGCCCTAGAGGCAAGGCAGGTGCGCAGGCCATAGTCTGCCTAATTAAGAGCAGGTTAAGTGGCGCGGCTATAGATGCCATAGCGTATGAAGGTTCGGTGAACTCCTGGGACGAAATTAAAGCAGCCTTACGAAGGCGCCTAGGTGAGCCTAGAAATGAAATCCAGGTAATGCAGGAGCTCACACGTACCCGCCGAAATAAATCCGAAGACGCGGAGACGTATGGAAAACGGATCCGTGAATTGTTAGATACCCTGATATAGTAGGTATAGTAGGTCAGCATACGGACAAAACGTACTATGGAAAAATGGCAATAGAACACTATGTTCAACAACTTGACTTCCATGTATCAGTAGGGGTACGAATTGCAAACCCTAATACTTTAGAACTTGCTATAGTGACAGCACGCCAGGAGGAAGCCAAAGCAAATTACAGGCAGAACCCTAACTTTAATAGCCCTTCCGGCTCCCAAAATAAACCGCGACCTGAAATATTTAGACACCAAAATAATAATAATTTTCCACGTGCAATTGATAACAAACCCTTTAATAGTCCGATAAGTTTTATTCCTCAAAGTAATTTTGTTCCCCAACGTAATAATTGGACCCCCGAACAACGACAACAGTTTGTAGATTCCGTGCTACCATGGAAAAACAGACCTCCCCAAAACACATTTAGGAATTCAGGACACTTTAGAAACAATAATTTCCAAAGGCAGCCGAACATACCTAATCAACAGGTAAACCCGCCGCTAAATGTCTGATGTCACCATGCGATCAGTTAACAAACCGACGCCGCCGCAGTTCGCTGTCCAGGAATTATTCTACAATGACGGTAATGTGAATCCTCAGTTATATGAGCCCCCACCAGCTGATTACTCCCCTAGTCTAGATGCACACGCCATGTACTACCCGTCCGCGGACCAGGACGAGCAACAGGTAAGTGCACCTCAGGATTTTTGTCAGGACCAGTACCCAGACGACCAGAGCTGATAAAGCTCAACCACCAGGATAAAGACCATCTTCCGTACATAGAGATCCCCGAATTTCAAGGTAAGTTTCTCGTTGATACAGGTGCCTCATGTTCAATGATTTCCCCAGAAGTCATACAAACTAATTCACTCGACTATTGCGTTGATTATGACCCCTTTGAAGTTAAGACCGCTCACGCAGTAACACAACACTCACATGTCGCATACTTACCACTACCACCGGTCTTTGACTGTGACATAACTCACAAGTTTCTCATCTTCGAGTTCGATCCGAAATATAAAGGCCTTATTGGGTTAGACCTATTGAAAAACCTAGGCAGTAATATTGATTTAAAACGTAAGTTATTACGCACAGCTTCTGCAGAGATTCTCATTCGATTCGATTATCCTGAAAAGAAGTTTCGAGCTGAACCATTGTGTTCCAAATTAGTACGAATTAAAACCAACTTTCTAGATGGCCAATACGTTCATGCAGACCATACGTGGGCCGAAAGAATAATATCTCCCGCTGCAATCGTAAACGTAATTAATGGTTCATTTGTAACATCAGTCATGAACTGTAACGATGAAAAGAAAACTGTCTCTACCAAAGAGCCAATCAACTTAGAGCCTTATGTCGATCAAATAGAGCCTAACATACAAGCATCAGTAAACTCAATAGACATTACCACGGATATAGATAAAGAGCTCCGAGAAAACTTAAAGAAAGTGAGGACCGAACATATGAACGAAGAAGAGAAACGAGAAATAAACAGATTATATTTTCAATATAGAGATATATTTTACTCTGAAAACATTCCACTAACATTCATACACGCAGTTAAACATGAATTAAGGTTGACAGACGACACCCCCATTTTCGTTCGAAGTTATAGGCAGGCTCCGCAACAGCAAGAAGAAATAAAATCCCAAATTGATAACTTACTAAAACAAGGTATTATCCGCGAGAGCGTCTCTCCGTGGTCATGCCCTGTTCACGTGGTCCCTAAGAAACCAGACGCTTCAGGCAAGATGAAATGGCGTCTCGTTATTGACTTCAGAAGACTGAACGACCGTATTATAGAGGACAAATACCCGCTACCTAACATTAATGACATTCTAGACAGATTAGGACGTGCACAATACTTTACTACGCTCGATTTGGCAACTGGATATCACCAAGTAGAGATGCACCCCCGAGACATAGAAAAAACAGCCTTTTCAACCGAAAGAGGGCACTATGAATTCTTGAGAATGCCCTTGGGCTCAAAAACGCCCCTAGCACATTTCAGAGGCTAATGGATCATATTTTACGCGATCTAGAAAATGTGTTCACTTATCTAGATGACGTAATCATCGTCTCCACGTCCTTGCAAGAGCATATCACCAAGCTTAAACAAGTTTTTGACTGTTTTAAAACGGTCCACAATCTAAAAGTTCAGTTGGATAAATCAGAATTCTTACAGAAACATGTTCAATTCCTAGGCCATGAGTTAACTCGTGATGGCCTGAAACCCAACAAAGACAAAATAAAAGCCGTACTAAATTTCCCGCTTCCCAAGACCCAGAAAGACATAAAAGCTTTCCTTGGCCTCGTAGGCTACTACCGAAAATTCATCAAAGACTTTGCCAAACTTACCAAACCCATGACCGCATGCCTGAAAAAAAGTGTAAAGTCACTCACACCCTTGAATTTTTAAACGCTTTTAATAATTGCGAACAGATACTGACTAACGACCCCATCTTACAGTTCCCCGACTTTGACAAAGAATTTATACTTACCACAGATGTTTCAGACTTTGCTTTAGGAGCAGTACTTTCTCAAGGCAAGCTAGGTTCAGACAAACCCGTGGCATACGCTTCGCGAACTCTCTCTGAAACAGAAACTCGTTACTCAACGATCGAGAAAGAGCTACTAGCGATAGTATCGGCGGTCAAATATTTCCGACCATACCTATACGGTCGAAAATTCACTATCTATACTGACCACCGACCTTTGACTTGGTTAATGTCACTCAAGGACCCAAATTCTAAATTGACAAGATGGCGACTAAAGTTGGCGGAATATGACTATACAATTATTTACAAAAACGGAAAACAGAATACTAACGCCGATGCATTATCAAGAGCTAAGATTTTCCACAATAGTATTGAATCCCTTGCTGTAAATTTTGACGACAATGACGATGACGAAATCATTGACCGAATATTTGACAGTGTTCGTAGAGAAGCTGTAACCCAACCTGAAAACACCAACAGACAAACACAAAACCCTAACACGGTCTCACAGAATCCAATAGAAACTGCACTCACACCTGAAATAGATGCCAATTCAGACAGCATGAGCGTAATGTCGTTAGATCCGAATCAGTTAGTCTCCACTAATCATTCCCAACAAGATAACGAAAACAATGGTATTCCCATCATTGAAGACGCAATTGAACGACAACAAAAACAGTTTTATGTTAGATCAACCCCCGGTTTAACGTACAGAGTTGAGAACAGATCAACTAACTCTAAGGTAGTAATTAAAGATGTATTCATACCAGTCAACAACACAGAAAGTGTAATAGTAAAGTTCTTAAAAGAGCACACTATCGCCGATAGAGTTTTTCATTGTTACTTCTTTGACGAACACCTTTATCTAGCCTTTTCACGAGTCTATACAACTGTCTTCAACGAAAGAGGCCCTAAACTCTTCAGGTGTACATCCCGTGTGACCCTCGTAGATAACAAAACAGAGCAGCAAGATATCATTAAAAATTACCATGAAGGCAACATTCATCGCGGAATTCAAGAGACATATAAGCATATTAGACGAAATTACCATTGGGCAAATATGCTCCTCTGTATACAAGCATTCGTCAATAAATGTGATACATGCTTGATAGCCAAATACGAACGGAACCCTCTAAGACCTCCATTAATGGTAACTGAAACACCAACTAAACCCATGCAACATATGTTCATGGATCTTTATTCAACAGGCGGTGATACGTTTCTTACCATCATCGACAGCTTTTCAAAGTTCGCCCAAGCAGTTCCATTACAAGCCTCTAGTAGTGTACATATAACAGAAGCTCTATTACAAGTATTCTCTATATTAGGCTTACCGATGAAAATTACTACGGACTCGGACACAAAATTTGATAATGATGTCATAAAGGAGATGTGCGCTTCCCATAATATGGACATACACTTCACAACACCATACAACCCAAATTCAAACTCGCCAATAGAGAGATTTCATTCCACTATTGCTGAAAATATCAGGATACAACGCATGACAAACAAAGACGACACAATACAAACTATAATGAAGTACGCAGTGATAGCATACAATAACTCTATACATTCTGAAATAGGATACACACCACATGAACTTCTATACGGACACACCGCAGCCAGGAATCCCCTAGAACTATATTACCCTAAAGAATTTTACCAAGATTTCGTAATCAAGCACAGGATGAACGCAGAAGCAGTGCAGGAGTGCGTAGCAGCCAACCTATCTAAAAACAAAGAACAGGTAATAGCTAGACGAAACCAGGAAGCCGAGGAGATAATGCTAAAGGTAGGTGAGACAGTTTATAAACAGGTTGCTAAACAAAACAAAACCGGTATTTAAAGGACCCTATAAAATTATATATTTGCATCCTAATAACGTAGCCGAAATTATTGGTAACCATCCAAATTCAAAGTCAATACGCGTACACTTCAAACTATTACGAAGACCTCACCTTGTTCCAGGGCGCTCCTCCCCGGAGCCTTCGTGCTCTACGCGGCAGCCATCGTGAATGTCGTTCCTATCGAAAATAGTAATGGTATACTTTTAGTGAAAGAAGCGAAAGTCCTAAAACAAATAGATTCATTTAATCTCATATGCTCCTATAATATCAGTTATTTACATAGCACTACTATAAGATTAGCAGCCCTATATGCAAGTACTAAGTATATTAACAACAACATAGTCTTAGAACATTTACATAAATCGTATGCTGACCAAATCGAACATAAATTAAGTATAATTCACAATAAATTGATTTTTCTTGCCCCTCATAGTAGAGTAAGACGCGGTTTAATAAACGGATTAGGATCAGTAGTTAAATCCATTACCGGTAATCTTGATTACGATGATGCTGTAAGAATCGAACAACAAATAAAAAATATTAATAATAGAATACATAATGTACAAGAAAAATCCATAATTATAGCGCAAAAAACAATAGAAGAATTTGGTAACCAATTAAATAAAATAAACGAAAATCAAAATAAATTAAGTATGATGTTAAAAAATATAACTACGCATTCTAATGTCATCTCCAGACAATTCAACTTACTAGAAGTTCATATACAAATAGATTTTAGCTTACAAACTATACTAGATAAACTCATGTTATTAGAAGACGCTATGGCACTTTTGCAGATAGGCATTATGCATCCCAGTATATTAAATACACAAAACTTAGTATCTGAGATGTTAGAAATGGAAAGAAAGCTTACCTTACTGTCTGTGGTTCCAATTAGTTTAGGAAATATACATATAATAGAAAAATCTATAGAGGTAAAAGCTTATAGTACAGAACATTCGTTAAATTTCATCTTGGAAATCCCTTCCGTAAAACAACCTCCTTACGACCTGATTCATCTCTATTCCATCCCTAACAAACAAAACCTTACCATAATTCCTAAATCCAAATACCTTGTACTTGGAAGTGGAGAGTACACCTACCTTGATGAAGACTGTCGCCACATCGCGGACGATCTGCGGCTCTGCAAACATTTAGACATAAAATTACAGCAGGATGCTGAGGATTGCGTCATAGCGCTCGTGTCGTCATGAGGTGGACCATTCAACATGCTCTTATGCGAAGATAATAATAATAATAATAATAATAATAACGCACAGACTCAACATAGCCCCGCACTAGGGAAACCCTGTGTCGCGGGTGCCATGGACACATACATAGACAACCACAAATTACACCCAAACTCACGAGAGAAATAAATGTAGGCCATACAAATATTTCTCCCGGCCCGGGAATCGAACCCGGGGACCTCTGCGTGGCAGTCCGGTATGGTAACCGTTCGGCCACGGAGGCAGTTAAAAGTTAAAGATGAATCTGCAAAGTGGAAAACTACAAAGTATCACGCCTAACAGCTGGCTACTTGTAACCAATCCTAGAGAAGTTTTGAAAGCAACATGTGGAAATGATGTCACTTACCACACATTAACAACGACGCAACTCATATCTATCTCGAACAATTGTCATGCACGAGTTATGAACAGAACTCTGCAAACCCATAGTAACACCGTAATAATACATGACGTCATCCCACTACCGCAACAAGCAGTGATACCTACCAACGAAATACGATTCGAGCTGCAACTTGAAGACATTTCATTAGATAACATACACGAACTTATAAATAAAGCTCACAATATACAGGATGAACAAACTTTTGACGATTGGACTTTTACCGCAACTACACCTAGTTGGAGTACGATTATCCTCTACATCATTGGGCTCGGCATATTATGCTGGAAATCATACCAGTGGTTTACAAAAGGGAAAACTACCGATATTCCGCCGGACCCACCTGGAGGACCAGAAGGAACCAGCAGGACGCGGTTCTATCTGAAGAAGGGAGGAGTTACCATGGCGTAAAGCCGGTAAATGCTGCCTCTCACCTACGGCGAATTAGCTTACTATTTAGATTTATGTAACGTAATGCTTTTCTACTTTTCATTGTATTTTCTTTTGTACTTTAGTCTTGTAAGGTTTTTGATCCGAATTAAACGTCTTTTTGTAATAATAAATTCTTTTTTAAAACGTCCTTTTCCGCCGTCATTACATAAGTAGTGTGTAGAAGGATTTTTGTATTAAGTATTTCCTTAAACTTTTCGTGAACTTATCAATGTTAATCTCATTCCTGATAATCGTTGGGACTTTGTTATATATTTTTAAACACATTATAAATGGGCCGGAGCTATGCATTTGCGAATTTTGAAAGTGGAACAGGTATTTTGTGTCTAGGTCGCAAAGGTCGCGTATCGGTCAGTGGCTGCTCGTTTGGGAAAAGGTGATTATGTTTTCTTATAAATTTGCTCATCTTTAAGATATAAATTGATGGCAAGGTGAGAATATTAAGTTTTTTGAAATATGGCCTGCAACTGTCTGTCGACCTAATGTTGGCCAATATTCTCACACATTTCTTTTGGCACACAAAAAGTTCGTTTGAACTCGAACTGTTTCCCCATAATGTCACTCCATATCGGAGTCGGGAATCAGCGAAAGCGTAGTATGCGCTCATTGCGGTTTTAGGATCTGTGACCTTTTTTAGTTCCAAGAGGGCGTATGTAAAACTAGCCAACTTGGAGCGTATTTTTTGGATATGCGCTTTCCACTTAATGTTAGATTCGATATCTAAGCCAAGCAGTGTGTATGTGCCTACACATTCCAAGGGTATTATATTATAAATGAAATCAATACTAAGACCACGCTTTTGCTGGGGATGATCAATATCATGCATAATTTTAGTTTTATCTATATTTAATTCTAGATTGTGATTATTTAGCCCAGTTATTTACTTTATTTAGGATAGCGCTAAGAATAGAGTTTAATGTATGTTCATCTGTTACCGGGAAAACAATTGATATATCGTCTGCAAAAAGGTCGCAGTGTTCGTTAATAATTTTAGGTAAATCATTTATATAAATAATGAACAGCAAACATCCGAGCACACTGCCCTGTGGAATTGATCCTATCATATGAACTTTGTCCGATTTTATGTTTTGGATCCATCTTGTTTGGGGATCATGGAAATCTATTTGGACATATTGTTCACGGTCGGAGAGGTACGATTGAAACCATTTGTGTGCCAAACCCCTAACACCTATACCATATAATTTTGCAAGTAATATCTTATGAGACACTCTATCGTACGCCTTGCTCATATCGAGTAGAATACTAATTGCAAAGTTTTTATTATTGATTATATTAAGTATTTCATTTATGTATTTATATAGAGCTAAAGATGTAGATTTGTTTTTCCGGAAACCGTTTTGATTTTCGCTAAATATATTAAATTTTTCGCAAAAGGAGTACAGCTTGTTTGAGACCGCTGTTTCAAATATCTTTGCAAAAGTAGTTAATAGGGCAATGGGTCGATACTGAGCAGGACTATCCGTAGTACCTTTTTTATGGATGGGCTTGATTTTAGATATTTTTAATGAGTGAGGTACGGTGCCTTCGTTGAATGATTGGTTTATTAGATATGTAAGGGGGGCAGCCAGCTCATTGGCACACCTTCGTATGAGATTTGGTGGGAGCTCATCGTGTCCAAAGGTCTTTTTATTTTTAATATTACGGATGATCTTATGCACTTCACGTTCGGTAACAGGAGATAAGTAGAAAGAGTTAATTTGGCGGTCAGTTACCGGCTCGTATATATATTCGCCACTGTTTCAGGTTCTTCTATCTGCTTATCATTAGATTTTAGAGATATATTTTTATATGTGTATTTTGGGAGTTTATTAGTGTTTTCTTTTATAACTCGCCACATAGTCCTAACCACATTGTTTGATTTTTCAATTGTTTTTATGTATTGTATTTTTTTGGATTTGTTTACTAAGCGTTTTAATAGTTTCTCATATTTTTTGTAATAATTTTTCAGTGTTATGTTGTTTGTTTAGTCAGTTAACACCTTTAATTGACGTTTAAGTTTACAAGACCTTTTTAAACCTGTAGTTAGCCATGTTTTCTTTGTAGAGTATAGTGTTTTTGTTTTTTTCGACGGTATAATTTTGTCTAGTAATTCAATAAGTGTGTTTTAAAAAATATTATAATTTTCGTTGACATTTCTATCTTTTAAAGTAATATTACTCCAGGCAATTTGTTGTAGTTTAGTTTGGAACGCACTTAAATTTTGCGCATTAAATGATCTCCTTTCAGTGTACCATGGTCTTTGTTCAGAGTTGGATGAAGGTAACGAGACCAACACGCCTTTATGATCAGACAAGCCGTATTCATCTACGGAAATTTTAGTAGATTTGACATTAAAGTTGGTAAAAATTAAATCAAGGCAAGTTTTTGAGGTACTTGTTACGCGTGTAGGTTCATTTATTTGCTGTTTAAAATTGTGGCTTTTCATAAGGTCAAGTATTGTACGAGTGAGTTTAGTTTGGTCTAGGGCATTAATATTAAGATCATCTCCGATAATAATATTTTTTCGACTTTCCGACAATACGAGTTTTTGCAAGAGCTTTTCTAAGCAGTTGTAGAATAATGCCGAACTCTCTATTTTTTTCAGGCCAGTAGATAACAATTAAAAGCCTGTTTAATTTCAGAATGTCCGCAGCACAAACCTCAAAGATAAATTCAACACTTAATTTTGATATATCATTTCGCTCATTAAAATCTATATTCTCCTTTAGAAATATGCTGACTCCTCCTCCAATGTAATTTTGTCTAGAGAAATTTGAAGCAAGATTGTAACCAGTGAGTTTCAGCAAGTCGATTTTCTTAGTGGTTATCCATGTCTCAGTGAAACAGAGTGCCTGAAACTTTATTTCTTCTGTGAGTGATTCGATTAGATGGGTTTTGTCTTTGAAACTTCGTAAGTTTTGATACAAGATTCCGAAATTATTTACGAAAAATGTCCTGGTTTTCGTAGGGATGGTTTTTGATTCATCTCGCGAGCTGCGCAGCGATGCATTGTTTTCAAAATTTGGGTCTTTTTCCACATGGTCGGTCTGGGCCTCTAGACCACGATTTGTCTTAGACATGTTCATGGATAATTCAGTGCACTCCTTGCCATCAACTAAAAGTGTATTATTTCTAATAATAGCATGATGTTCTGATTTTCGAGCTCTACGAAGATTCTCTCTTAGTAGTTGTCTTTTTTTTAGCGATTCAGGGCTTAAGAATTCCGAAATAGATAAACCGGTATTTTTAAATAAATATTGATTGTCCAGTATGAATTTTGTGACTCTTTTACTAAGTAGTTCAATGACTATCGGTTTGTTCGGACCTTTTCTACCAATTCTTGTAATATCCTCAATATAAGGCACGAGGTTTATGTTCACTACGTCTTGGAAGATATTGACAACATGATCGTACACTTCATGTTCAGTTTCCCAGTAATTGTAGATTAGTCCGTGCAGTACGACTTTTTTACAGCTGTCCTCCTTATATTTATGATCCTCTAAGTTCTTAATGGGTTGAGAAACTTCAGACTGCATCACACACTTTTTTAATTCTTCAATTTCATTTCGTAATTTTTTATTATTTAATTCCAACATGTTAATAGTTTTGTTCATTTCCTGTATGTTCATTTTTTGTTTGATTTGCTCTGATTGTAAAGTATTCGTTTTTTCTAACATTTCAATTTTTAGATCACATATTGCATTGTTTACTTCGGAGAGTATAAGGAATTGTAATTCAGTGATTAATGATTGTTTATTTTCTTTTAGTTTTTTATCCAAAAGTTTTTCGAAATGCTCTATACCAATAAGATTTGTTTTTATCAATGCCTCTTGTACGTTTTCGGAATTTGAATCACCATTATAGCTTTCATTTTGTATTGTGTCCCCTAATAGGTTGGTGTCGACGGAGATAGATGAATCGTCAAAGGTAAATTTCTGTGTGTGACTTTGTGGTTTCCTCACAGTAATGTTGTTATGTTTATTTTCTGTGGAGGTCTGATTAGTATTCTCATCCTCACGTTGGCGGACGGGTGTGTTTGAATTGTCCTTTTTTGGCATTTTACAACGGCATGCTTGGCACATCCATGATTGTTTATGTTCACGGGTCATAGTATTATAAAACCTCTGGGGAGAGACGTTGGCACATTCTAGGTCGTATTGGTTTTTACAGGATGTGCAGGTTAGGAAACATTTGTCCAGGATTTTCTTAAGACATCCTGAGCATGTGTGTGCCATTTTATTTAATTATATTTTGAAATTTTGAACTTTAGCGCCTTCTGAGTTAACGTATCTACTGCAATAGTGACAGTTAAATGTATTGTGTAGTACAGTTCGCCATCTCGTGGTGTCTTTATGAACTAGTCCGTAGTTCATGGATATATGGCGCCACGGTTTCAATTGTTCATGCCTTCTGCGTAGAACGGATCGAGTTTGCCTTGAACGTAGCCATAAATTATTTGTTTATGTTGGCAATGCTGCTTACTTGTCAGTTTTGTGTACACCTACAACTGTCATATATCCAATCAGCGGATCACTAATTCTAAGTTGATTTTGATTTGTTGTGGCAGTGAGGTTTAATATTTAAAATGAGTAAAATTAACTGATTTTTTCGTCGTACCTTGTAGAAATTATCTTGTAGATCCTGTAGATCCAGCAACACAAACAGTAGTGCTGGTTAATTTGGTCACTTTCACTATGATTTCGTTGTTTTTGTGAGTATAAACTGCTATCTTATTAAGAAATCTTTAAAAATATTTGCGAGTGTTGTTTACGTTAAGAACTACGTTCCGTTTTTTTTTATTACATTATGGGATTGCTCCTTAAAAAGTTAAATCCATCATTAGTTTACAAATAACTTATATAATTGAATAACTTATCCATAGCCAATATATTTTTAAAAATCTTCTGTTGAGTAGTATTTTCTTATATTTGTGCTATGAGCTAAATTAGTTGATTCTAATTGAAGGCACAATATGGCACTTTCATAACTTTGTCTATTTTGTTAAGGCTTATCTACAATTACTAAATTCACGCAATTTGACTTTTTTTGTTAAAGTAATATTTTACAATTTGAATTTTTTTTTTATACCTTTAACTTGTTGGTGCTGGAAAGGTGTTAATTTTAAAATACACATATTGCATATATTTTATTTTAGTTTATTTTTACTGTAATTTAAAATCAAATTTGTAGAAATCATCCAGTTATCTTCCAGGATAAACAGCTGGTGATTGTCTCATGTGTAAGAGATGTTATAGCAGGCACCATTGTGGGAGCACTGCCGTGCCGACTAGTTAATCAAGAAGCGACTGCTCCTGTGTTACGAGCAATTCTAGAAGAAGCATGAGGACATGCTCTCCGCTTGTCGAATGACCGAGCTTACTCCGGAACGAGGACATGCCTTAAACATAATGGCCGTCTGTTAGCGTATAGTGGTTATTATTATTTTTTATTATGTTAGAAAACTTACTTTGCGTCATTAAGAATTAGTTTCATGGAAATAAGAAATAAATCTATGTATATCATCATCATCGATATCAACGGAGCGCTGACAGGTGACCGCCATTACGAAAAGCATCTTTGACTAGAACAGACGTGTTTTGTTTTGTTTGGATTTATAGTGAAAGATCTAATATAACATAATTAATAACAGTCACTGGAGTCGCATTTCTATGTCTACTTGGAAAATTTTCTAATATTATGTAAGCTTGAAAGCTTGATTTGGATACTTTAAGTACAAAATAAGCAAACATGTGTTTCAGGATCTTTCAAAACAACCGCAAAAAAGGGGTTGTGGGTTATCTACCGGGTAATGGATAAATATCATAAATATTTATTTTTGGCATTAGGTTCAGTTTTTGACAAAAAGTATAATCGAAAATCCTTATGTTTATTACATGCTGATCGAATAATTTACTTTCGTTGCGCAGTGTTAGCAGATGTAAACGCAATTAATTTATTCCCCACTGCTTTTAGTTAACGAAGTAACGTCGTCCGGTTCCGGTGACCGCGGAGTGCAAGTCAGGCCAAAGCGTTTGCACCTACTATTTTGAATACCATACAAATTGCTCCTCCTCACTGCTTTTTCTTGTCGTATATTTTACTGTATCGATTCTCGATCATAGCGCAACAGTATTCGCTATTATCTCTATTATGAATGATCACTCAGTACAACTTAAAAAATTAATAAACAAAATGTTCCGTTGTTATAATCTCCCAAGGAGCACACTTTATAAGCCTTAAAACTGTTATATCTATAAACAGTCTTAATATGGTATAGATTTAGATAATAGTTCTCTATAAATGGTTTTAGAAAAAAGAAATTGTTCTTATAGACTTATTTCACTCAAGTCAAAATTTTAACACCTGCTTAATACCAAACAACTTAATTAAGTGTAATCTCTTTAAGATTTACTCTTATAGTCCTTATTTTAAGTTCACCTGTAGAACAACTGATTATTTTTAGTAAAATTGTTCTATACACATCCAGTAAAGTCTATTAATACTCTAAAAACTAGTGTTCTTAAGTTTATTCTAGATATATTTAATTTACAGACATTCTGTAGTATTTGTACTTATTGACAAACACGTTATAACGCGTCTTCAGTAGATTTTATATAAAAAAATACTATAATTAGGGTTTTTACTCTATTGGACGTTGTAAGAGTTCATGCAAAATGGATAAAGTAAAGAATATTAAAAGATCTGGTGGTGGTGAACCTTGGATATTAAGTCACATCATGCGATACAATCAGCGTTGCCAATGCCAATTGTTCAAAATCCCCAAAAATCACGGTTAAAATCCCAAAATTTGGGGAGAGCAAAGTTGATATTCCCCACAAATTCCCCACATCTCGAATTTTCATTATTTATTAGAAATACATCGCTTAAAAATATAATAAAGAATTAAGAAACTCAAAATGTAATAATGTATTACGTTTGCGGTGAATGTAAGCAGAATGTAAAAAGTTAAACTAATTATAAAATTAGATGACCTTAAATCGTTTATTTATTTTAATAATAATAATAATAACGTATACACTCAACATAGCCCCGCACTAGGGAAACCCTGTGTCGCGGGTGCCATGGACACACATGTAGACAACCACAAATTACACCCAAACTCACGAGAGAAATAAATGTAGGCCATACAATATTTCTCCCGACCCGGGAATCGAACCTGGGACCTCTGCATGGCAGTCCATTTGAACCGTTCGGCCATTGAGGCAGTTATATTAATTAGATTCAACATTAATCTGGAATCAGTCTGAACAAAAAACCATTTTTCTTTGCCTTACAAAATTAAGTAAATTGATTATTTGTTGTGCATTAGGTGACACTATGTTAACGTTAGAAATAATCAATGAGTTTCGACCTATATTTAGAATTTAAAGTTGACTATTGGTAAGTTGTGGTGTGGAAGTACCAACTGCTCGGCTTTGTTTATCAATAGCTGATTTCGTTTTGCTTTATACCGGGGACCGGCCTAAGCGGGAGAAGGAATCGCGAACTCAACACGCACCGACTGGTAATTTTACAATTTAGAACCAAGTGCTCTAATAATAATTCTATTTAAGCTGCTTGTTAATAATACGAGGGATGTGCGATGTTGAATAACACGTCGATATAGTCCATCACAGAGTTTCTAACAGTAACGATCAAACTAGCGATGCGTCAGCAATTGATAGATTAAACAAAATGATAAAATGTTAGAATCCCCACGTTTTCCTCACATAGCGCCAATCCCCTCAAAATCCCCAATCTAGTTGAAACTTCCCACAATTTGGGGAATTCCCTACAAATTGGCAACACTGAATACAGTAGTCGTAATTCGGGCTCGGGCTGGTCATGGCCGGCATTTGTCTGTTGACAAATAAATAAACATTGTGAAGTAATTCCGTGTTGTGAAATGATAAAAACAATTGAAATGAGCGCATAAACTACTGTACTTGAATGTTGTGTATGTATACTGTGCCGTCTATCAATAGAATACAGTGAAATCATTGTGTGAAATGTGGTTGGCGTGAAGAAATAACCTCAATTTTGTAATGAAAATTTTATTTCTTCCAACATAAGTTAGGTATGCCATTAAAATATTCCTTATTTTTATATGATAGGAAATTTATCCACCTTTCTAGTCATATTATAACACATTCCATATAATTATACAGAATAACGTTTCTTTTTGCGACAAATTGGATTTTTTCAATTGTTTTTTTGACCTAGTGTTTTGAAAAGTTTTTTATTGCATAATACGCTCACTATTTATATAACTTTATAAAGATTTTGAAATACTGTCAAAAGAAAAATCGCTTAGGAACATCGCGTTTTGTAGACAATCATAAAAACTTCATAGGAGGAATATTCTACATCTATACTACAAGATCAACTACACTAAAGCAAGTAAAAATAATCTTTTCGTATTCTAAAGTTTTTCTATAGATAAAGCCATAGGCAAAATGCTCCCAACTGTGTTTTGAAAAAAGCTTTAAATTCTTATCGCCATTTTTATTTTTAAAGAATGACTATGAAGTAGCCGAGAAAATTTTTTTCTTTTTAAAAAGTAAATCTAAGTTGAAATTAGCTTGAAGATGCACAGAACTTCTTGGAAATGGTTTGTTTTGTGAGTTATACAAAAGTATATTTAAGCTTTCTATAAATATTTAAAACCGAAAATCGATAACTGTATTTTTATTAAGTTTATATTTTGTACATAAATATTTAAAATTTAGCGAGCGCATTACTTTTATGGCAGGTTTTACATCACTTTTCACAGTGTATTTAAAGTCGCACGTCAATTTGCGCTTTCTAACCGATTACACATTGCGCGAAAAAGTCAGAAATATTATATCTAATTTCGCCATGTTGCAATTTTGATAGTTTATATATTATGTAAGCCATTAAACTTGAAGTCTATTAGTATTAAGAGAATGGCGTCTTATGTTTGTAACGCTTTAGTATTTTGGTTTTAAAATAGCATTACTAAGAAAACTATCATAGACTAGAAATTGTCTGAAAACTGTCTACAAGACTAAATAAAAACTGTCTACAGTCTACAAATGGTCTTGTAGCATTCTAGAAGGGTTACTTGAGAAAAAAGATAAGAGTCACTCTTATCACTACCTACAGATAGTTTCCCAAAGCTCTCTTGTGATCTACTAATAAACTTTTACTTTAAATTACACACATCAAAAGTGTCTAGGGATCAAGTACGTTTAAGAGTATTGCTGCAATTAGGGTTAATTATATTAACTTTTTTGTATCGCTATTGATACTTTTTAGTGAGTTTTAACATTTAAATAAGGAATATTGTTTAAAATTCGATAATAAGAAGAAAATCGATTGTCAATGTGGTTTTGTATAAAAATGAGTTATAGCGTTTTGACAAAATCATTACAATATCTGCATCGGAACCGAAACAATTTACATTATTATGGAGAGACGACATCATTTCACCCGAGAAGTGATGATGCGAGCCGTCGGAATGTTGGAAGCTGGTTCCAGGCAACGTGCTGTGGCTTTCACTCTTAACACTACACAGAGCGTCATAAGTCGCCTCTGGACGCGCTATCGCATGACGGGCAGCGTGGCCGAGCGACATGGAGGACGATCTCGCATCACGACTCGCAAACAGGACCGGTATATCCAAAATACTGCTCGACGGAATCGTACCATGACCGCCATGATGTTGGTTACGAGGCTCCACAGCTCCTCAGGCTTACTAATAAGCGATCAAACAATCCGAAATCGTTTACGTGAAGTGGGTCTGCGATCCCGAAGGCCGCTCAGAGTTCCACCTATTGCACCCTGCAATCGCAGGACCCGTTTACGATGGGCTCGCGAACACAGAAACTGGGAGGAAGAATACTGGCGCTATGTGTGCTTTTCGGATGAATCCCGCTTCGGTATGAGACCGGATACAAGACGTACTCGAGTTTGGAGAACATCTGGACGTCATGAACGTTTGAGATATTGTCAGGAAGTTCATCCATATGGTGGGGGAACAATAATGATATGGACCGGTATTTGGATCGGCGGAAGAACCGATCTCATTTGGATCAGGGGTAACCTCAATGCTCAAGTTTACGCAGAGAGGATTGTTTCAGATGTTATCATCCCTTTGCGAGGCCAGTTGGGTGATTCATTTCAACTAATGCATGACAACGCACGTCCACACACGGCTAGAGTCGTAACACGCATTCTTGCCGAAGCTCGTATCAACGTTCTGCCGTGGCCTGCTCAATCGCCAGACCTCAATCCAATTGAGCACGCATGGGATATGCTTCAAAGAAGAGCTGTGCCGAGTATGCATACCGTACATACTCTACAACAATATTTTGACTTGTTACAAAACACATGGGCGGCTATTCCTCAAAGTGATTTTGATGAACTCATCTTAAGCATGCCAAATCGCTGTAATTGTGTGATTCGTGTTAATGGTGGAAATACAGATTAATTAATTTTCTTATTTTTACAATAAAAATGAGCAAAATCATCATTTTCGCCATTTTTTTGTCATTTAATTGACGCCGTTAATTTGAGTTTTTTCTTACAATTTGCAAAAACATCAATTTTAGTTTATTTTAATTAAATATAGGGGTAAGCGGTTAAATAAAACATAAGCATTAAAGTAAGAAGTCGTCCTGGAAGACTGGATTTGGTAAATATTGCTTAAATAATTTTTATCTCAAAAATATTAACTTGATCCCTAGACACTTTTGATGTGTGTATTTAGAAACCTTCTTCGAGATATCTTGAGTTAATTTGAACTCTTAAAATATTCAATCGAATTAAATTCTTATATTTAGACATGAGTGTGCTGCTTGGGCTGCCTAATAGCTATTAAGTAATGCGTCACCAAATACACAATAATAGATAAAAAAAACGGTTCTCTTACATCATATTCAGTATCTGTAATGACAATTCCATTATTCCAATATTCTAAATTACCTACTTTTTTGGCAAAGAGTCAAATGCGAATTCTGCCCTCCTAACTAAGAGTGCTGTAGCGGATGCTCGGAGTGTTGTTAGTTGGAGAAGTGAAACGCTCGATGTCTAGCTCGCAATTAACATTTATTTCGAAATCAGCCCCTGCCTTTATACAAAATTTATAAAATATACTACGGCCGTGCGCAGTGGCAGATGAATTTTGTAGCACTTGGAATTACGTTCTAAAACTTTATACGGCCCGCCGTATGGTGGCGACAGCGGAGGGCGGACCGAGTCGTTGCGCAGGAAAACATGAGTACACGTAGCGAGATCCTTTTGCATGAACAGCTTGCTAGGTGTGATGCTTCGGCTCTGTGTAGGTATTAGCGATGCCATTTTGCTAATTAATTGTTGTACGAATTCGCAATCATCGTTGATCGCTTTTGATGGCACGAAGAAATCAGTCGGCAAACGTAGTGTAGCACCGTACGTCATTAAGGCTGGGCTGAGATTGTTGTCGGCTCGCAGTGCAGTACGTAGGCCCAGTAGTACTGTGGGTAATTCTTGAGCCCATTTTGTCGTCGTGCCTCTTGCCATAAGCGCTGTCTTAACTGTGCGATGCTATCTCTCGACTTGTCCGTTAGCTTGCGGGTGATATGCGGTAGTACGTAATCGTGTAATGCCGAACTTACGCATTAATGACTTGAATAGCGCCGACTCAAACTGCCGCCCCTGGTCTGTGGTGATGCGGTGCGGGCAGCCGAATCTCGCTATCCAACCGTCGCACAGCGCTTTCACGACGACCTCGGCGGTGATGTCACGGACTGGAACGGCTTCTGGCCACTTGGTGAATCGGTCAATCATCATTACGCAATAACGGTACTCGCTTGATGGCTGCAGGGGTCCGACGATGTCGATGTGAATGTGTTCGAACCTCTGCGATTGGGGAAACTCGCCGGCTGGTGTGACTGTGTAACGATGTGTTTTGGAGCGCTGGCACGCAATACAGATTCTTGCCCAGTTGGCCGTGTCTTGATTCATGTGCGGCCAGAAAAATTTTGCTGCTATTTGCTTCCTCGTGGTGCGTACGCCTGGATGGCAGAGATCGTGTTGTGCTTTGAAGGCAACGAAGCGATATGCAGTTGGCAAATATGGGTGGGGCGTCGATAATGAAATCTCGCACGTGATTGGTCGCTGCAGTCCGGGTAGAGTGAGTTCAGTAAACTTTAAGTTGGGTTTTTTTACGAAGCGTCTTCAGTTCTTCGTCTTCATTTTGATCATCAGCCAACTTCATGTAATCGATCACCGAAGGACAACTTATCACTTCAACTCGCGATAATGCGTCTGCGACAGCGTTATTTTCCCCTTGTATATATTTGATTGCAGTGCAGAATTGACTGATGTACTGCATCTGCCTTTCTCTCTGGGGTGTATCGCTGCTGCTGTCTGCCCGCGTCAGCGCATAAGTTAGCGGTTTGTGGTCAATGTAGATGGTGATGTCATTTCCTTCAATTAGCCTTCTGAAGTGCTTCACAGCTGCGTACATTGCTAATAATTCGCGATCGTACACACTGTAACGTCGCTGGGTGTCGCTCATTGTCTTGGAGAAGAAGGCTAGTGGTTTTCATGAATTGTCGATCTTCATTTGGAGAACTGCACCGATGCTCCGATCCGAGGCGTCCGTCATCATGCAGAGTGGACTGCCAGCGACTGGATGTGATAGCATGGTGGCTTCCAATATGCTTTGTCAATGAAAGCAGTTAATGAAAGCTTGTTCGGCGAGAGGTGTCCAGTTGACGGGGGTTTTGTCGTTCTTCTTTTTGTTGTGCAGGAACTTATTTAATTCAGTTTGCAGTTCAGCTTGATGGGATAGGCAGTCTCTGTAGAAGTTCAATATGCCCAGGAAGCGTCTGAGTTCTTAGATGGTCTGTGGTTTCGGGTAATTTGATATGGCTTCTGTTCTCTCGTCTACTTCTTGAATGTGCAGTTTGTGCTGTTCTTCATTTTTGGAGAACACAAGGACGTCATCGACGAAGGTGAAGCAGCAATTAAGACCTCGTAGTACTTCGTACATGAAGCGCTGAAACGTTTGATTCGCGTTACGTAAGCCAAACGTCATGCAGTTGAATTCGAACAGCCCGAACGGTGTTATAATTGCTGTCTTTTCTGCAGTCTTCTTTTTTTATAATTGCTGTGTTTCGATATGGGAATCCAGTAGTAAGCCATCTTCAAGTCGAGTTTGGAAAATATTTATTTCCCACGAAGTTGATACGTGAAGTCCTGAATTCGTGGTATTGGGTATCTGTCGGGTTGCGTTACTGTATTTAGTCTTCTGTAGTCCCTGCATACACGTAGACTGCCGTCTTTCTTCTTAACAACATGGAGCGGGCTGGCCCATGGACTTTTCGGTGGACGGCATATTCCCATATCCATCATGCGTTCAAACTCGATTTTCGCAGCCTGGTACTTGTCCGGTGGAAGGGGGCGTGGTCTAGCATATAGTGGCGACCCCGTTGTGTCGATGTGATGGACCACCTGGTGCTTCGTCGGGCTCTTTAGTGACATGGGTCGCAGAACGTTGGATATTGCTTCAAAATGTCGTGGTACACGTGATTGCAGTCGATCATGTAAACGCCTGACTCAGACGCTGAGCAATTATTCCTCGCTGTGATGCTAAGCTCAGTGACGCGATCGACGAGTTTTCTTTGATGCAGGTCGACCAGAAGCTTGTTGTGGCGTAAAAAATCGGCTCCCAGAATTGAAGTCTTCACCTCGGCAACGATGAAAGTCCAGCGGAAACAGCGTCGAAGTCCAAGGTTTAGTGTCAATGTTTTTTCTCCATATGATCTTATCGGCGTATTATTCGCAGCTTATAATTTGTAGGCGCTTGATGTCGATTGCTTCTTATTCCGTGCGGCTAACATGGATACGTCGGCTCCTGTGTCGACGAGAAAGCGTTCTCTGCTGTCCACGTCGATGACACATAAGCGGTTGTTTCTGTTGGCTACACCGATTCCCGCCACAGTCGGTGTAGAATTTAGTTTTCCGCCTGCTTCCGTTTTGCACATGGTGATTCGCAGCGTCGTGCTCGGTCGCCAAAACGATGATGGTAATAACATAGCCACTAGCCATTTTCTTATGACAGCTAGAGTATCCAGAGACGATTCGGTGTTGATAGCGAGTACGGAGCGCATGTGGATCGGTAATTGATTCATCCACAGCACCTTGAGCGCATAGTCTGTTGCGTTTGTTCCGCCCAGTTATCTCATTCGCCTCAGTAGCTGCGTGGGCTTCTGGTCACCCAGCTCGAGTCCGCTAAGAAGCCTCTGGAATTGTTGATCTTCAGATTCTTCATACACGGACAGTGGGCGCGTTTTTAAAGCAGTGTACTTCCCGTGCGGTCAAAAGTAAGTCGCCGATTTGTTGGATGTCCGACGGTTGTAGTACGCCTAAAACGTAGCGATATTTTTGTTCGTCGCTTGTTTTTAACGGTTCAACAAGAGCTTCAAATTGTGCGAACCATAGTCGCGGATGTTCGCGCCAAAAGGGTAATATTCTGGACTGGATTGAGACTGCAGCCATGTCGAATGAGGGTTCGGTAGGTTTGTCTTCATTCTCCATTTTCGCTTCAAAATCACGTCGGGGTCACCACTGTAGCGGATGCTCGGAGGGTTGTTAGTTGGAGAAGTGAAACGCTCGATGTCTAGCTTGCAATTAACATTTATTTCGAAATCAGCCCCTACCTATAAACATAATTTGCAAAATATAACGTACACCCCAAACATAAGTTGGAGAGAGAGAGAGAGAGACAGACTATATATATGCCTCTCGCTCTCGCTCTCACGTAAATACTTCGCGCGCCCGCGGCTGAGCGGCCGTATTGATGAATGGCATAGTGCAGTAACTAAGTCAAACCTATTTTCGAGAAAATCGAGATTAAAGAATGGTTAAAGAAAATAATTTAAAATTTACTCTAGCTTTAAAACTATGCAAATTACAGCGACGTGGCATATATCAATAGAAAGGTAAAAGAATGAAGAATTGTAAGGTGACATATTTATATATGTATGTTAAGGGTATGTACATTGAAGTCAATGGGTATGTATGATAATATTTCAAAAGTATACTTATGTTTAGTACCTCTCTAGATAGAGAATACATCTGATCCTCCAAACCATAACGGCAGTAAGTACCTTAGATACTGCACTTATTATTATATTTATTTATTTATTATTCAAAATTACAACGTATTACTTACTACAAAAAGTCGCCAAACTGCTGTGCAGTTTGTTGGCGACATGTGCACTCTTACTTAATAATACCTGCTTTACTACATTTAACATTATGCAGTATTAATTGAACTACTAACTTATTAAATAAAAGATAAAGATTATTTTAAGAGGTACGCCTTTAACTTACGTTTTAGTGCATATTTACTTAATTTTGTATCATTTCTAAGCCAATCAATATCGTTATATATTTTTGGAACTAAATAGCGTGTACATCTTTTTCCATAATAATTATTTGCTTTAAACTGCACTAGTTTACCCTGCCTTAGTCTTTTTGTCATGTACTTATTTTTAAGCCTAACTTTATAATTATCGCTATAGTAATTTTCCAATACTATCAAATACCTACTCTTAACTTCTATAGGCATGACCCTACAGTAACTAAATAAGTCATTGTACTCTGTGTGATTACATTTTTCTATTACTTTTTTGCACACTAAATGTTTTATCAGACTAATTTGTAACTTTCTGATTCCTTTAAGATAACTAGCAAAGGTCCGACCATATACATTTAATCCATAGCTTATTAGCGAGTCTGCCAGCGCATAATACACCATATAAAATGTTTTTTTATCCAATATACAATTTAAGTGAAAAAACCTACCAAGCATTCTATTTAATTTCATACACACTTCACTAACATGTATTTTCCAACTAAAATTACGTTCTATAATGAAATATAAATATCGTACTGCTAATTAATCTAGAAACTACATATTAAAAAACAAATTAATAATAATATAAATAATAAATAACTTTTTCTTTTTACACTTCATATTGATGCTATTTTCTAATGTTTTATACAGTCGATATTCACAATTTGTTGCTTGAGGTTTTAAAGAGTGTCGGTGGCCTAATTCCCTGCCTTCAGTTTTTTTCCTCTTTTCTTGCTTCGTTCCCTTCTGTAGTGTTATCAACGACTGGGTAATGCCCCTGGTATTACAAGCGTACATGATAGGCTAAGGTAAGAGTTCGAGTCCCACTGTTTATACATAACTGCTTATTCAAGGAATAAACGATTTCTATTTCTATTTCCCAAGATGGACAAACTGTTAATTGGATTGGGAATATAAAGAGATGAGAAAATATAGTATTTTATATAGATATATTAATTTCGGACATTTATAAAATTAGAATAAAACAAAGAAAATTCCTGTATTATTTATTTGTTCAAATCCCAGATATATTATTCCCAGACATATGAACCTTTAATCACATTTTGATTGACAATAAACAATATTAAAAAAATCAAACCTTGCCTTTATTTATTATAGGCTAAAAATTTTGTACCGCATCCGTCAGTACCTTAATCGGGAATTGCGCATCAGTTTGTGCGACTCTTTGGTATTATCCATTCTCGGATATGCAGATGTTGTATACGGTCCCCGACTGCTAGCTAGAACCGAGCGTTTAGTTCAGAGAGTGCAGAACTCGTGCGCAAGGTTTTGTTTTGACATTCCTAAACATGCCCATGTCACACCTTATATTATACGATCTAATAGCCTGAAAATGTCTCTCCGCCGAGAGCAACATCTGGCTTTGCTATTATTCGGTGTTATCAGGACGGGTCAACCGGAGTACCTGGCAGAAAAGTTGTCTTGGCGTGACCATGGGAGATATGGTGCTCGTTCGACGGGCTGGGTATTGCAGATCCCTCCGCACCGCACTTCTGCTTTTCGTGGGAGTTTTAGATACGCGGCCTCGAAGTGCTGGAATAATTTGCCGCCGCCTATGAGGGAAGTAAAGTCTGTCTTTTCTTTTAAAAGCAAAATAAAACAACTATTAACATCATACCAGGCCGAGTTGTCCGTGGGCGGCCGGGTTGTTCCAGCATTTTCGAGGTAAAAGGTTCGCTGATAGGGTATAGCTCTGTAATTTCATATCATTTAAATATAAGTATTATGTCATTTTCGCTAATTTATGTATAATCTTATTTATATTTATATATATTTATTTGCATATTATATGATAGTAATAGTAATAAGAAAGCACTAATATTTCTAATTTATTATTTATTTATTTTTTTTTATTCCTTTTTATTTTTAATGAATTTCTGGCGTCGAGCTCTACGAGCTCTACGGGCTTACTGAAAATCAGCGCTGTGGTAAATCTACTGCAGCATATGCTGAGATAAGTCCCGTGTTGGCATGACGCTACAACACAGGCCATACTACTGTCTACTGTGCATCATTGTTTTAGTCTTACTTGTAATTATAAGTCATATACCTAATTATTTGTTTGTAAACTGTTTTAGTGTGGTTTTGTGTTGTTGTATTCGTGCCAATAAAAGTATGTCTATGTCTATGTCTATGTCTATGTCTATGTCCTTGTATTGAAGTTAGTTAAAGTTCAGTCTCCTTATTACAATTACTCAGTTAAGGAACTATAATTTGAGATCACGTTTCTCTATTAAAGAACTATATTATTATTATTATTAATGCTATGACAACTGCTATACCATTCAGTCTTTTCTAATTAATTATTTTGCTTGAGATCAACTTTACATATCAAAAATAACACTTTTTCACAAGTGTTTATAAATATTACGCATTACGCACAGGAAGCGGAAATTAATTGCACAAAATATAATGTTAATGGGATTCGTCGTCATAAGACCCATCGTCATCTTCATTATACCCAAATTGATGTTGCGTCCGATGCTTTCGGCAGCGGAAGTGTCTCACTGGAGAAAAATTTACTTTTTTCTGTGGCATTTGCACTGTACCTACTGCTCAAAAACGGATCAGAATTTAACAAGAGTCTGTGTAAAATGTACCTACGGGACTTTTTTATTTAAAAACATTATCAAGAATAATTAAGTTTTAAGTTGCACACAAAATCATAAGTTAACTAGGCTCAACTGATATACATAAATATGTGTGAATATAGTGATTACATAAAAAAAGGTTATTTTTTATTGTGAAATGTATACGGTAAGTGATATCAAGTAATAATATATATAGAAAATATAATTTTAAATTAAAGGACGTACGAGAAAGTAAGTGCGTAAGAGGAAGCTCTTCAATATTCGTCAATAAGTATTACAAAACTTTCACCACACATAAACACAGAATCGGGTTGAAAGATTATGCTGAAACAGGAGCGCTGAAATTCCCGTTTAGTGGTGTAACGGATAATAAGCTTTAACGATCCACGTTTTGTCGATGAATTTAACAACATTTTTAAATCGACTTTTGATCGATTTTTGCTTAGAAATACACCTCTGTGCGTTGACTGATTGCCAGCTTAGAGACGTCTTCTCACCAATTATAACTGCAGTATCTATACGAGTCATTACGTTTTATTAGAATTGCAACTACAAAATGTTATAGATTTCCTTGTAATAACTGCAGTATCTAATAGATACTGCACTTATAATTAGCTCTAAGGTTGTAGATTTTGTAAAACATAAATAAAATAAGTGCAACAACTATTAGATCCTGCGTTTATTGCCAGACAACCATCGCAATTGACTCAAAAATTATATGGTAACTAATCTTACTGCACTTTAAATTAGCAAATGTTATATATTGTACTAAGTTACTGCAGTTTCTCTTCCTGCATTACAGGTTTCCCATGGAAATTTTGATACGTGAGTTAGAGCCAAATATAGATCTTGTTTTGGTGTTAACGATTATGCATTTAACTCAATTTCGTAAAAAATGCTAGTTACTTTTCATTAGAACGGCAGAATTGCAGAATATAAAAAAAGGCAGTATCTCTATTATGTTGCTTAAAGTGCCAGAAGCGGTAATCAGAGACGGCATTTTTTGAAGACTTTTTTTGAAATGAAACCGTATAAGAACTCTTTTGGCCACTCGTTCTCGATTACCTCGGGCCTACCAACGGTCGACAAGTGGGCAACTATTTACCGAAGGATAAAATGTGATTTCTTTGAGGCTAGGCAAAGAATAAAATATAATAGTTACGGTTTCAGTGAAGCTGTTGCTGTTTATAAAATGCCAGTGGACTGTATTAACTTGTAATATTCGAGAAAAAGGAAATTACAAAAAGTAGCGACGTGTGCGATAGCGGCGACCGTTTCGTGAAGAGAATTTGATTTGTTGTTTTCTAATTTGGAGGAATATTGTCACTTATTCAATATTTTGTAATTTATTAACCGTATCTATCTATAGTGTAATCTTAAACTTCCGAATATTAAACAACTCTAACCGAATAGGCAAAGCCATTAGTTGCTTCGTATTCAAAGACGTTGGTGTGTGTTGGTTTTTATGTATTTATAATAAAGTTAATTCTGTTCTTTATACTGTTTCCGTCAATAAAATTAATATTTATAAACAAAATAAGAATGGACAAAACACGCCCAACCTTGACTTGGCGGTGCGGGATGTAAAATTACTATTTGCTAATAAAAAATAGTATAAACAAAGTTTGTTCGGGACGTCGCGAATAGCTCACGAAACGGTTTAGCCCCAGGACTCGGTGGATATAATAATGTGAAAACTTGTGTTCAAATTCCGTTTTGACGACCAGTCAATATTTAAAATAAGTACCACGTACTTATGGAAGCCTGTCGATGAATAATAATATATAATACTTGATATAATAATACTTGAATACTTGCTGTAATACTTTAATAGATCAAAACTAACACTAAGTTAAAACATGTGCAGAGATACAGTACAGAGTATATAATATCTATGGGTAAAAGACCACAGAGCCTATAAGGCTATTGTCAGACAGTACACAGAAAAAAAGGATTTCTACTAATAAGAAAGAGCAATTTCTCAAAATATTTGCTAATTCTGAAAAAATATTTATTAAAAGTAATAAAATATTGTCATTACAAAAATACAATTTTACTCTTAACTTTATTTTAACTTTGAGACAAATACGTTCACTTCAAGATTTTATTTCATTTCTAATCAATTAATTGGACATTACTTACATCAAGAAATTTTTACCTCTTACATCAAATTTAAATAATCTTAAATGAATTCAAAATTTCTTGGGTGTATTTTAAGAAAATATATTCTTAAACAAAAAAAGAAGTAGTTTGCTATTCAGATTAATATTCTAAATTCTAGAGTATATTTTTAAAGCAACATTTCGTTGTGTTTTCATAGTCAATGGTGTCGTGACATGTCGCCGAAGGCGCACGCGGTAACGATTACTTTTACTTGTGCTTGTAATCACAAAAATCATAAACAGTCATTTATCCAAAGAAACAATACGTAGTATCTCTAGTTTCTTAGGGCCGTATTCCAGAACTCTACTCAATGCTCCAATCAGGACTTGAGTATGATTTGAAGCACTAGAAATCATACTCAAGTCCTTGCCTTTAGGGTCGTGTTTCTCGTGCTTGAAATCATACTCAAGTCCTGACTTGAGCATTGAGTAGAGTTCTGGAATACGACCCTGAGTGTGTTATTTGTAGTCATAATTTAAGAAATTTGATTTCAGCATGAAATCAAACTATGTACACTTGTAACAAGCACAACTCTAACATGCAATCAGTTCCATCACGTCACTGCTAGATGGCATTAGTTGTAATCTGAAACGCGCTATCGTTTTGTTAACTTTAATAGTATAAGTCATCTCATATATTTTGAATTGTTAGTGCTTTCTGCCGCTGTAGCATTTATAAGGCACTGAATGGAACTCAAGTATTTGAGAAGATTCCGTCTTATTTCTGCTGCTTTAAGGTATAGCACTGAACTGTGTGCTTTCAGGCCAGTGAGACGTGCTGTTGCGGCCACAACCCTGTAAATTTACCCTTTTTGATATTAGAATACTATAATATATAATTAATAATAAATATAATTTCATCTTCAGGCAAATAATTAAGTACCTCTCAATTTTTCATTCTTTTTTTAAAAATCAAAATCGGACATTTCAAATAACTAATAAATATTTTGTTGAATCTAGAGTGGCTTTGTGACTTGAAGTAAATTAATTTGCTCTTGGATCAAATATTTCTGTCTTATAACTAAAATACATTTTTGAGACGTTTTTTTACTATTATCAAGTATTTATTCTCTAACGTCTATAGGGAGAGGATCGTTTTGTTGGATTTAATAAATTTGTCTTCATAAAAATAGGAAATGAAACTATTTTTCCGGATTTAAATCGCGTATATTTGTTTTTTCAAACAAACCGACGTTTAGGGCCCTTTACAGGTCCCATGGTCACGGTTGACTCAACAGTCACCGATTTAAATCTGGAAAAATAGTTTCATTTCCTATGTGTAACAATCGCGAAAACCTAAGAACTCGATTCATAAAAATAATTTTGTCTTTTTCTAAGTAATCTGTTTTTACCGTATACACAGGGGAAGCCCTTAAGACTTTATTATGAACATTCTGCACTAACTAGATAATAACTAACACAATGACAGTTTACCGTTAACTTAGCTTGAACAGGTAAGGTAACAATACGAGTAGGTAATACAAAAGTTAACAACTAATAGTCAACAGTAAGATCTTGAACTAAACACAATAGAATTATCAGGTTTTGTGACATTGTACATATAACATATTTATTATACTATTCATAAATCTAGTCTATTTCTAGGTTTGACTGTTCTACCTGAGCGGGTTGTATATGGTACTGGCTCACTATTATAAGAGAAAGACTGTGTTGAACCAGTCTCTACAAAGTCCTCATCTCCATCATTGCCAGATAAAAAATTGTCTGTGTACCGACTCAATTTTGGAACTACAGATTGTGACTTATTCAAATGATGAGTATTGCGCCTGAAAGGCCTACTATTTTCATCCTCAATAATCATATAAGATCGTGGCTCTTTACACTGTTTTACTACCTTTCCTTTTCCCCATGACTTATCGAGGCCTGTCCTAAAGACAATTTCGTCTCGTATCTCAAACTTCTGTTCCTTCCTCCTAGCTTTTCTGTCATGAATTCCTTTCATAATACTCTTTTTTAGGTATAGAAGTAGGTGTGCACTTCTTTCTATTTTAGGTTCAAGCGCCTCGAGAGTCGTTGCTATATTAGTTTTTAAGCGTCTACTATGTAAGATTTGTGCGGGTGAAATTTGCATGCCCGAAAGTGGAGTGTTATTATAATGTAACAAAGATTCTCTATAATCAACATTATCAAAGTGACCTTGCGTACAAGATTTTTTGCAATATTTACTGCTTTCTCAGCTAATCCATTACACCTGTGATAATGAGGACTACATGTAATAGGTTATTGTCAGCAACAATTTCTACCGGGTAACCAAATCGTGTAAATACTTCTTGCATAGCATTAATTACAGATTAGGATGTTTTACTCATCAAAGAGATTACTTCCCGCCAATGTGACAAATAGTCAATAAGAATAAGATACGATTTACCAGCAGTTTCCATTATGTCCAGATCTATTTTATGGAATGTAAGTTTAGGTATTATGTGTAGCATCGTAAATTGCTAACAGTTCTTTCTCCGTCTGGCTATAGTTGATTTCAGCGCTATTCATTGTTCTAGACGAACAAGCAACTAACCTTGGGATATTATTAGTGTCATTTTGGAACAGACAAGGTCCTATACCATTTTTAGATGCATCACATTGCAAGATTGAAGTTAGCGTCGGATTAAAAGCTGTCAAATACGTGTCAGACACTCTAAATTTTATCTCATCTAACACTTTCTCGTCCATAGGTAACCATTGAAATTCTATTTTTTACACAAAAGTTTACACAATGGGGACATCAGTTCCGCCATTCCTGGAACATATCGCCTAACATAGTTGAACGAACCAATAATTCTTTGTAACTCTTCTTTTGTGTTTCGTGATTTCAACTTTAATAATGCATCAACTCTAGATTTATCAATTTTAATTCGTTCTCCATTAATTATTTGACAAAACATACTTTACCTCTTTTTGCTTATATTGTAACTTCTCTTTGTTAAATACAGCTTTTATTTCTCTTGCCTTTTTCAATACTTTTTTATAGCTTCATCATGTTCTTTTTCTGAATTACCCATTACCAACACATCGCCAAAGCATGAAATTCCATTGGGAATATCACCAAAATAAGACTCGATTTGGTCCTGAAAAACATCAGGTGCATTAGATAACCCGTACGGCAATACTAAAAATTTATAAACTCCAAATGGTGTTGCAAAGCAGCATTTTCAAGATGCTTGTTTTGTTAAACGTACACGATGAAACCCTTCTGACAAGTCAAAAACTGAAAAATACACTTTATTTTTAAGTTTAGCAGCTATTTCCTCAACTGACAATAATATTTTGGGTTTCCGTATAATATATTGATTAAGATCTGTGGGGTCTAGAGACAATCTAATCTTATTGTTTGGTTTCTCAACAATTACAACTCTATTGATACAAGCAGTAGAATCAATCTCATCAACTTTTTCAATAGCACCTCTTGCTAACAATCTAGTTAACTCCTCCTTAAGAGGTTCCAATAAACTTATGGGGATTTTAGATGCTGGATGACAAATAGGTCCATGTTCAACAGTGGCAATGTCACAGGGTTTTGGAAACTTACCATGACCTTTAAATACATCAGCATTTTCAGCAATAAACTTGGATTTTCCTTACTGCATTCTACAGATATAGAATTGATCCTTTTAACAAGATTTAATTTTTCGCAAACGCGATACATGCAGCCATAGACGCATACCACACCTAGCGGTGCCTGTGATGATTTTATACCGATTTATCGGATATCGAAGTCATAACAGGTAAAAGACCTAATATTAATTGCTATTTCGGTAACTACTCTAGCAAACCATAAAGTTTTTAATGCCTGGGTCTGTCATTTAAAAAAAATAAACAACTTC
>NW_020653784.1:101760-114374 GCF_003589595.1 Hyposmocoma kahamanoa
TTACGAATTTTAAACCAATTATACACTAGAATAACACATTACGTTTTCATTACATGCAGGATTCATTGATATTTCCGAGTTTCGTAATTTTGTATGAAAAAAGCTGGCGGGAACGGCCGCCTAGTGACGGCCATCTTTGAAAATAATGAGGGTAGAAAAATATTTTATATAGGTTTAGCTAGCAAATATTGGCAAATTTCACTTGTTTTGTTTTGATTTCCAGTAAAATAACAACACCATCAACTTGCACAAGCGTTATAATCACTGCAGTACCGAAATTTTAGTCGTGAACTAAGTATAACATTTAAAATAAAACTTATACGGAGCACAAATAGTTCGAAGTGACGGCATCGACATAACCTTGTGATGGTTTTTTCTTACACTTAAAACTAAACTGGATTGAGAGTAGGTACTACCGCTATTGCCCGGTTGACACAACTTTACATAACTTTTACCTAAGCAATTATGCAATTTAGCTCTTAAGTCGCACCTCTGAAATTTTCCTTTCTTCTAAACAAATATTTGCGTTCTGCCTAACAAAGACGAGACCATCCTTTCTAAAAGGTTGCTTTCCGGCACTCGCCAACTCATATGCTAAGCGTGAGTCTGACAAACCTTTCGCTAATTAAACAGTCGTATACTTGATGGTTAAACAAAGTTACCTTAGTGACGTTTGACCATAATTATGTGAGACGTTGCATCCGAAGAGATTATTCGATGTTTAACCTTCGTATACGCGCGGGTTGGTCTCTATTATCGTTTGCCGTGTTTTTTCTGAAACTGATAACGTTAGAGCTTTGGGCTCACTGCTAGCTGCATGGTTCGTGGCTATCTTCATTTCAGCGTAATAGGAGAATTCGTGTATACAACCAACCAAAAAAAAATTAAAATACCCTACCAAAAAAATTAATCAAATTAGGTATGACTATTCTATTAATAATGTAAAATTGCACAAAGTAGATAGTATCAAAGATCTCGGTGTTCTTTTGGATTCAAAACTCACATTTAGTTTACACATTGACCACATCACTACTAAAGCTTTTCAACTATTTGGTTTTATTTCCCGCACAGCTAAAGTTTTTCACAAACCCGACACTTATTTATATTTATATCGCACTTTGATGCGTCCAATATTGGAATACGCCGTTCTAATATGGAATCCGTTTTATAAGGTGTATATTAATTCTCTTGAGCTTTTACAGAAGAAATTTCTGAAGATGGTTAGCTACAGATGTTTCCGATACCATATTGGCTATAGAAGTTTGTTATCTAAGTTTAGTATGTTAAGTCTCGAACAGCGCAGAGCTCTTCTTGAGTCCACATTTCTCTATAAAATTATAAATAATCAGATTGATTGTTCTGAGTTAGTTTCCAAAATTAAATACAAAGTACCCGTGCGTACATCTAGATATAAAGTCCTTTTCTCACGCCCAATTTGTCGTACTAATGCTGGCAAACGCTCTCCGGTAGGATGTGTTCTAGTTATAATGACAGTTTCTCTGATGTGGATATATTTAGTACACCGCTTTACAGGTACAAACGTCAAGTTTTTGCCATACTGAATAGTAGTTCCTCCTGATTATGGATTATATTTTATATATTATAGATTTTATATGACTATATATGTATAAATGTATGTATATATATATGTATATATATATATATACAATATATGTACACCTATATGTTTCTGCATATATTTAAGTCTAAGTAGTATATGTATGTTGTATATGTTGATATGTTTGTATGCGGCTATTTATTTATTAATATTATTGTTATGTTGTTATATCTGTTAATTGTTTGGTTTAAGTTTCTGTAATTGACGAATAATTTTTATTTTCATTTTTAAATATTATTCCATCGGCCTGCGCGCATGTGTCACGCGATAGAATAATTTGTTAATCATTTGTGGAACATGTTGTTGGTTCATATTTAGTTATTTATTCTTATCAATGTTTGTTATATTTTTCTTGTTTAATATGTAACTGTTTGTGTTCTTCTTATAAATAAATAAATAAATAAATAAAGTAATTAACAACATAGAAAATTATGTAATAGTCAGTACGTTCATAACAAAGAGCTTAAGTAGAGGCGGACCCATTTTATTAAACGTAACTTTAAACTTAAAGAACGTAAGGATATCACAGATCTTTCTACTGAACGAACTGTTGAGATTTCATGTGTGGAATTGGATCAGTTTGTCGTCTTATGTGTATACAGGCCCCCCTCTGCTAATTTTAACGAGTTTGAATTAATTATGGAAGACAGTTTAAAGCGGATTTTTCCAACCAAAAAAAAAACGTAGTAATATGTGGAGATTTCAATGTAAACCTGTTGGAAAACTGTTCTACTTCTGTAAGACTCATTAATTTATTTAAAGTTTTAACTTGATTAATCTTTTCTTAGAGCCAACTCGCATCACTGCCTCTCCTCTTCTACTTGTATTGATAACATCTTTTGTAACACAGACGCAGTGTCTAAATTAATAATAAATTGCTTAAGATCATACCATAGTGGCCAATTAGCTTCTTTTAATTGTAAAATGAGGAAGAAGATAGACCAATTTCTCTGCAGACCGATTACCACAGAACGAATAATTAGATTTCAAAATAATATCGGCAATAGTTTAAATTCCCTACCCCATATACCGGACGTACCAAATACTTTATATAACACGTTATTTGGTTTAATTAAAAATGAATTTGATAATATGGGGTAGCCGCCGAGCCGTTGTTCTAAGCACACACGTACAATTTTGCTCCGCACATTTTTATTCTTTAAAGTGACTAAATTCACGTAGTGCTAATTGTTTTACACACCAAGAAAAAGAAGACAAGCCCCTCTGCAAGAAGGTCAAAACAGAATTGGAAATCTAATTAGGACTGCTGAGTAATAGGCAAAAACATATCAAAATAAATACTAAACGGACATCTTCGCGAAGTCGCAGCGATCTCTTTTTTGCCGCCACCGTCATTTCGTCGATGCCAGTTGAGGTGAGTCATTCCCGCTCGCTTGCTTGCAGCGCTACCATTTGAATTCACTCGTCGCGCGCGTTTATTGTGACTACTACGAGATCGAATCTCACCTCACATTCACATTCATCATGGCTAAGATATGCAGCGGATGTAAGTCAGGGATTCAGAGCCTGCGATTTATGAAATGTCCAAAGTGTGATGATCTTTATGACTTGCCTTGTTTAAATTTATCAGTCCCTCAATTTAACGCTTTGCCTGATGACTTCAGAAAAAATTGGTTATGCCCTTCATGTTCATCAAATCGTCCAAAGGGAGATAACGTCAACACTCCTGTCCGATCAACAGCTATAGTGAACGATTTTGAAACGAACATAAATTTAAAACGCGGTACAATTAGAAAAGTGAAAACAACTGAGACTGCAGAATCAAGGTCTGATACATCAGTTCTCACAGAAATTCGTCTTTTAAGGCAAGAATTTGCTGAAGTTAGGAGTGAATTCAGTGACAAACTAGAATCAGTTTCAAAAACATTGAATGATAAACTTGGCGAATTCACTAAAACAATTGAAGCTAAAAATCTCGAGATCGCTTTCCTTAAAACATCTGTGACCAATCTACAGCGACAACTCGCCGTGCACGAGCAAAATAGTATAAAAAATGAGTTGGAAATAGTCGGGTTGCCAGAATATGACAACGAAAATCTCATGCAAATAACATCAATAATGTGTAAGAAAATTGGAGTCGACCTAAATGAACAAGACGTAGATGAGGTGATCCGTGTTGGACCCAGAAATTTGCACAGCAGTGACTCATCTCAAAGGAAGTGGCTGCGACCCGTTGTTGTAAAGTTACTTAGAAGGAGGACCCGGGACGAGATTCTCAAGGCTGCTAAGTCTAGACGAAATGTCACATCAGAACATGTGGTTGAAGGCCCCCCGAAAAATGTATATTTTAATGAAAGGCTCAGTAAGGAAAATCGCACTTTATTTCGAGAAGCAAGACAATGGTGTCAAAGGGTCGGCTTTAAGTTCTGCTGGATTCGAAATGGAGCTGTTCATATTAGACAGAGTGAAAACAGGGCCGCTGTTCGATTGCAATCTATTGAAGAACTGGATCAAAAAATTGGACATGAGCCTGATGGCTAACAGGCTAAAACATAAAGACAGTTCTATTTTGGTTCTAAGGTTTTGTTGTTTATTTTTTGTGATCTTTATGCTTATTTTGGTCTTGGCAATTTGTACATTATACACATGCTCACAGTCACTTTCTAAATCGAACAGTAACATTTTAGCATTCACACACACTCAAATACTACAAACAGAAATTAACTCAGAAAAATTTCACAATAATCAAGATGTACACGACGAGATACAATGCTCGCTATCGATAGATTGTAAGCTGGTGAAGACTCCCGAACTGTGTCACGATATGTTAATAACACAAAGTTTTAATCTTACCATTTTATCGCTAAATATTCGCAGTATACAGTGCAATTTCGATGACTTTTTAGTGTCCTTAAAACGGTTCAATATAGAATTTGACGTCATCATTCTTTCAGAATGTTGGCTTTCTGACGGCTCGATAATTCCCCAAATCTCTGGATATCATTCATATCATACAACCAATTATATTAACTGCTTACGTGAGGGACCACCACGATATTGCTGTGACAGAGCCATTCTGTGAGGAGTGTAACTGCTTGGAAATTATACTGAATAGAGAAATTATGATCTTGGGTGTCTATCGATCCCCATCTTTTAGTAACACCGATTCTTTTCACACATTTATCGATCGCAACCTCCAAGCCAGTAAAAGCAAGTGTGTCATTCTTGCGGGTGATGTTAACTTGGATATTTGTAGGGATCCTTTAAGTACCCAATGCGCGGATTATTTGTGTCTTTTATCGGGCCATCAAATGCTTCCTGCTATTACGGTACCTACCAGGTTTAATGCTTGCTTAGACCATATCTTTGTAAGGGGTGCAGCTGTGGTGGGGGGTTTTGTTTGTCAGGCAAGTATTACGGATCACAACATCTGTGTCCTCGGGATGTCATCTGATCGAGGTGAAACACAACGCAGCTCTAAATGTACTAGAGCTAAAACTAACTTTGAGTCTATTATTTCCGAGCTTCTGGATGTTGATTGGTCGAATGTTACAAATTGTATCACAGTAAATGAGGCTGCTTCACGATTCAATAGTATCTTGAAAAAAGTTATAAATAAGAACAAACAGGAAATAAAAGTTGGCCGGTCAAAAAACCTCCTCAAACCATGGGTTACAGCTGGTATAGTTAGATGCCAAAAAACTCGTGATAAATTACATATGGTTGCTAAAAACAATCCCACAGATCTGAATAGCATATTAATTTATAAAAGATACCGTAATTTCCTAAATGAATTGCAAGACAGGCTCAAAATTGAATATCAGCATAAACAACTTTTAGACAGCAAAGGGAATCCCAAAAAGCTTTGGAAAAACATAAAAGACATCTGTAGTATGTCTAAAAATCGTACAGATGCTGTTGAACTAACTAAAATCGTTTCAGATCCAATTACGTCTTTAAATATTTGCAATAATTATTTTTCAAAGGTTGGATTGACGTTGGCAAACGACATATTGGCTAGCAGAGGTTCTTCGGAATCGTGCTTGGCTTCAGAATTCAAATCCTCAAATTTGATCACGCGGTCTTTCTTCTTGCACCCAACCGACAATCATGAGGTTCGTAAATTAATACTAGAGCTCAAAAATGACAGTGCTCCAGGTCTTGATGGTTGCACACCTATCCTTATCAAGAGAATGTTAGAAGCAGTAATATCTCCATTTAAATATATCTGCAACTTAAGTCTCTCCTCAGGCATATTTCCAGATGAGTGGAAGCTTGCATCTGTCACTCCGGTCCATAAGGGTGGCAATAGGGGTTTACCGAGTAATTTTAGATCGATTTCTTTGCTCAGTATCTTCTCTAAGCTTTTGGAAAAATTAGTCAATAAACGTCTGATAAATTACTTAGATAAATATGAGTTACTGTCACCTAATCAATTTGGGTTTAGAAGAGGTAAATCTACGGAGGATGCTGTCTTATTGTTAACAAATACTGTCTCCTCCGCTCTGGACAATGGTCAGAGTTGTATGGGGGTGTTTTTGGATCTTGCGAAAGCGTTCGACACTGTTTCGACACAAATTCTGATGAGAAAATTAGAGTATATGGGAATCCGCGGGATCGGCCTGGATTGGTTTCACAGCTATCTCACTGGCCGACGCCAATGTACGAGGGTCAAACTGAAAGTTCTTAGAACTGGCCACTTATAAACAATATAATAAAAAAATAATTCTTAAATTTGAAAATAGAACTCTTTGCCAATATTACTGAGTATATATTTCATTCATTTGTCATTTGTTTTACGATTTGTCGGCAAATTGAAAATTGTCTGTGTCACGTCAACATGAATTTAACACGAGAAAATTTTCGTGCAATGATTTTTTATGACTTTCGATGTCATTTAAGTCAACAAGAAAGTTATGATAGACTACGATTGGCCTTTCACGATGAAGCCCCATCTCGTGCGACTGTTTACAACTGGTTTAATGAGTTTAAACGTGGTCGCACTAATCTCACTGATGATTTACGTGAGGGACGGCCTTCTACGGCGACGACTGAAGATAACATCTGTGTTGTGCGGCGTATGATAGAGATTGACGAAAGAGTGACCTATCAGCAGATTCGGACAAGCTTAGGCATCGGTATGAGTCAAGTGCACAAAATCCTCCACGAATATTTAGCGGTCAGGAAGCTTTGCGCCCGGTGGATACCTCATAATTTGACTGAGGCTCAAAAACTCCATCGTGTGGATTGGTGCCGTAAAATGATTGAAAGATTTAACGGAGGTGACTCAAATGCTGTGTTCGACATACTAACAGGTAACGAAAGCTGGATTTACTGTTATGATCCTGAAACCAAAAGACAATCTGCTCAGTGGGTGTTTCCTTTCGAGGAGTTGCCAACTAAAGTGAAGAGAGATCGAAGTGCGGGAAAAAAAATGGTGGCCTCGTTCTTTGGAAGGATAGGTCATTTCGCAACAATTGTGTTAGAGGATCAAAAAACAGTTTCTGCAGAATGGTACACTACCAATTGTTTGCCACTTGTCTTGGAAAAAGTTCGAGAGAAACGACCTCGCAGTAGGATCCTCCTTCACCACGACAACGCCTCGTCGCACACCGCCAAGCGAACGATCGACTATTTGGCGACATCAAACGTTGAATTATTGAGTCACCCGCCGTATAGCCCCGACCTCGCGCCTTGTGATTTTTATTTATTTTCAAAAATTAAAGAAAAACTTAAAGGAAAGCGGTTTATGAATGCTGAAGAAGCGGTGTCTGCGTATCGCGATGCCATTGAAGAGACCCTAAGGACGAGTGGGCAAAGTGCTTTTCCCAGTGGTTCCATCGCATGCAGCGGTGTATTGACGTGAATGGACAATATTTTGAAAAGATATAATAAAACTAATAACTGGCTAATGTAATCAGTTTTTAATTTTCTAAGAACTTTCAGTTTGACCTAGATATAAGAGTTGGTTCAATTATATCCGACCCATTGCCGGTCGATTTCGGTGTCCCCCAAGGCAGCATCCTTGGCCCTACTTTGTTCACCATTTACATGAATGATATTCTAGATTTACCTATTCCTGGACAAATACTATGCTATGCAGACGATACAGTAGTTGTCTTTAAAAGCTCTACCTGGGACGGAGTGCGAAGTGCAGCTGAGCAAGGATTATCGGTTGTATCGGAGTGGTTGTGTAGTAATCTACTGACCTTAAATATATCCAAAACGAAATATCTATCTTTTTATAAAACGGAAGCCTCCTCCCCAGCATCTACCCTTCCTATAACACTGCATACATGTGGTGCAGTAAGACCTCTATCTTGTAGCTGCAATCAGATAGGCCACGTGGAATCCATTAAATATCTTGGAGTAATTTTAGATAAAAATTTATCCTTTAAAAACCACATTTCGAGCCTAGCAAAAAAAATTAGACAATCTATTTTCATTATGAAAGCACTTAGACAATCTGCGACCACAGACATCCTGTTAATGGTCTATAAGACTCTAACACAATATCTGTTGCACTACTGCATACTGGCTTGGGGTGGAGCGATCAAAACTAAAATGTTGGAACTTGAGAGGGCCCAGCGTTCGGTTTTGAAAGTGATGCTGGGGAAGCCATTCCGTTTTTCGTCCGATACTCTGTACAATGAATGCAAAGTTCTCCGGGTACGTCAAATTTACATTCTTAAAGCGGCCACAGCAGTACATAAAAGGACGATTAACTCTGCCGAATATGAGTTGCTTCTCAAACGTCGTATATTTGAGCTTCCACTCCCTGTGGTCAAGACCGGTTTCGCCAAAAGATTACCTCTTTTCCAACATCCACATGTTTACAATCGTATCTGCCGCAAAGTTCCTAGTGCTAAAAATATGACAACACGTCAGTTCAAACTAAAAATTGAAAAATGGCTTTTAGATCTGGACTTCCAGCAAACTGAGGACCTAATTTCATAGAATTACAAATCACATTACATTCACATTTACACACACAACACATATTAAAGTCAAAATTTTATTATTAATTATTAATTATATTTTAAGTATAAAAGGAAAATTGTTACAATAGTTATTTGTAAGGAAACTGTGCTGAACATTGGCTCATGTAATAGTTTTAAATAAGTTGTCTATCTCTCTGGGCCCCGCGATACAAGCCTAGAGCTTAGTGCGGGGCCCGTTGTTAAATTTGTATTGGCCTTTACTCTTTTAATTGATTAATAAAAAAAATAAAAAATAAAAAGAGTTAAGTACTTTTGTGACCTATGCAGTAATATTAATAAAGCGAATTATTGAGACTGAAAAATTAATGTACAACAGTTTTTGTATGTTTTCTGGTTGCTTACTAAAAAAAAAAAATAAAAAAAAAATAAACGATATATTTAAATCGAAAACATTAACTATCCATAAAGAGACTAAATTAAAAAAAAACGACTGGGTAACAGTAGGTATTAGTATAAGAGTAGGTCGCGTTTGTATGAGCTATATGCTATGAAAACTTATAATACTAATTCCAATTTCACAGAATATGTTAGAATTTATTCAAAAATATTTAAAAAAGTTTGTGTAGCTGCTAAGGTTAAGTTTCACAGCGACTAAATTAGATAATCGATAAATAAATCTAAAACGACTTGGAGCATAATAAATAAAGAGTCAGGCAGGGTTAAACAACACGATAGAGATATAGTTTTAGAATTAGACAGCAAACTTATAAAATCTAAAGATAAAGTAACCCAAGCTTTTGAATCGTTCTTTTTGGAAATTGCTGTGAACACTACAGAATTATTAAATTCCTCCCCTTCACTTGCTATTGAACTCCTAAAGGAAAATGTTAACGTTTGTGGCAGTTTATTTAATTTCCGTCATGTTAATCCACAAGACATCATAAAAGTTTTTAAATCAATACATGTTAAAAAAACTGAAGATCTCTGGGGCATATTAACTAAAGTTATAGACTCAGTTATTGATCTAATTTCCCCACATTTAGCTGTAGCTTTCAATAGGTGCGTTGACGAAGGTATTTTTCCCGATTTAATGAAATACAGCAAGGTTATTCCCTTATTCAAAAGCGGTAGGAAAGTTGATCCTAGCAACTATAGGCCCATTTCAAATTTTACCAGCTTTAAGTAAAATATTCGAAAAAATTATGCTGACTCAATTACTGTCCTATTTCGGTAGGAATCCTATTATTCATAGTGAACAATACGGGTTTACTAGTGGTAGATCGACTGCGATGCGGGGGTAGCGTTATTAAAACTCATCTTTGATGCTTTTTTTCTGTGACTTCTCAAAGGCATTTGATTGCGTTGATCATATTACTCTTATTAGGAAGTTGGAACATTACGGTGTAAATGGCAAGGCGTCGGAACTTGTCTCGTCATATCTCAACGGTAGAATTCAGAAAGTAGACATAAATGGTGTGACTTCTTTGGGTTCTCCGGTATAAATGGGTGTTCCACAGGGCTCAATACTTGGGCCTTTCTTATTTCTGATTTATATTAATGATCTGCCATTCTTTGTTAAGGACCATTGCGAAATAGTGTTGTTTGCTGATGACACATCCTTGATTTTTAAAACAGACAGACATGACATTAATCATGACCATATTTTGTTTTATTATTAATGATACCTTCTCTAAGGTAGTTTATTGGTTTAATGCTAACGATTTATTGTTTAATGCCAAGAAGACAAAATGTGTTAAATTTGAATAACCTAACGTAAAATCGACTAGTCCAAGCATAGAAATAAACGGAGAAAAGTTAGACCTTGTCAATAAGGCAGTCTTCTTGGGAGTGATCTTAGATAGTAAACTTCTATGGTTTCCACGTATATCTTCCCTGGCCAGCAGATTAAGCTCCGTTGCATACGCAGTCCGCAGAATACGTGAGCTTACCAATGTTAGTACTGCTAGACTAGTTTACTTTAGTTACTTTCATAGTATAATGTCCTACGGGATTCTCATGTGGGGTAAAGTGGTAGATATTCAAACCATATTTGTATTGCAAAAACGAGCGATTCGTTCTGTGTACCGTCTAGGCTCTCGGATTTCTCTCAGAGAAAAGTTTAAGGAGCTTGGTATCATGACTGTGCCATCAGAGTACCTTTACTCAAATATTTTATATGCCCGTAAAAATATACATAATTTCAATAAGAAAGAAGATATCCATAATATTAACCTTAGAGCTAAGTCATGATGATCAGGTAACAGCGCAAGTTACACGTTTTGTACATCTTAGATATAAAATTGTCAAAGTAATAAGGTAAGTAAGGCAAGCTGTTAATGTAAAAAGGAAACACCTTAATAATACTGCAATAACTGATTGATGTCTTATTTGGATCAAAGGTAAGTTTCACTCATTTAGAAAGTCGGAAAGTAATTATCATGCTAAGAGAATCTGCTACTTATTAACGTTGGTGTATTTATAGTTCAATTGGATTATTCCAATAGGAAGTTAGTTATAATTTTCTTCACAATTTAGATCGAATTTATAAAGCATTGATGTCAGAGGAAATGAAAGATTGGGTATTGTTATGGAATTCCAAGATTACCAATATACGGTTACATAAAGTTAAATAAAACGCAGGCTAGAAACTTATTTTTTTATATATTTGAAACACAGCGATGCCCGCTTGTATGGAACAGATTATGAGTAGAAGTGTTGCCATAAAACATAACACATATTTAACATATATTTTATAAATGTTGCCTATTAATACAATCAAATAAAGAAAATTTAGATGCCTATTTAGTGTTCAATTTATTAATTGAACAGAGATGGCCGGCGACAATTAACAACCAAGGTTGGTTTGCTACTTATCTAATATCTACTACTACTAATACTAATTTACTTAAAAGACCGAAAGGCTCTTCTAATTTTATTATACATTACAAAATACACGTAAACCACCATTTCAAAATTTACTTTCTGTTAGTTATATCTCATTGTTCTGTAGATTTGCTCTAAGCTAAAAAAAATATTTACGTATACGTTATTACGTACGTGTGCAAACAAGTTACACACACAGATATATTAATAACTATTTAATTTTATTACTTTTAAATTTTAAAAAGTTACATTTATGGTACATATACTAAGATATTTTCAAGGAAAGGCAAGGGACACAGTGTTGTGAAGGAACGGGTATAAATTTTACCAGAAACTTTTAGCTCCGCTACTCTTACCTTCCCATCCAGGCTGGGAATGACATTTACAATTCGCCCCATTCATGGGGGGTTACATTACTTTGTTTTAAAAGAACTAAGTCATCTACTTTTAAGTTCACAGCATCGTGTTTCCATTTGCACGGTTTTATAATTCATTCCAAAAATCTTGTTTCATTTTTGGCCACATAATTCCAAAGTTTAAATCTATTGATATTTTTGACATCACATAAGTTAGACACAATGTTGCTGTTTTCAATATTTTAGTTATAGTTTAGTGAACCACCTACTATGTTTTTTTTTTTATTGTGACTCGACAAAATGACTGCACCGCGCCTGATGGAAAGTGCGAATACAGTCCAGAGATGAGAGTAACGGATGGAAAACACAAATATCTTCACTCCGTCACTATCATTTTGCCGGTCTGGCCAAATGCTTCTTCACACTACGTTTGAAGGACCCGATGTTATAGAGGGGAGGGAATACATGCGCCGGGAGTTGGTTCCACAATTTGTTGGTTCGGCATAAAAACGAATTGCCAAACTTTTTAGTGCGGGACGGTATTGAACTGACCGTCCATCTGTGGCAACGCAGTCCGGCACGGGTGGTCCGCTGATGGAAAGGAGAGGAAGGGATAAGGTTGAATAACTCTTCAGAGCACTCACCGTGGTACAGGCGATAGAATACGCTAAGAGACGCTATATCTCTGCGAAGCTGTAACGACTCCGCATGCTCAGTTACATGAGGATCGTTGACAACACGGAAGGCGTAGCGCTGCATTCCATCTAGGGCATCGAGCAAGTACTTGGCAGAGCCGTCCCAGAGGTGTGAACAGTACTCCATGCTGCTTCGGACCTGAGCTTTATACAACAGGTA
>NW_020653784.1:119374-149517 GCF_003589595.1 Hyposmocoma kahamanoa
AGTAAAAGAACCGTTCGTAATAGAAGCTAGTTTATTACTGAAATGAAAAGCGGTGGGGGGAGCGCCTTATACGTATACGCCAATTTGTCAATATTACGTTGAGATTATTCATATTTTTCAAAGAATAGTATTGGCCTTTATTTGACATTCGATGACGTCATCAGTGGCTTTATAAAGGGTTGTCCGTGCGTAATGCGAAGCAAAAATGCAAAAAAAATTAAATGTCACTTCAACGTTTGTAAACATAACCTTACTATCTTTGCAACTTTTTGTGCGCGATGCACCTATGACTGGTTTCAAATCAAACAACGATTGTATATACTGTGAAGATCCGGAGGCTAGCTTTTGTCTGGTAAGGTTGGCTGCTGGCTCTTCTTCGGGTTTTTCCATGTATCTCGAGCTTAGGCTGTTTTTGGATTGTGTATCTATTGATGCTAGTGCGCCTTTTATAGGTGAGGGAGCCTTTCTTTGTCCGCCAAAAGTTACCTCACCCCCTTTGTACTATTTATTAATCTTTCATGCGTTAATCTATTACAAATACTTTTCTATTATACGTTTCTTACTGCTAATTTGTACATAACGTCTTAAAAACTATATAAGTGGTACATAACAACCTCAGTCAAGCGCCCGCAGGCGATTTGTGCCGAGCGACCTACTTATACTACCCTGCCCCCTGATTCAGGTGTATAAGTAGTCGCCCTACGTATGCGGTCATCTGCGCGCGAGTCGGATCAAGCAGGCATATTCTCTATTTTACTCATTATACCAACTAAATACCTGTTTGATCCTTATTGGAATAAAACGAGACACATATACAAACTTTATTTCTACCACTTAACACTAGTAGACCAAATTAGAGTACAACAAATAAACCTTAAACTATTTACACAAATATAACGCCATACTTAATACTATTACGCGGACTTAAAACCACTCGTTGAGTGCAGCCGTAACGAACACATTTAATTTCGCTGCCGGGAGACAAAATATCAAATATACATAACATAGCTGTGGAATACTGAAAGTGCTTTGTTCGTACCTACGAGAATGCTTCAATAAATAACCCAAACAAGATATTTGTTCATATTAGAGAAAATTGCGAAGAAAGTGGTGTCGTGAAGTAAACGTGAGACACTTCAAAGTTTACACTATTTATTGTTGTGAAGATCACTTTGAAGTAAGTTACAGGCTTATCTGTATAAAACAACACTTTGTCTTTCTTTTCACTATAAGTACTACTGTGAAAGATCCGAGGTAATAATACTCTATTAGTTTTGTAGCCGTACGAAGATTTGGTGAACTGTTTCAAAGTGAAAATTATGAAATATGAGCAAAAACTCAAACGTGCAGTCAAGCTAGCGATATCAGTATATAAAATGAGGTATGATTTCAACAGTTTGATTTGTATGATTGTAAATTTACCTGTGATCATCCATCTGACAGCATCCAAGTGAATCAAAAGACAGGGAATTACAAAAACTGTCTGTATTCCAACCTAGTACCAGCATAACAGCAAAATAGAAAACAAGGAGAGTTAGTGTGACTACACATTACTAGTAAAGTTTATTTAGTTATATCATTATTCTTGTGCTATGAAGCATTCTTATAAAGAAAATCTTGTTGTTTGCATTAAGAAGTATCCAATCTACTTTTTAACCGGCTTCAAAGAAGGAGGAGGTTCTCAATTCGATTGTATGTTTTTTTGTATGTATGTTACGCGATAACTCCGGTATTTGTGAACTGATTTTCATGACTTTTTTTGTTGGAAAGGGAGTACTTCCGAAGTGGTCCCATTTAATTTTGAAGAAAATCATCCACCTCGTAGGGTGGCTGTTCACGCATGAATATTCATTTTTATAAAAAGCACCTAAACTTTAATATAGGAGCAATTATTGTAATGGTTGATTTTGCTATTTCTCCAATTCAAGGCTCTCAACATACTTTGAGCAGTGAGAACTGATTTTTATTATCTCCAGTGTTAAGTCCTAAGTAAGTGGCGAACTAGCTTTTCAATTCGTTCAGCCCGTTCAGAATTGTTTTTATCCAAAGCCTGAATATCTATATTTACCTCTTCATAGTCTGACCAGTAGGGCTCGCTCGACGGGACGCTACTTGCGCGAGAGCGACGTACAGCGCGAGATCTCTATGCAAGGACAGCAGTATGTCGTACTTTGTGTCGCTCTCGCTCAAGTCGCGCCCTGTCGTGCTAGCCCTGCAGCTTATCCTTACGTGCTTGTAATATATCTGCGCTCGCGGATGCCAGGAGTTTTTTATCACTGATAAAGTTTTCGATGTGCGTGATAATTTTTTACTTTTACTTTTGAATTGCTACGTTCTAAATCATCTTCTGCCATGGCGCACTTACACTTAATTTCACTTTAGTGCAGCAATTTTTTTATTTTCTTGAAGAAATTTATACCTTCTTCTTCTTTTAAATGTTATGGCCCCATCGAAATAATCGATGATTTCGACGATGTCCAGTATAAACGATTATATGCTAAATATAATATAAAAATGATGGCGGACGCTATTAGACCTGGCAAAGGCCTGTTGACTGGGCACTGTTTCGCTCACAAATTGGCACGAGAGATTTGTAGGTATGCGCTGCGCCGTTTGCTTGTTCCGAACCGGTTGCCGCTTCTTCGAGTACCTCCACAATTGCTTTTGTAATAAAATCATCGCTAATTTTATAGAAATCAGCAATTAATCGTTGTTGATTTATACGAAACAACGTATTGTTGCACGATGACATCCACTAGTTGTAGTTAACTCACTGGTGTACGCAATAGCCGCTGCATAATAAACACTACTTTCAAATCGATGTTTTTTCGTTTGCATTATCGAATTCACCGCGTCAAGTGCTCTATGAAATATGTCGTCTTGCAACACACAAACTTGCAAAAAAATCTCTGCTATGTAGCCAAGAATGGAATTACATTCCATCTATACGTCAGTTTTTTTATAGGAATTACTAATTTTCTATTTTAACACTTTTTTTTCACAATGATTAAATTTATTGATTACATAGAAAATATTTGAAAATATTCGAACATTTGACATAAGCATGCCTATGAAGTTTCTTAATTATTGCCAGGCAACCGCAGACAAAAAAAATGCAATACTTCTTAAACTCTGTTTTTTCGTTATAGAGAAGCGAACGTGCTTTTTAGCTCCGATTTTTATCGATAGATTATCCACCACACCACATAAGTGACATTCCACAAATCCACAAAAAATCTCCAATATCTCCCCTTAGACTATGGTAAGAAAATCACCATCTTTCTGCAGATAAAACCATTTATTGAGTATATAGCTTTTTGTTATTGAGTTTCACCTGCAGAAAGATAGTGATTTTCTTACCATAGTCTAAGGGGAATCTTCCAAGTACACATAGAAATGAGACTGTAGAGTGACTGGCATAAATTATATTATAAGACGCGGCGGACGCGCACCCGCTCCGGCGCAGACGTACGGGGAGAAGGCGAAGGCATTTCGCTGCTCGCCTGATCCCCTAGTGAGACCAGCGGGCTCTGGACAGGGACTCCGGAGCCTGCATTGCACGGCCTCACTCGTCTGGGGGGCGGGTCGGAGGACGGCATTTGCGCCTCCGCTGCATATGTCTCACATTGTTTGTCAAAGTCAAAGTCAAAGTCAAAGTTTACACAAAAACACATGTTTTTCAAGATCTTATAAAAACGTAATAGTAACAATATTCAACCTGCATTCAGGTATGCAAATTATTTAAGTTAAAATAAATTTACATATGTCATAAAATAAAATTAAAAATTAATCAGTCCTAAATTCTAAATATTCTTTTACAGTACAAAAACAGTGGTCCATTAGCCAAGATGCTAAAGTTTTTTTTTAAATTCGTGTCCCCTTAAATGTTTTATGTGGTTTGGCAAATGGTTATATATTTTAATTGACATGTTAAACGAATTTCTTTCATATATGATTTTAAAGCAAGGAGGTTGATACAAAAGATTCATTCTTTTAGCTCTCAATCGTCGCTGTAATACTTCAGCGCGTTTTTTAAAGAGGTGTGGGCGGTTATCTACAAGCGAGCAGATATCTCTAATGTACATGCAGGCAAGAGGCAGGACATTGTGTGGCTTGCAGGTGTCATCCTTTTTAGCTCCACAGATAGCGCGAACACCCTTTTTTTGGACCACAAATGCTCTATTTACGTCTACTGAGTTTCCCCATAGTATAAGTCCGTAGCTTAATACAGCGGAGACGTACCCATGGTATGGCCATCATTGCAGCGTCGCGAGATACAGTTTGCCTCAGTCTACGTAGACCAAAAACAAATCTATTTAGTTTATTGCACACATGATCAATTTGATGTTTCCAGTTTAAATGTTCATCCAATTGTATTCCTAGGAAACCCTAGCAGTCGACTGTATCTACCATTTGGTTATTATGTTGTACTTGTACAGGTCTCGCATTACAATTATATGATCTAAATTGCATGAATTTCGTTTTGCTAATATTAATATTTAAATTATTTGCATTTAACCACTCAATAACCTTATGTAGAGCTTCATTTATTTTCATTTCAAAGTTATTATCATGACATTTTAAGATAAGGGTGGTATCGTCCGCGAACAGAATACATTCTTGATCTATGGCATTTGGAAGACCATTTATATAGAGTGTAAATAGAATCGGGGCTAAAATACTTCCTTGTGGAATGCCACTGTTTTTATTTTGTAATCGAAGTAATAACATTGTTTTATGTGACGCTTCGAGCATTCATTAAATTTATTTATTGTCGTGCTCTGTGTCCTATCTTTTAAATAACTCTTAATCCAATCAAAAGCTTTCACTCTGACTCCATATTTTTCTAATTTTATCAATAGTTTCGGATGGTTTACATAGTCAAACGCTTTGCTCATATCGAGAAAAAGAGATGCTACTGGTATTTTTTCATTGATACTTTTGGTTATAACTCTTAGATGGTCATAGCAAGCAAACTTGCAAACTGCTTCTAAGTCCGCGTCTATATTGGGCCACCACACATAGCTTCGAGCTATAGATTTAGTTTTAACTATGCAAATGTGACTCATGTACAACTGCCTTAATACTTTTCCCTTAAACTTTGAGGTATGATCTATAACCCTACTAATCTATTACCCCACAACCTATGTGTAACTCTCCTCAACCTATGTATAAGACACCCACGATCTATGTATAACTCATTGCGTTTGTTATGAAAAGGTCTTATCGCGTCGTCCTTACATACATTTTACCAGCCAGTTTGAACGTACGACATTACGCGGCACATAATAGTATCTTTTGAAGTTGTAACTTTTACATCCTTATTTGTTATCGGTAAAAATTGCTCAACGAAATGCATATAAGTCTTTTCCACGGCTCTAGTCTGCCCGAAACCGGTTTGCGGTAACTGCGACAACAGTAACAGATAACAGTACGGCCCACCTCTGCAAGCGTGATGCCGCCATAATAGGAATGCCTGCTTTATTGCCTAATATATACGTTAAGGGTTTGTGGTCGGTTCTGAGAGTGAATTTTCGACCGTACAAATACTAATGAAACTTTCTAATTCCATACACAATAGACAGCGCCTCCCTATCTATTTGCGCGTACGCTCGCTCGTTTGCACTGAGCGAGCGTGAGGCATACGCCACGGGCTTCTCGCCGTCCGGCGTCAAGTGGGAGATCACCGAGCCTACCCCCACGCCACTTGCGTCAGCTGTCATAATCAGTGGCTGCTCCAACGAACGGTGAACCAGTACCTCGCCTGAACCCAGCCGCTGCTTAATGCTAGTAAATGCACATTGACATTCGCTACTCCACACAACTGGACATTAGCGCGGAGAAGATTATACAATGGCGCCAAAGTTGTACTTACATTTTTTTAAACTTTGCATAATACATGACCATGCCTATGAATGCGCGTAGTTCCGACACATTAGTGGGTGCCGGGGTATTAATAATAGCTTTAATCTTGTCCGGGCAAGTCTGAACCCCGTTCCTGTTAACAACGTGACCGAGATATGTTACCGATTCCTCTAAGAGCATTTTTCTCTCTTTACCCTTAGGTAAGCCGTGCGACCGCAGACGTTCAAAGACCCTATGCAAATTATGTATGTGCTCACGCGTGTCCCTCTCGGTGATGATAATACCGTCCAGAAACACACCTACGTTTACCGTACGTAGGTGTGTTTCTCATCAGCAAACAATTGTTCTAAATGTTTTTGGAATATACCTGGGCTAGACGACAGACCAAACACTAACCGGTTATACATAAACGGGGATGTTTTGTGGGCATTTATAACAGTATACTTTTTTGACTGATCTAATTCAAACTGTGCATATGCTTGCGATAAATCAATTTTGCTAAACCTCTCACCGCCGTGTAATCGAACTAACAAGTCTTCCACCCGTGGTAGCGGATAACGATCGACTTCAATGACTTTATTTAATGTTAATTTATAGTCTGCGCAAATCCTGACATTACCATCTTTCTTGACTACTGGTACTATTGGTGTAGCCCAGTCGGAGCGGTCCACAGGAGTGAGGATGCCGTAGTCAATCATCTGGTTCAGCGCGCCAATTTGCTCCAATTTTCCTGTGTAATACCTCAACTTCACATTACTTTTTTTAATTTCGAAGTTCTTAAATATCTTATCACAAAGGGCAGAACTTATACAAGACACCGCGCTGCCCGTGTCACATTCCATTGCTAACTCCTTACCATTATATTTAAAGTTACCATTATAGATTTACACTGTGATACCGATAACTGATTTAAAGATTTTACCAGTACCTCGTCACTGTCCTCACTGTCTACGGTTCTTCTTGGCGAGGAAGCAGTTACGTCGATGTTGTGATGGTCCGTCAACATGGGGGAGACACGACGAAGATGCCCCTGTCTGTTGCACACCCTACACATGTAGCGTGCAAATTTACAGCTGAACACGTTATGGTCAGCACCGCACGCACGATATTGCTGCTGCTTCTGGTCTCGTTCCGTAACAGTGGGTACAGTGGCGGCGCGCAGTGACCAACCACTCGCGCGCTGCCCACGCCCTGCACTGCGCCCGCGAGCTGTGGTCGGAGGCGGGTCCCGCGCCGCCGATGCCGCGTCTCAAGTCCCCGCTGCCGCGCCACGTACTCGCCACCGCCTGACACGCAGCTATGTCGCCACTCATCTTGACCGCTCGCCCTTCCACTGCTGCCGCGTCTTTTTGGCCGCCTGCATGTCAATAGTAAGGGCGTCTGCATTTCCGAAGTCTATATTGTCCTTGGTGAAAAGGCGCTGACGTATGGTCTCGCTGTTAATACCGCATACCAGCTGGTCTCGTAAACTTTCTTCTAACCAGCCACCGAATTCGCAATTCATTAACTTTTTTTAAAAACAGCTACGTATTCTGCAATTGTTTCGTTATTGTTCTGTTCCCGATGACGAAATTTATATCTTTCCGATAACATACTGGGTTTCGGTTGCAGGTATTTTTCTAAAATACCCACTAATTCTTTAAACGTTTTACCTGACGGTTTGTCCGGAGTGCAAAGATTTACTAATAATTCGTAACACTCTGCTCACATAACTGTAATTAGCGTCGGCACATGTCGCTCTGTTTTAATTTCGTTCACTATAAAGTACTGTTCTAAACGTTCTACATATAATTTCCAGATATCGGAACGCACATTAAATTCTGAGATTTTTCCGATCGACATTCTCGGTTAGGTACTAGACACACACACTTCAATTAGGTTTGAACACAACTCGTCGCCACTGAATAATCTATGCTTAGCATGTATAACCTATACCTATTAGGAGCTTCGATAGTAGGTACTGATTAAAACACGTCTTGACACCATAGCGTATATTGCAAGACAAGGGAAAGAATACAGAGAAAAACACTTATACCTACTTAATTAATTGTTAACATAAAACTACCCCTTATTGCATACATCACAGGAACATCGATACATTTCTTACAGCACCTCAGAACTACCAACAGAGAGACACAGCTATAATATTCACATTTATAATATTTGTGTCTAAGTATCTATACATCTGCACAACTCTAATTACTTGAAGTGAATTTTTATAACATATCACAATACTATAAAATTAAGAACACAATACTATTAACCTAAGAACTCAGTACTATAAAATTAATTAATATTGACATTATGACTACTCCATCACTCTTGTCTTCAAGTAGTTTTACTTCCAGTAGAAGCTGAATATGGATAATTTTTAGGCCTTTGAATTGTGGCGAACAGAATAAAGCATTACTGCAATGACTTTACAATTTTAAATTAACTTCGTTTTTAACGTTAACTCCATCCATCCATCCATCCATCAAAAAACTCCGGACATTTTTTCGCAGTTTCTAGATTAGACTTTGGATTGTATTTATTGTCATCCATTTATTGGTAAGTCTATCAGGCAATCTTCTCTGGCAAATACAAGTAAAACAATACCACTGTTACACTACAAACAAAATTGCAAAAAGAAATCCTCTACATCCAGTCTAGCCAAGGGTGGAATTACATTTTTCATATACGTGATTAACCAGTACGTAATACATATCAACACCGTCACGTCGATAACTTTCCGTCTTTAGTAGATTCATGAGAACCGATTTATTTTTATAGGCATATTCTGTGTATGGACATGACATGAATGTGTCTGTTATCTGTGTATTTGTAAAAATAATCTAGTGTTGTCGACTTTTGTTTGTCTGAGACCATAGTGACACAATTCAATATTGCATTTGAGTGCACCTGTTTGCTTGTTGTACTACCCCCCCGCCCCTCAAAAAGTGACACAAAGTTTTGTTTGAGAAATAACGCTAATAGCGCCTCCCGTCTTATATGCTCTAAGGAACAGAATAAATTGTGAATAGAAGTATTGCCATAAAACATAACACATATTTAACATATATTTTATGGGTGTTGCCTATTACAATCAAATAAAGAAAAACTTAAATTGCCTACTTAATGTTTAATTTATTAATTGAAAAAATATTATTAATAGCAGAAGTTGGTTGCGCCGAAATGTTGGTTGAATTTACTTCGCGGACACTTTCATTTTGAATCGTATTAGAAAATGGTTTGATTGGCTCAGTATTTACTTCCTTATTTTATCCCTTTCTCGCACATGTCTTACTCCCACACTTAGTCAATAAACAACATGAATAAATACTTAGCTGACATATTGGCCGAATTTTTGCCAGTAAGGTCCAGCGTAGTCAAAACTATACAGCGACTACATCTCGAGGTACCTGTAACTCTGTTGTTTTTTTGGATACTGATAAATCTGAAGTGGAAAGAGTTAATAATAATAATAATAATAAATGTTTATTTCAGTAATACAATTAACTTTACATTAACAGTGGATGGTACCTCCTATTAAGCTTATCAAGCCTGTGTCAGGAGGCACCGCTCTTCCATAGCTAGAAATGCATATTTAACATTTTTAACTTATATTTAATGTAGTGTTTAATTTTTACATTTCCAAAGATCGACAAAAACAAAACAAACAATTTTTTTTCTTTTTTTTTAACAATTTTCAATTTTCGTAACTTCTAATTTTAAATTTAATTTGAATCTTAAAACGTATGTGTGTGTGCGTGCGTGCGTGCGTGCGTGCGTGCGTGCGTGCGTGTGCGTGTGCGTGTGCGTGTGCGTGTGCGTGTGCGTGTGCGTGTGCGTGTGTGCGTGTGTGAGTGTATGTATGTATGTATGTATGTGCGAGTGAGTGTGTGTATGTATATATGTGTGAGTGAGTGTGAGTGTGTGTATGTATGTATGTATATATGTGTGTGTGTGTGGGGGGGGGTGTTTGTGTGTATGTGTGTTAACCTGTTGCCATAGATTAGGAAAGTAGTGTTTTTAAAGCAACTGTTCTAATAGATCTTCGGTTTCCTCATACGATTTCGAGTAGCCATTTTGATGTAACTTTTTTGCAGTCTCTATAACTTTTGGCGTATATTTCTAATTCCTTATTAATTAAATTGTACAAATGGGCCGATCGTTTGCTGAATTGTCTGTTTGCAAATGTTGTATTTACTTTAGGTACTTGTGCCACAATGTCTTTCCTTCTCCTCTTCGAAATATTTAGATCATATTTTAGAGACCTATGTTGTCTGAGTACAGTTTGAGTGATGTAGAGTTTCCTTACAGTGGCTAAATTTGATAGTTGATACAAACTGCTAGTGGCAAATCGTCTTTTTTTTAAATACATTATTTTAAGTAAATTGCGTTGCGCACGTTCCAACTCGAGAAAACGAGTTTTAGCAGCTCCACCCCATACAGGAATACAATAAATCAATACAGATTGAACCAAACTCACGTATATTTCCTTAAGTATATCCCTAGACGACGAGACTCGCGGACCAGCGACTGGTCCTGGCACTACATATTTTAGTGTTTTAAAAATCCAATTAAGTTTTCTTACTCTTTTAATGACATGTTCGAGGTGTGGATACCACGAGAGTCGCTGGTCCACAAGAACACCCAAATATTTTGATTGTGCAACTTTAATGATAGAAGGGCAGTTACTGGTGTTACCTGTGGTTTCGCAATTATGAATCTTTAAGTGAAAATTATTTTTAGGCTGAGTATCAATATTTATACTAAAACAGATGTAGTTTGTTTTATTAGTGTTTAAGGTAAGAGAATTGTTAATTAACCATCTGTTTACAAGCTCCAGTCCCCGTTCCTTACTAGACTTCAGAGTATCCCAAGAATTATCAGTGAATACAATGGCTGTATCATCAGCATAAGAGAAAATATTAGCGTTCTTGATCTGTAAATCACATAGGTCATTTATATATATATAAGAAAAAGCGTAGGACCAAGAACGCTACCTTGGGGTACGCCATACAAAACTTCTTCGCACCTACTGATGTGGTTATCTAACTTACTTTTTATATACATAAAAAAGGTTGAGGTTATGCAAAAATACGCGATATTCGAATGAACCGTCTTTCACAAGATTGCTATACCGACGAGCTGCCGTTACCGGTTATTGGCAAGGCGTATTTTACTCATTTGAGGATTTTTATAGAAAAATATAGACAAATTTAGAGCTGCGAGCTAACCGTAGGCATTTTATTAAATTATCTAAAACCTCTATTTTAATCAATTCGTAAAAACAATAAATACAAATCAATATCAAATGAAATACGCATATTTATTATCAAAAACTTGTTCCAGGCTTATTCGAACGTTCCTCGTGTAGTGAAATAAACAAAAGAATAAGCTGTGTAATAATGAACCTCGGTATTTTTATGAAAAATAAAAACATTCATGCTTTGCATTAAAAGACCTTCCTTGCACCAAGCACCTTACGGGCTAATATAAATGCAAATGTACCACTCGCACTTGACCGGTTGAAGCGCGCGCTCCGCGAAATTGATTTTGGCTCATCCGGCGTTCAGGTTGTATCATAGACTTGTCGATTTGGGTGGATTTAGTATTTTTGTTTAACTGGATGGTAACAGTTTAGTTTAGTTTAGTTTAGTTTAGTTTATTTCTCTCAACATTACCTGCAAATTTCATACAAATACAATTACATGTCATTTTACTACTCTTCGAAAAGTGAGCGTCAGTTTACAAAATAATGAAGAAATAATTATATAATACTAAGACATAAGTACACAATAGTGTACGTATACAACATCAACATAATTCATTGAATTAAACTAACAATGTCGAGTGTATACAGGAAATGTCAATATGGATTCTTATAAATGTATGTTACTAAATATTTAATATTTTTGATGATAATACGGCGAATGTCAAATTCATTATAAATATAACAATTTAATTGTTTATTTAGTACTTTGAATGTACTCTATTACTGATTAAAGGGGCTTTTCCAACAAGAGGTTCTTCAGTACGCGCCTGAACGTTTCCCCACAACATTATTTTTTTAGTTCGACTGACAGGTGCTCGTATGTAACGGAACGTTACAACGTTGTTAAACTCAATTTTCGTTTCGTTTTTCAAATTTAACACTTTTAAAAATTTTACACAAATATTATCTTCAACAAGTATATCCTAATTTTAAATAATAATTGATTATAAAACATTAAAACCATGATTTACCATAGACAAAATTGGTTAAATCTATGGCAGTTTACGTTGCATTGTCGAATGATGGGAGGCAGAGAGGGGAGGCGCGGTAAGACACCGAAACTGGCGCCGGCGGCTGCCGAGCTCTTCATATTGCATCACAACGTCTCCGAAGCTAGACCACGCCCGGCTTGGCCGCGCTCACGATAAAGAAAACCGTTACGTGTATTCCAAATTGCAACGCTTTTATTTTTAACCAAGATTATTGCTTCCCGATCGCATTAAACGTACTTAAATAGTTGCGAAAGTGAAAGTTCCCGCTTTAGGGTAAGTTGAATGACACACAAAACACTTGTAATGCTTTTATTTGCTAATTTCATGTTTTTTTCATTTTTAATTTTCCATTTTAAATTTTATCATTATATCTTAATACTAACCCACTGATGTAACTTTGTTGTAAATTCTCCGTTTTAAGCTTAGTTACAAGGCTTTCCCAACACAAGCATACGTTTGCTTAAAGGGAGGACCTGATCTACCATTGTTGAACCAAATTGAGAAATAAATAAATTTTTAATTTAATTTAATAGTGCGCCCTATGTAATAGGTTGGAATTCAATATATCTAAGTGCCAGGTAATGTTTTTATGCCGATCACGTTCCCCTATCTTGTATGAGTACATGCTATCTGGCATCTCAGTCACCCGTTTAAAGCAGGTTAAAGATTTGTTTCTGTTGGTTGACAGCGAACTGTCATTTAATGCCCACTTAACAGACTTGTGCAAGCGCGCTCATCAGTCTGTTGGTTATGTAATTAAAGAACCTTCTCAGTTTACCAACATACGGCGTGTAATTGCGCTATACAATGCATACGTACTGTAGTCTAGGATCTACTCTAGGAGTAGAAGTACTGGCTGAATTATATATAATAACGCACACACTCAACATAGCCCCGCACTAGGGAAACCCTGTGTCGCGGGTGCCATGGACACACACATAGACAACCACAAATTACACCCAAACTCACGAGAGAAATAAATGTAGGCCATACAAATATTTCTCCCGGCCCGGGAATCGAACCCGGGGACCTCTGCGTGGCAGTCCGGTATGGTAACCGTTCGGCCACGGAGGCAGTTAAATTAACATAGATTTGTGTTTAGAATGTATTTTAAAAAATAGGACAGAAAAAAGAAGAACATCTTGGCAGTTCTAGAAGAAGCCTCCAAAAATTAACATGTGAAATGCGTAATAAATATTTATTTATGAAGATAGTCCCAGTTTATATTTAAAAGTATCTTTCGCTACGCTACCTGAGCTACGTCTTATGCTATAAATGGTGGAGGCAAGTCTATAAATGGTAGAATCGAGTTTACAAATCGTGGAAAAATTCCAATTAAGAAAATTCCAATTATGAAAAAATTTTATATGAATTTATGAAAATTCCCCGAAGAAAGGAGGAACAAGCATATACGGTCGTAATATATATTTTTACTTTTTATTGTGAATTTATTATTGTGTTTTTGTGCGCTTCGTAGTGAATAGGGGCAAAGTAAAAAAAACTATACAATGAATCATACACCGGTACAGAAATTTTTGGGCCTAAATGATATGGAGGAGTTTCTGGGCCAGTTTGAGGCAATTAGCGTGATCAATAACTGGTTGGATGGGCAAAAAAGATATGTAATTGCGACGTATCTGGTAGGGCCAACCTTGCAGTGGTATAAAACCCATTTTTCTTCATATGTCTCCTATGATATCGTTGCGCAAAAGTTAAAAGAGCAGTTTTAAGCTAAGATTATGCTCAAGAGTTTTACTACAGGCGGCAGATGCCTAATGAGCCGCTCCTCAACTATTTTTATAATCTGGTTAGTTTGGCGACAAAAGCAATGACACAGGGCGATGTGAAATTTATAAAACAATACCTAAAATGTTTAGCTCCTAAGTGGGTGCTTGCTAGCAAGTTGTTCGCATCTAAAGACGAGTTGAGAAAAGATTATACAGATGAAAGATGTGTTATTTAATCGACAATCAAACTTAGAACAACAGTGTATCGAATTACCGGTGTGTATTTCAAAGGAATGTTCTCAGTCTTGGCAAGCACAGGGAGATCCCTCACCCGTTGGTGGATCCATCACTGCTTATTCAGATTATCAAACGCCACAAACTCCGGTCACGGCCGTCGTTCCGTTTGACGTGCAGCGAAATACGCCACGCGGAAGGTACAACTTGAGGCCTCGGCATGTATATTCCAAAGCACAAGGAAGTGGTTCTTCATCGGGTTATCCCCAACGTCGATTTCATCAAGGCACAGCTGTTCATTCAAGAGGCGATCACCCAAACGCCACGCCGATAGATAGCCGGGATGGTCGGACGTGGAATGCGAAACCGGCGTGCTTGGAACAAAAATTGTGTGTAGTTGATAAGTGTAATGTAGATACGGCACCCTTTATAACCATTTGTATAAATAATATAGATTGCGAGCCTTGATGGATACTGGTGCTTCTGTTTCAATAATCTCACAATCAATCTTGCAATAATAAATTGCATTTGCAAATTGAAAAAACGCCGAATTTTCCTTTGCGTACAGTTGGTGGAACGCGGATAATAGTGCAGGCGTCCACCAAAGTTTCGTTGGTAATACAGGGAAACAAATATCTATCAAAGCTGCTTGTTGTAGATGATGGTGATGAGCTCTTTATTTTGGGACAAGACTTCTTGACCGTAAATAGTGCGGTAATTGATTTTGTGGCCTCGAAGATAACTTTAAAAAATAGTGTTGAAATTCCTTTCAATTCTGTCTCTGATGTCTTGTCAAGGAAAAAGAATTGTTGTTCTATAGAGTTAGTTTCAAAAAGTCATAATAACTTTTCATTAAACAAGTCCGAATATTTATATTTCATTGATTTGTTAGATGCGAATTGTGACCACATGCTTAATGTCTCGAATATAAAAAAAATAGAAATTAATATTGATAATTCATTACAGGAGAAAAGGCGCGATGAATTGAATCGGTTATTACTATAATTCCGTGATACGTTTTCTTTTGCGCCAGGCGAACTAGAGTGTTATAATCACTCATGCACCGGTTGGTGCATAAAATGCCATATCGTGTCTCCCCAAAACAGAGACAAATTATTGAGGAACAAGTGGAGGAAATGTTGAAGTATGGGATAATTCTGGAATCGAAAAGTCCATATGTTTCACCGGTAGTTTTGGTGGATAAACCAGAAGGGCCGCCGAGATTTTGTATTGATTATAGGGCCTTGAATAAAAAAATTAAAAACGATTCATACCCTATTCCGAGAGTAGATGATTTGTTAAGTTGTTTACAGGGTGCAAGATATTTAACAGATTTAGATACGAACTCTGGGTATTGGTAGTTAGGTTTAGGAAAAGGGAAAGAAAAGACTACCTTTGTTACACATATCGGGCTATATGAGTTCAATGTGTTACCTTTTGGCTTGAAAACAAGTCAAGCGGTGTTTCAAAGGGCGATGGATAAGGTATTGGCGGGAATGAAGTATCGTAATGTAATAGTTTATGTGGATAATATATTGATGTATGCAAGTACGTCTGAAGAATTTAAAAATGCATTAAGGGAGGTTTTGATTCGCTTGCGAAATGTGTATTTGATTTTAAAACCATCTAACTGTCGTTTCGGTTTTCAGGAGTTGACTGTTCTGGGACACGAAGTGTCGGCCGAGGGAATTGGACTGGATAGTAAGAAAGTTGCGGCGATGATGGAGATAAATACTCCATGTAGTAGTCCTTCGTGTAGAAAAAGGACAAGGTGTTCGTTTGGACGAATGAAGCGCCGGAGGCATTTGAGGTGTTAAAAGATCGAATTTGTAAAGCGCCTGTTTTGGGATATTACTCGTCGAATAGTGAACAGGTGACGAGGTTGCATGTGGACAGCAGTGGATATGCAATTGGATGTTGTTTAGTGCAGGGAATGGGAGAGATGAAACCTATAGCTTATGCCTCGAGAAAGTTAAGTGCAGCAGAAAAGGAATATGTTATGTTTAGCACTTATATGGGCGTTGAATTATTTTAAAAGTTATTTATGGGGACTTCGTTTTGAGGTAGTTACAGATCATCGGACACTCGTCTGGTTAAAAAGTAAGAGAGATATGAGTGGAAGATTAGCCAGATGGGCGTTATCGATTCAAGGTTGGGATTTCGACATTGTTTATTGTAAGGGTAAAGATAATGTTGTTGCAGATTTCTTGAGTAGGAATCCGTTGCTGGGGGATGTAGAGTCGAAAGTGGAGCATATACCGGAGCAGAGGGATGAGTTAAAATTGTATGTTTTGCGGATGATGTCCAGAGTAAACAGGAGGCGGATGGATTTTGTAGAAATATTATTAATTGCATTCGTTCGGGTGTTGGTGATAATTATCGAGGCTTCTTTTTGCAGAAAGGAATCCTTTATAAGAAGTGTCGGTTGAATCAAAATATAGTTGATTTAGTGGTCGTTCCGTCTGAATTATTTTAGGAATGTATGAAGGAACTTCATGACAGTGCCTGGACGGGCGGATATTTTGGTTTGTTTAAAACTTTTTCAAGGTTTAGACCGGACCGTTTAATCGTTCAGATAAGGACAATTAGTATATAATTGAGAGTATCGAATATTAGTCGAAGTATGTGGTGTGTAGGGCCGTAACCAGGGTGACAGCGGAAACAATATGTGATTTTTTGGTGTCGGAGGTATTTTGTAGGTACGGCTGAGTAAAAGAAGTTTTAAGCGGTGTTTACTTCTCATTTGGTAGAGGAGACAGCGCGAGATTTTGGAGCGATTACGGTGCATACTACGGCAGCCAATGCGAAGTGCAATGGTTTGTGTGAGAGATTTAATAGGACGCTGTTAGGAATGTTAGCGAAATATATAGGAGGCGAACAAAGGAATTGGTGTAGCGTGTTGCCATTGGTGTCTTTCGCATACAATTCTAGTAAACATAGCAGTATCGGGGTGCCACCATATATGGTTTTGTTCGGTAGAGAATCCTTATGTGCGCCAGATATAGAATTGGGGATTAATTATGTCAATGTTGCGGAGAACTTGCAAGATAAGATTGCAAAATAAGCAGCGTTGATCGATGTGGTTAAGGAACGAATAGTGAGGGCGCAGATAAAACAGAAGCGAAATTATCATAAGAAAGCAAAAGTAATTGTATATCAGCCAGGAGACTTGGTAATGTTATATTGTCCTAGGAGAGTTTCCAACAGAAGTGTAAAATTAGCTAGATTGTTTAAAGGTCCGTATAGTGTAGTAGATTGGTTGAGTAGAGTTAATTATATTGTGAGAAGAATAGGTATAAATAGGAATAGATCGGGTAGGCAAGATCTAGTCCATGTGAATAAATCTTTTATATTTGTTTTCATATGGAGCTATAATGACATTGTGACGAATATTTTGATGGAAGTTGTTATTTTCCGGCAAATGCAGACTTAGAAGGACGGGAGGAGAAGATGGACTACTGACTTGGATAGATATTACTCACTTTTTAATTTTTTAGATTTGATGGGTATATTGGCCTGTGTGGGTGCATAGTTCGTGGTCACTCTCCCAGATGAACAAGAACTGTCTGCATTCAAGGAAAATATATTTGTTTTATTGTTAGGAATCCTCCATATGGTATATCGCCATATCATATGTGTGTTAGGAAATGTTGTTGTTAGGATAATTTGCGTGTTGTTTTAATTTGTTCAAAGAAGGTAAGAAAGTTAGATGGAACATGGATAGCTGCAGGACGAGGAAAAAGGCAGCTGGGAAGTCAATATTAATGTTCCCCAGTAGACGTTTGATGGGTGCTCAAGCCTGTGTCGTCGTCGTAGCAGCGTACGTTGAAGATAGTTTAGTGATGCATTTAGGAAGTTCTAGTAGTGATGTTTAAGGATTTGTTAGGAACATTCAGCCAAGCTAGGGTAGCTGAAATAAAGAGTTAGGATTTAGATAGGTTATCTAAATAGGTAATATTACTAACGAATAATTATACTTTGAATTGTTTGGTTAGGATGTGGTCATGGTCTGTCCTTTTAAATAGGTTTTTGGCAGACTAAAGCCACAGCCTCCTCAGTGGTTTGCTTATTGGTAAGGTAGTAGCTTCCGAGCAGTGTATGGCTAGCCTATAGTAAAGGCTGATCACTTATGTAAGTTGCCTATCATAGGTAGGGCACCAGCTAGGGATCACCCGTTCAGTTGTGAGGCAGAGGGATGTAGTCTAGCCGCTCACGCGATTCATGCGTCTCTGGAAGCATACCACACCTAGAGGTGCCGGTGATGATTTTATACCGATTTATCGGATATCGAAGTTACAACAGGTAAAAGAACTAAAACTAATTGCTATTTCGGTAACTACTCTAGCAAACCATAAAGTTTTTAGTGCCTGGGTCTGTCATTTAAAAAAATAAACAACTTCAAAAATACGTCACGACAATCGTGTATGTTATTGTTGGGGCTGGTGATGTCGGTGTTTATTTACTGAAAACATTTGTTTGTAGTTGCGTTTTTTAAGTTTACCCTAAATATAAATGTTTATAAACTATACTTTAAGGAGTAATTTCATGGTAAACGTTAGAACCACTCAAACGGAATAATATCATATTTACCCAAGTACACCAAAAATTTCATTAGTGCTTTTTAAATGCAGGATTTGCGGTGTATTATTGCATTTTATTTGAGATGTTTTTGTTGTAGTACGGAGGGTATTTATTTAGCAATGCAGAATAATAATTTTTATTTATAAAAACTTGTATTTAAACTGACTCCTTTTCTAATTTGCGAAACCAAATAGCCGCCATTTTGCGGTAGAATGAGCGCATCGCGTGAGCGGCTAGGCTCTACTCTATGAGTAGAAGTACTGGCTGAATGAATATAGATTTGTGTTTAGAATGTATTTAAAAAAATAGGATAGAAAAAAGAAGAACATCTTGGCAGTTCTGGAAGAAGCCTCCAAAAAACAACATGTAAAATACGTAATAAATATTTATTTATGACGACAGTCCCAGTTTATGTTTAAAAGTATCTCTCGCTACGCCACCTGAGCTACGTCCTATGCTACAGTACGTAGCCAGCTTGAGTATAATTCTATAATTTGGGATCCTCACGAAAAAAGAATACTGTTACGATTGATGCGTCACTTAATCGGCGCATCGCTATCGTAATCGAATTTGGGACTTCCCTCTCTTTCCAAGTAGGCTACAGGGCACTAATACAGGTTTATTTGTGTATATTACAGCTCTTTGTTCTACATCCTTGGGTAAGTCGTTAAACTTCCTGTGTGTGGCACTTTTCCCCAAAGTAACGTCGAGGCTGAACCAGATTGGGATAGACACGGAAACATCGACGTGTCACGTTCAGGTAGATGTCAGATTATAAAGTACAAATAATTTGTTATCTATAAAGATAAATATGGAATGACATACCACCGCCCATATGAAATCTTACATTAATTCTCTTTTTTAAATTCGCACTTAAAAAAACTTTCTACGGAATATTTTGACGTGTCTGATACAAATGTCAAAGTTCACAAATTACCCTTAATCTCTATTACACTACCTGCCTACAAAATATTTTCCCTGCCATAAATACTTTGTTTCATAGTTATATATAAACCACACATACACTCCACTTATTTTTTACATACCTACACACAAACACACACTTTTAAGCAAAACACCCATTCATTTACAATTATTTACAACCACACAACTTACTCACACATTTAGATCTTTCATCTTTTTTATTTTCTTTCCAGTTACCTTGTCCGCGTTTTATGGCTTATATAATTAACGTATTCACATATACAATTAATATTATACCTACATACCTCACATTCTAACTCCGTGTCGATTCTCTATTCTGAGTTACTTCTTTTTTTACCGGGTCACCTTAGGACCTGGCAGAATCATCAGCGTCGTAGTTCACTGAATCGCGGCATAATGCTGAATCGGGCCCTTTTTGCTGACACAGTACACTCAACTCTACACCTGATACATTATAACTAGTGATGAAAGAGACTCAGTCTTTTAAGGCCTTTTAAAAAACCTCGACTAATTTTCAACGCCTCACGACTAGTCTAGTCTTTTAACCCTCAAATCTTGAGTCATAAGACTAAAAGTGAAGACTAATTCGAGTCGAAGTCTTTTAACTCAAGGAAGCTTAAAAGACTTACAGGACTAAAACGACTAAAAAAACTAAAACGAGTGATAGGACTGGCGCCTCATAGTCTCGGGAGTCGCGAGTCATGAGCCGTATGGCGTGATTTTATTTCTACCCACAAGATAGGACGATTTACGATTTTTATTATAAGTAAATTTTATAATAAGTTAATAATTTTTTTTGTTTTGTTTTATTTTGACGATGTTCGGAAGTGTCAAAATTAAACACTACATTAAGTATAAGTTAAAAATGTTAAATATGCATTTATAGCTATGGAAGAGCGGCGCCTCCTGACACAGGCTTGATAAGCTTAATAGGAGGTACCGTCCACTGTTAATCTAAAGTTAACTGCATTACTGAAATAAACATTTTATTTGTTAGTAAATAAACGTGATTATTTACTACATATTACTTACATCGTTATAAAGTTCGGGTTTAATAAGATATAAAATAGGTATAAGTCTTTTGCATACAACTAGAGTCGTTTAAGTCTTTCAAGTCGTTCAAGTTGCTTAAGTCGTTTAAGTCTTTTAGTATGACTATTTAGTACGACTGAGTCTTATTAATAAAAACTCGAACCCCAGTCTTAATTTTAGAGTCGAGTCCTGTAAAATGGAGTCGACTCGTTATAAAACGCCTTAAAAGACTGAGTCTCTTTCATCACTAATTATAACACTCCAGACCATACCCGCAAACCTAGACTAGCCTTTTTCTTTATGATTACTATTGTACCTTTGTCATAAGCTTGTTTGTAAAGTACTGTGATTCAGCAAATTAACGAGTAATCTATCCATCTATCTATCTATCTACATTCCAAGCAAATGATATGTTGTTGGCTGGAAACCGAAATTATTATTCAATAGATTCACTGGCTTGCGTTATGAGCATTACACAATTGTACATATACCTGTACAATTCAGAATAAAAATAACTTTTTGTTTGTATTTTTAAGTAGTTATTTCGAACGTGTTTCTCAAGTTAATGGCTGGTATAGCTAGTTATACCATTCTTTTTTTACATAATTATTTTACTAGTCGCTTTACTGCATCGTTATGCCGGTTGAGCCAATGTAATTCACAGGCCTCTTTTGGATTTATTTCTTAGTAGCTCACATGTTGTTATTTTTCTAGCTTAGACTGTAGATTTGATAAGAGATGATAATGAGAGTTACATAAGATTTTGACTAAAATTATCTTAATATTTTAAAAATAATAATAACAAATTACGCCAAAAAGTAAGAAACTTTGGAAATGAAACTATTTTTCCGGATTTAAATCGCGTATATTTGTTTTTTCAAACAAACCGACGTTTCGGGCCCTTTAGAGGTCCCATGGTCACGGTTGACTGAGTAAGTAAGAAACTTTGTTAGCAGGTAAATATTTTAAAAAGCTTTAGTCGTCGCTTGTGTAACTCGTTCATTTCCATAATAATAATTTTATGAAAAATAGATTCGTTAAATTGCGCCGTTTAATTAAATTTAAAAAGCGACGGCGTTAAATTTTACGTGAAGGTCTCAATCCCTTTGGGCCCTTTTTCTTACATCAATAATCTATGACTCAGTACAAGACACAATTGCGCAAATACTTTCGTCTCAGAGGGATTTATTCTGTAATGTGATAGTGAAAGCATTACTTGTATACCAATATTTCAATTAACTGGCAACAATTAACTTTTTGACAGTCATAAGTTAGTTATGAAATTGGTTGTTTTAATGCTGGTAACTGTGAAAGGGTTGTAGTAGAACAGAAAACTTCCGGTCCATAAATTTATTTAAAGTCGGGTTAAGAAGAAATGGTAACAAAGAAGTAAGACTGTAACAATAAAAAGGTATATATAGAAAATAGGTACATTAATATAAAACACTCCACTTCCTAACTTGATGAATAACATATTTAGTACATTTACCCCAAAAGGGCCGAGATATACTGAATTACAGATACGTATTCATAGGTACATGATAAGGTTGTTGACACTGTTGTACACTTATTAAAATTGACACATTATTTCGATTATATTATAATGATTACAACTTAGTAAAAGAATCAAAATTAGATGCAAATGCATTCAAACAGCTCCGTCCACTGTCGCGATCGAGCAGGGAGTGACGATGGAACGAAATAAAATCAGAATGTGAGGCTAAAGAATGGAACAATTCAAAATTTAAATATACGAGTGGCGGAGCCGGAGAAAGGCGATAAAAAGGTGAGATGACGATGCAAGAAGGCCGCTCCGTCATACTGTACACAAAGGCGCATCTTACAATGATCTCAATAGACAGTAATATTAATTAGCGTTCAGTGATTGGATTGCCTTTACCATCAAACACAGTGATATGTTACTTATCTAAGCGCGGGTAAAGTTAGAAAACATATTCTAATGTTAGAATATATTTTCTAACTAAGTCTATTTAAAGGTCATCGCCAAAAAAATTTCATAAGTGTCATCTATTAAAGCAACAAGGAAGAAGAGAAACAATGCTTAAATTTAGACGTCTTCAAATATTCTTCTATTTTAAATTGCGTAAATTGTTTCTTATTTCGTTTCAGCGAAGCGATGAATTGCGAAGTAAAATTTCAAAGTGAATTGTTTCATTCGCCTCGGATATTACAAGTTAAGAAAACTTAAGAAAGGAATCGACGTAACCGAGATTAAGATACCTATGCTAAAAAACCAAATTGACGCTGAAAAGGTTACCTGTCCAGCGTCAAAATGTTGAATGAAATTATATAGTACGTTTGAATCGCTCTTGCTGCACGGCGACAACGTGGCCAAAGCACAGTAAAACCAAATGTGGTTTCTGGTATATCACAGAATGCTTTGTGGACTTTTAAATAATAGCAGTGTATAAACACGCCTACGTAATAATTTATTTGGTGAACTAATAAATTCTGTAACAGGTGACCCATTAATATCTGTCATATTTTAAAGGTTGATCCTATTCTAACGACTCTTTTAGAATCGCAAACATATACCACCAATTCAAAATGAAATGAAATGAAATATTTATTCGCAAGCAAACACGTCAATATTAACATTTTCCTTTAAATTCTATTTTCTTAGGGATCGTAATTTATTACTCGCAAGTTTGTATCCATCCGCGTAGTGTCGTTGACATTATGAAACTATCGCTCGTTTCCCACCTTACGAATATGTTATATCTTGTTACAAATGTATGTTCCATCGGTCGGTACATAGGAGGTATATTTTAGGCATCTTTCACACAAGGACTTTCTAGTAATTTCTACTCTCGGTTTTTTGTTTTAGTGCTCGTTTTACGGGCTCGCAATATCCTTATTTTAGATGGTAAGATAAAAAAAAATTGCGTGCGAAAAAGCCATCGAACCCAGCATCTGCACAACGGCGAGTAACGTTGTGCTGGCCTGTAAGAGAATCACTTTAACTTCACATACATACTCGCGCACATGCACACGCACGCTTCCAAGAGCGGACACAGGCACTCTTCCATACTGTGCGTTTTTACCTACTAACTATAATAAACTCGCAGAATTGGTAACTCTTTTTTATTTTTTTTATTAAATAGGATATACTTGTTAAATCATCCGTAATAAACTCAGTTAGAAATTGACTACGACCTGCGAAAATGTAAAATACGAAACAATCAATTTGGTGCATATACACGACCTATACAAAGTAATTAAGGCAGCTCAACATTTAATGCAGCAAGGAATGTTTACTGTGTTGGCAACATCTATGGTTAACCCTCAGATTTCCACTTAAATATTAACTTAATGTACCCATAATATGTTTTATAGCCACTTTGCGTTGCTCAAAAAGAATCAAACTGTACTCTACATTTTTTGCAAGACAGAAGAAGTTCATCGTATTACTTATGGGGCTTTTATCTAAGTTGTAAAATGCATTTTAGGATTCAGTTTTTGTTGTAGTTGTTTAATATAAAATGACGAGTTTCAACTAAAGGTTTTAAGGAAGTGCAGTGAGGGAAGGAAGTATGAGTCTAGTGCTTTGTGGTACTGACACAACACACACAGAAGCACACAAGCGCTATATTATAATTTTCGTTAAATGGGTGACACACATTTGGGCAGCATTGTACACTGATAAATAAATATTTTACTATATCTAGGTCGCCCACCGTTTGGCACAGACATTTCAACGCATTTTTTAATTTATTGAGAATCTATTTAAAAGTAAATTATAGACAGTCATTTACTGTTTCAAAATAATAAATATCTGTTGACGTCCATAAGTACAAGAGCTCTAAAACATAATGTCATGACGAATGAAAAACATGTTTATCTAAAAACAACACTCAAGTGAGCTCGCTACGGGCACTAATTTGCTTTCTAAGTCTTATTTGTATTTTATTTTATTTTTTTGTATAATATTACACAAGCTCACTGAAACGCATGGGACTCTTAAACTGAATCAGTAGCGACGTTGAAACACCTTGAGTGACTTAATTTACTTTTCCCTAAACCTAAAGATTTGCATTTTTTTCAATACATTATTTTGTTCGAGAAGTAATTCGATCTACAGTGGTGAAGAGAGCAGAACGTTATTCACCAACAAAATGCGTTGGGTTGTTTCGGGTATCTACCATTCAATTTTATGTAAAATTATAAATTTAAAATGAAATAACTCCTCTGCAACTTATTTGCAAAATCATTTCAAAGAATTGTTGCCAAACTTTGTTATTTCTTTCAGTAATATTTATTTTATTTTCATAATAAACCGGTAAGGTACGATAAAAGCTTAAATAGTAGAAAGTAAAACTAGGATTAAATTATATGAATAAAATTGGCTCAATCGGTGCCATTGTTATTTCTTTGTTTTAAAAGTGATGTCTCGACCTCACCACATGAACTTACTTCGTTCGAAGTACGAAAATTGCAAAAATTGCCAAATTTCTAAATGCAGACAACACAGAAAAAAGTGTGCTCTTATCTCATATTGTACTAAAAAACATCGTTTGTCACACAGGTGTCAAGGTTTTGTATACACGGAACGCTTAAGCCCCCGTTTGCAGCTTGGGCTTAAAGTGTCAACTCATTTGCGATAATCTACTTTCCCGCTTTAGTGAAACAACGTAGTATTCATTACCAAACCGCACAAAGCGTGTCTCTTGTGTTCATACATTAAAGTAGAAAAATAATAACAATAATTAATGTAAAAATAAAATAAAATAAAACAAACGAAACGAAACGAAAAAAGGGTCGATGACTCAGAATCTGAGGACTATGATAATTAACTCTGTTAATTACATAGTTCTCGCTGTTATTCTGCTATGACCCATCATAAATTGTAACTCAACAATTCAATAAATTCAAGTAAATATGTTACATTTAATATACAAAAAAGTCAAAATTAAAATAATTGTACAGTTAGGCACTAAGTGAATAAAATTATACACAGGGCGCACTATAAGTTTCCGGAACTGGCCACTTACATAAACAATATTTAAAAAGTAATTACAAAATCTGAAAATAAAACTCTTTGGCTGTAGAATACAGTTTGTTTCTTCTGACTGTCACTTGTTTTTACATTGTGGTGTCATTTTAGAAATTGGTTGTCTACATCACCATGGATTTAACTCTTTTTTTAGTAGTTTTTCTACGAATTTAAGTGTAATTTAACAGCTCAGCCGAGCTCAGCTCTGCTTCAAACTGCTTTTGGCGATGAAACACTATGCAAGACGACTATTTATAGCTGATTTGCAGAATTCAAACGCGGTTGTGTGAATCTCAGTGACGAATTTCGTGATGCCCGCCCGTCCACTGATGTGAACAACAAAAACATCGATGCTGTGCGTCGTATGATAAAAACAGATGTGACATACCATGAGATTCGGGCATCTTTAGGCATAGGCATGAGTCATATACAATCAATACTACACAAACATTTAGGTGTGAAAAAGCTGTGCTCTCGATGGATCCCACACAATTTGACTGAGGCTCAAAAAACGGATCGCGTCACTTAGTGCAATGCCATGTCTACCAGATTCAACGAAGGGGCGTCAAATTTGGTGTGGAGCATAGTAACAGGTGACGAAATATGGATTTATAGGTACGACCTCAAAACAAAGCAGCAATCGAGCATATGGGTCTTTCGAGATGAGCCGAAACCAACCGAAGTGGCGCGCATGCAAAGTGCCTGTAAGCGGATGATTTCTTCTTTTTTTTAATAAAACTGGACACGTGGCTACTATTGCTTTGGAATACATTATACAGTGAATAGTGATTGGTATATGATCATTTTTTTTAAATTTATTTGTGGCAACAAACAGTCATACATGAAACAGTAATTATTTACATGTATTTCTCTTAAAAATAGATCTATAGTGACCATTTGTTTGCCGAAAGTTATTGACAAACTCCGTAAAAATAACCGTAAACGCCGTATCATCTTGCACCACGATAATGCCAATTCTCACACGACCAGACAGACAAAAGAAATTTTGAAGTGAACAACGTTGACCTTATGAGCCATCCTGCGTACAGTCCCGATCGGGCACCTTGTGACTTTTATTCATTTCAAAAAATTAAGAATCAGTTACGCGATCAACGATTTCCATCACCTGAAGCTGGAGGCTGTCAAGACTATGAAAAATTTGTTTCAGAGATTGTCACGGAGGATTGGTATAAATGTTTTCAAAATTGATTCTTTCGTATGAAAAAGTCCATTAACGCTAACGGAGAATATTTTGAGGAACAATAAATTCATTTCTGACCATTTACAGTATTTTTGTCTTATTCATTCCGGAAACCTATAGTGCGTCTCACGTACACAATCAACAATAAGATAAAGAAAATAATCCATTTGAGTAACAAAATAAGTAATTTATAAAGCGTAATACATACCAAACATACACAAATACACAGAACGTATATTACTCATCCACCGACTCACCCGCTCATACACACACTCACTCATCCACTCACTCACCCACGCACTCACCCGTTTACTCAGTCACTCAATCACCCACTCATTCACCCACTCACTCACTCACTCACCCACTCACTCACCCACCCACTCACTCACCCACTCACTCACCCATATGCCCTATAAATTTACCATAATTGTCAGTTTTCATTGTTAAATGTTCATCAAAAACATTGAAAAGATTGAAAATTGATTAATTGTTCATTATAGATATACGCTATCGACGATTGATTAATTGTAACAATTAATCAATTGTTAATTGCTGTTACGCAATTGACAATTAATTAATTGTGAATTTTTTATTGCCTGAACAACTAAATTTTACCCAACACTTCAATTCAAATTCAAAATTCAAATTCAAAATAATCTTTATTTCATAGGTAAGCATTATTACACTTGAAATCGTCACAATAGTTAAACTCTATCGCTCATTCGTAAGGCAGATTCCGCTGAGAAGAATGAGCAAGAAACTCTGGGAGTTGCTCTTTGTTAATAACATTTGTACACATTCAACATTTACACTATATTTTTTTTTATTTGAAACATCAGAGATCGAGACTACCTCCATGAGCTAAACGGGTTACTACCACGGATTTTTGTCATCTAAGTACGCAGAAGTTGTATAATAACCTTTAGTATAAAGTTTTTGTTTCACTATACTTTTAAAACTTGTGAAAGGGAAATTTTGTTTATCAACCGGAATCTTGTTATAGAAGCGTATACATTGCTCCTTAAATGATTCTTTGACTTTTTGAAGACGAGTATCAAGAATAGCTAGTTTATTTTTATTCCTCGTATTAATGTTATGTCTGTCACTATTTAAAAAAAATGAAATTACTATTCCTTTTGACATAAATTACATTTTCATAAATGTACTGTGAGGCTAGTGTAAGAATGTTAATTTCTTAAACTTATCTCTCAAAGATACTTTGGGGCCCAGATTGTAAATTGCCCTAACTGCACGTTTCTGTAGGATAAAGATTCTATTGATATCGGCGGCATTACCCCAAAGCAAAATGCCGTATGTCATTAGACTGTGAAAGTAGCTGAAGTAAACCAATCTAGCGGTTTCGACGACTGAAAGTTTTCTTATTTTTTTAATCGCGTACTCTGCAGAGCCGAGCGGTTTTGATAAATTACTTATATGGGGACCCCATTGCAATTTAGCATCTAACGTTATAGCTAGAAATACAACTGTATCCACAACATTCAATTCAATTTTCGTTTCTAACTACAATGTTTGTAACTGTCTCTGTAACATTGGGTAATGTAAATTTCACACAATTTGTTTTTTTTCTTATTTAGGAGTAGGTTATTAACAACAAACCAATCAACTACTTTAGATATAGCATTGTTCACATCGGCGTAGGAACATTGGTGCCTTTTAACTTTAAATAATAAGGAAGTATCATCAGAAAACATTACTATCTCATGTTTGATACCCTTCATAAGGCTAGGTAACTCATTAATATAAACTAAAAACAAAAATGGGCCTAGAATTGAGCCTTGAGGGACAGCCATCCTAATTGCAGACCCTGATGATCTCGTACCGTTAACATCGATGCTCTGTACCCTACCACTCAAATACGATATAAGAAGGTCGAGATCACGTCCCGCTACACCATCATGTGAGACTTCCCATGCATCAAATATATGATTAATCAACTCGACACCAGCATCGGTTGTAGAGCGACCCCGAGTGAAACCAAATTGTTAGAAGGAGACATTAAGTTATTACTGTAAAAATGTGCACACATCTGATTTAGAATAATTTTTTCAAATATTTTACTGAAAGTTGGTAGTACTGATATAGGTCTGACATTGGTGGGGTCAGAAATACTACCAGACTTGAAAAGTGGAACAACTTTACTTTGCTTCATGAGGTCAGGAAAGACACCATCATCAACACATTTATTAAAGACACAGGCTAAATAAGGCGCACTTACTGAAAGACCATCAAGATTAGCAGTATTTAGTATGTTTATAGCCTTAAAGGCTTTAACAATGCCGTTTGGAAATACGTGACGGAACCTTAAATTAGTTATACTAACTGCATTATTTTCTTTTAGTAAGGATTCAGCGGCGGTGGGAGATGAATTTAACGACTTAGTAGTCAAAATTGGAATATCAGTAAACAAAAAATTCAAATATTTTAGCAACTTCTGCGTCTGTGTTTATAATATTGTCATTATATCTTAGTTGAAAATCTAAGTTACGAGGTTTGACCCTTCCAGTTTCGCTGTTTATAATATCCCAAGTCGTTCTTACTACATTCGCGCTGCTTTTAATTTTATTATTTATAAACATTGCTTTGGCTGCAACACAAACACGTTTAAACATTTTCGAATATTTCCTAACAAAATCATTAAAACTGTTACTAGTATTATAAGTCCTTTCATCGTAAAGATCATATAGTCTTTGTCTACTTTTGTGTATTCCCACAGTCGCCCAATCACTAAATTTCAATGAATTATAAATAGTTATGATTTTGGACTTAAAAGCATTATCACGTTCACTTTTAACTATGTTGAAAACTGAATTATACAATTTATTGTGATCGTACGGAATCGCAGTTAATTTAATCATTACATTATTTCTATAAGCTTTAAGTCGACCATTATTTATCGGAACACATGTGATATTCTTTTTGTGGCATTTTGTCAACAGTTATGTTAAAAGTGGGCAATTGACCGCAGTGATCAGAAGTTAATTTATTTATAATAGACTTATTACTAGGTACGGCGTTAGTATAAATGTTGTCTAAACAAGTGGCAGTAGTAGAAGTTATTCTAGTAGGCACCAAGAAAAGATTCACAAGATTATAACATTGGAAAAATGATATGAGCCTACTGCTAGCACTGGAATCTTCTAATAAGTTAACATTGAAGTCACCGCAAACAGAAATATATTTATTTGGATTATTTAATTGGCCTAAAACTTCATCTAATCTTTTTTCAAATAGTTCGTAAGATTAATGAGGGGGTCTGTACACGCTTAATATA
>NW_020653784.1:154517-174385 GCF_003589595.1 Hyposmocoma kahamanoa
TGATAAACTTAATATATGCTCCGGAATCTTATTGTAAAAACGTATACAGTTCCCCATAAAAGAGTTGTTTACCTTGGTTAAACGAAATCGTGGTACCATGAGTTTGGACTTAGCTCTAAGGTTAATATTATGGATATCTTCTTTCTTATTGAAATTATGTATATTTTTACGGGCATATAAAATATTTGAGTAAATGTACTGTGATGCCACAGTCATGATACCAGTCTCCTTAAACTTTTCTCTGAGAGATACCCGAGAGCCTAGACGGTACACAGAACGAATCGCTCGTTTTTGCAATACAAATATGGTTTGAATATCTGCCGCTTTACCCCACATGAGAATCCCGTAGGACATTATACTATGGAAGTAACTAAAGTAAACTAGTCTAGCAGTACTAACATCGGTAAGCTCACGTATTCTGCGGACTGCGTATGCAGCGGAGCTGCAGCGGAGCTGCAGCGGAGCTTAATCTGCTGTAAAATGTAGGCATATAATGCCGCACCGATAAGTATATAAAACAAAAGAACGAAGTTCTTAAAATACGTTATACTCTTTACTACGAAGTACACGTAAACATAGCCCAGGATTATAACGACTACAGTAAAACACAACACTCTATTTGTGAGTAAGCTTGGGTTTACACACGGGATTTTCTTATAAGTTCTTATGACGATTATGTGTGATAAAAGAAATAAAAGACATCTTCAGTTGGTTAAATATGTCTGTGACATGTATATTAAAATGCTGAAATGTTTGAGCGTAGACGACAGTTGCGTGCAACAACTATTGCGCCAGGTAACGAATTCTCGTCCAAGCTAAGAAGTGTTTCAAGACATGCTCAAAGAGTAACGGGTAATTTATCTTTTAAAAAAGGGCCTTAGATAACATAAACAACTACAGGTCGATCTGTGTTCTTCTATGAGTTTGACTTTGATTTCGGTAAGCTTATCAAAAATCTTGTAGTGTATAATAAAAATAGACTAGGAAATAAAACTATTTTTCCTGATTAAAATCGCGTATAAGTATTAGTTTTTTCAAACAAACCAACGTTTCGGGCCCTTTATAGGTTCCATGGTCACGGTTGACTCAATGGCACCGGTTGTCGCAATTGTTCCTATGTGTAACAATCGCGAAAATCTAAGAAAAATAGCTATTTCGAGACCGAAAATATTTATAATGCAATAGCAGATAACTTTATAGTTTTTGTTTGGTTGTGGATGGTTTGCAGATATGCACGAGCATATTCTAAAACCTTTGATATATTATAAAATACTGTAAATATTATAAAACCCGTTGTATAAACTTGAATATTGCATCCTATTGCATAAACAGCTTTTTGAGGGATAAGAATTAATTAGTACAAGTTAACAAATCTGTTTCTGAACTAGGAAAGTCTGTATTAAGCCCTACATTATTTATAATATATATAAATGTCTCACATCTTGTCTAGGGGGAGTTTTGTAAATTTATTTGCAAATGACAACCATGTCTGTGTGTAAAATATAGGGAAGAGAAACCTTGGCAAAAAAAAGTTAATAAAATTTCTTTTTTTTAATACCAGTGACGGGACGGACAAGTCGTGCGCCTGGTGGTAAGCGACACGCCTATCCATAACAGTTGCAGTGTCACTCTGAGCTTTAAATTGCAAGGGTCTTAGGACACTGTCACTGCGTCCATAACCCTGAGATATAAGTTGACAAGTGACACCACCCTTGCCCTTCAAAACTGGATTGCAGTAATGTTCACATTGGTGGTTGGCGGCAAAATAGGTAAGGTGACAGTACTTCCCTGGACGAACTCTTTCGCAAGGAGCTGCACTGCTACTTCTAACAGGCTTCTAATATGAATCGTTTACTGCTAACGGTTAGGTACTACTAAATTATTATGGCATGTTTCTTCGGGAAACAACATACGTCATACCTAAACCAAATGCAACATTTTTAGGCTATGCTATTGATAACTCTTTGTGTCATCAAACTCACATTAGTAATGTAATGTATCTAATAAAATAGCGGATGGAAACTATGTACTTCTTAAGTTAAACCCTTAATCAACAAAAACGCTTTGTTGCCTGTGTATTATGCATGTCGGTATAACCGTACAGGGAGACGTTGTGGGAAACTCCTTCGTCACTAATCGAGTCAGGAATTATTTGATAATTGGTCTATACGTTCTTCGTTATCAATTCGTTAAGCCGGCGGTGAATAATAACGTCTTAATTAGTTAAATTTAGAACCTAGTGCAGTGTTGATACAAACACTGCCCTAGCCACCTCCACCCTGCATGACTACTAGATGCCTTTGCACGCCTCGTTTGAAGGACCCCATATAGTAAGACGAAGGGAATACGTGCCCTGGAAGGGAGTTCCATTTATCAACTGTGCGACAGAAAAAGGCGCTACGTATGTATAGTTCCTTGCAAGAAGTATACAAAAAGAAGGATAACTTAAAAAGAAACAGAGATATGCACGCGTACAATAAAAAACAAGGACAAAAAATCGCTAAGTAAGTGTACTGTTTAAATGTCAAAATAATGAACTTTGTCCTCCTTTGTCCGAATTGCCCGACTTTGGTGCGTAAAGATCTGGGGAGGTTTTTCATCAAGAGACCTAACCCTTTCCGGCCGACTCGATACGATCGCACTACTAATTTTGAAAAAAATCTCACTAATTTTATTGACACACACAACACATTCATGTATATCGCAAAACGATGGAGAAACGATGGCAATGATGTATCAAGCGTTGGTTGAATCGATCTTGTACAAAATTGTATGCAGAAGCGGGAGTACTCACTGTCAGGTAGCTTTACGTCTTGAGTAGGTACGGTACTGTAAAGGGCGTAGTCGTAGGTTAGCGTACTGAGAGGCACATTTAAATGATAAACGAGGATTATATTCATGAATAAAGATTTACTGTGTGTTTTCACTTCGAAGCTTTGTCCAGAACTATTAAGATATTTTTTTTTACAATACTATTTTTATTACAATTTTTTTATATTATTCTAAATACAAACTTACATTCCTTTGATTTAAACTTTCACGATTTTTACACATTATTTGACTTTTAATTCGGGACTTAACCGCGTATAAAACATATTTTATTTTATTTACCTCGACGTTTCGGACATATTGCAACGTCCTTGGTCTCGAAGGGGCTGAAGAGGCGGGCGTCAGCATCTTCTAGCCGTGCGAGTTTTTCTAACTACCCGCACTTGATCTTCATTATTTATTTGTGCACTAGGGTTCTCACTAGACCGACACACAACATGATACGTCGGGCGATACTTGATGTCGTTTACACTTGCTGATAACTGGATCCCATGACGATGAAAGTTTAAACCATCTTCTCGGTTGAAATTACGGTGCTTTTTAATTTCAATAGCTTCACGTACGATTCTACTATAGTGATGACGTTCTGTACAAAGGATCTTGTGATTATGAAGCTCAATCCAGTGGTTTGGTCCTGATTCCAGCAAATGCCCGGCTATTGCAGACGGTTCTTAACAGCCGCGATGTGTTCTTTGACTCTTTCCGTTATGGTGCGTTTTGTCTGCCCAATATAGGAACTCCCACAACTGCAATTAATCTTGTATTATAGAATATTGAATTTAACCTCTGAAGTAGGGAATTTAACAGAATTAAAACCACTGGCTAATTAATAAAGAATTGAAATTATATTTTTAACTGAGATTCACGAGAACAATGATTTACAAACTTGTCGTTACCGCTTATCATATTCGAATGTGGCTCGCACAGCTATCACGCCACTCCAATAATTTAGCTAAGCGCCAACACACGCTATTGGTCGACGATAGCTATTGGCCCCACGCCTTCCAATAGCGTATAGTCAGTACAACTAATTTAATATTATGATACAATCGTTCGAGCTTATTAATTGTGTATAGACCTTAACTATTGTTTATTCTATTTTATTTAATACAATATCATTTATTAGCTTAGACAAATAATTTATACATTGGTTTAGATAGATTTCATCACTACTACCGCCATCTATGCTTTAATGGCGGTAACAGCTCGGCCATCCGTATTTCAACGAGTCCCATCGTTGTAGGGGTCATCGCATACAAATAACCGTGCCTAGTACGTTTACAACATAAGTTAATAAGTTTTCATTCATGATCAAGGTATCAATACATTTAGGTACTAAGTAAAAATCTGTAAATTAAATATCTATATATAAAAAAATACACACTGAACTTAAATTTATCATCATAATATTATCTTTTTATAGCTTCAAACCGAGATGTAAGTGTCGATTACCTGACAACTTACACTAATTCATCAGTACATTACCTTAACCAATGAATTAGTATTCATCAATCCATGACATTGATAGATGAATATAACGGCCACCTTTACATAACTTGACGCACACTAGTACATGACACTAACTAGTGTACGGTTATTACTTATTATTTTAATTGTAAGCTCATGACATTGTCTAATAGGTTATTGACTTAAATTGTAATAATCTTAGACTTAAGCCCATGACATTGGCTAAGAAATTATTGACTTGAATTTATACTAAATCGTAAATCGTTCATTATTTAATCATCATATAATATTCTAATCATTAGCATCATGATCATTTTCAGGTTCACTTGATGTGTCACCTCAGGTCGTATGCTCTGTTTATCAGAGATTTTACAACAGACTGTAGGTGACGGGGATGGTGGTGCGACAGAGCGTTTAAATACTTGTCTGTGTGTGTCGGCTTCCTGTAAACTTTGTGCGTCAAGGATCCGTCATTTCGAGCTATCACTTTTACGTCCAGAAAAGGCAAGCTCCGTTCCGACTCGAATTCTCACGTGAATTTAATTTTTGGATGAATGGAATTGAGATGCTGTTGTAATTGAATGTCATGAGTGTTGTGTGTCGGTCTAGTGCACAAATAAATAATGAAGATCAAGTGCGGGTAGTTAAAAAAACTCGCACGGTTAGAAGATGCTGACACCCGCCTCTTCAGTCCCTTCGAGATCATGGACGTTGCAATATGTCCGAAACGTCGAGGTAAATAAAATAAAATATGTTCTATACGTGATTGAGTCCCGAATATAAAATCAAATAATATCTACATTCATTCAGCCAGCACTAATACAAACCAAAATGCCTAGTCTACATCCCTCTTCCTTATAATAAAAAGGGGAACATCCCTAGCTAGTGCCCTACCTGTGATAGGCAAACTTACACATGTGATCAGCCTTTACTATAGGCTAGCCACACACTTTTTATTTATTTAAAAAAATAAAGAAACACTGCTCGGAAGCTATTACCCTACCAACGAACAAAACTACCGAGGAGGCTATGGCTTTAATCTACCAAAAACCTATCAAAACAGGACAGATTAAGATCACACCCTAAACAAACAACTCAAATATATTTACTCATTACCTATCCTTCTTTTTTACTATTACCTATCCTAGCTATTTGGGTACCCTAGCTAAGCTGTAGCTATAAAATCCTAACTCTTTATTTCAGCTAAAATCCTAGCTAGGCTGAATTCTACTAAAATCTTTACTTCACTTTCAAATAAATAATCTCCATCGTGCACGCTGTTAAGACGACATCACAAGCTTGAATATCCATCGGATGCTCACTGGATTACATCAATATAGATTTACTAGCTGCCTTAGTCCTCGTCCTGCAGCTATCTAAGTTCCATCAGCTTTTTTACTTTATTTAGACAAAGCAAAGAACACACAAATTATCCTAACAAAAATAAACATCAGAAATAAATATGATATGGTGATATTGAAGATTCATAATAATTAAAGCAGATAGTTCTTGTTCATTTGGAGGAATGGTCAACACGTAAAGGCAGGCTTGTATATTTATGAAATCAAAATAAAATATGTCATATTCATCCAAGTTAGTAATCCATCTAATACACTTGACGTGGTGTATCCGACACGAATGGTGCCTGTGCTGATTAATATTCCGATTGTATAGACACGGGTCCAACTATCGGGGAAGAATCACTTTGTGCTTGCCAATAGTAAGAACGCTCCTTAGGAAAACATATTGGTAATTCGATACCTTGTTGTCCCACATTGTAATCGTGATTAAATATATCTTTCATCTGCATAATTGTTTTTCTCATCTTTAGACGCGAACAATTTGCTAGCAAGCGCCCATTGATAATTCGCTGTCAAAGACTTCAGGTAATGTTTGATAAATTTTACATCGTCCTGTATCTTTGCTTTGGTCGCTAAATTATCTAGATTATAAATATAACTTAAGAGCGATTCTTTAGTCATCTATCGTCTATAATAGAACTCTTGTGCGTAATCTTTTGCGACGGGAATTGCTCTTGTAGCTTTTGCGCAATAATGTCATATGAATGAATGAATGAATGAAATAATTTATTATCAGACTTACAATAATTACAAGTCCATATATTGTTAGTAAATACTTAGACACTATGTTAGTAAAACTTAAAATTTTCATTCTCTTGGATGTGAATGGACATCCAATGTTTTAAAATTGGACTGTCCATCCTCTCCGCAATCACCATCAGAAGACTGTTGGTGCTGCCCCGCACTCTGACCATCAGGGATGCTGCTCGCTTTCGAATGACAGCTTCAAAGCTATCAATTCTAGTTGCGGCAAACATCCCCGACGCGCTACAATATCGGGGCAGCCCCAGCAGTCCCCTGAGGGCATTGTTGAACTGGATACGCAAGGCACTGTAGGCTTTTTTAGTAAAATTGCTCCACAGGTTGCACGTGTATAAGGTCTGGCAGTAAGTTTTGAAGAGGGTGACTTTTACCTCTTGTGAGCATTGTACAAACCTGCGGGCCAGCATATTACACCTTACCGACAGTGCCCTGCGTTCCCTCTCCAGATCAACGTCATCAGTTCCATTTACATATGTCGTGTATGACGAGAAATAGATTTTGTACCATTGAAGAGCTGGCCCTTCCGGGTACATTGCAATCACATACCTCTTTTGTACATCTGATCAATTATTAATTACGCTGATCGCCTCAAACTTGCTTTTTGATGATTTTTATAAGTATAGTTTAATAATAGTTTCAAATATTTTTATCAACATCTCTGTCAAAATTGGTGTCAACTTAATAGCAATATGTTCGAGTATGGGGAGCCTGGAAGCCTAAGATACAGATCTCTTGATCTAGTTTAGATTCCAGTCTCCAACAGATTTTGTCCTCTGTTGTTGTTGTTATTTAATGTAATTAATTTATTAATATGACAATAATTTTATTATTCAATTTGTTTCGTGAACAAATGCTATTATTAATATTAAATTGTCATTTTGCTTGTATACCTACCGTATATAAAACTTTGAATTTTAAGTCTGTAATACAATTCGTTAATAATGAATGACTTGGCCTAACAAGTTATATTGTATTTTTACGGGCTTGTGACGTGGTAAGAGTAAAGCTTTTGATTCTTTACATTTTTAGTCGCTAAATCTTTTCAAATCACGGTGAACATTTTAGATTAGCAATTATTACTTGCTTTAACAGCAAAAAATCGTCGAAAGCATGTGAAATCACTGATCCGTAGTGCCCTACGTAGTGTAGCTTGTGTACACTATATTACTCAAGATACCTAACGCCTAAATATGCGCAAACCGACCTTTTGGTTCTGAGAGCCATCTACGTTTTAAACAGAAAAAAATAAAGAGATTTCATCTTTATTCTATAGGCAATACGTTGGAGTGTTGCATAAAGATGACCAACTTATAATTAAACACAATACCGTACTAAATTTCGTCGCTTCACATCCACTGTCGAGCGGCTTGGTGTACGGACTGCAAACACAACATTACTGATGATTCCACGAGCACTCTTTTGTTATAATAAAAATGTTCAACGGGATTGTTTCACATTAAAATGTTACGTTCTTGTTTGTAAGTAGTTTAATGTTGTTTATGAATTATAATTTACAAAAATAAAATGAAGTAGGTACCCATTTGTTGAAGTAACCACGAAGTTAAATTTTATTTCATTCACCTAATGTTTATGAGGGGTCGTTCACATCGAGAATGTAACATCTAAAGACACTCCTTACACTTGTTTAGAGGAAAAATAAATATTTCCAATGTTATTTATATGTTAGCTTAATATTTATTTTTTGATGTGACTCGAATCACTCTCCGCTTCGACTTGCAAAGCAATTCTTAAACCGTTAGACCAAGACGTCCTTATTATTGCGTTGAAATTTGTATTCTGCATATAAGTAAAAACTACACGTTGAAGATCAAATTGACTTAAAAAATTTCTTCCAATATAATGAGAATTCTTCCAACTAATGCCACGATCAGGAAGTCATACCAAAATGAACTTTAGGGTTTACGGAGTAAAGATTACATTTGTTTAATACTTTTCTCCACATTTATGTGCTCAGAAACAAAAGTCTCAGGTCCAAAAGTCGGCTTAGGGGGTCAGATATCTTGTGTGAATGCGTGTAGTACATAGTTGAGAAACGCTACATTTCTCAGAGGAAACTATTAGCCTCCTTAGTATCTTATAATTTCATTAGCTTTTAGGGCAGTCACGATGAAAGACTCCCTGCACAGGCGTGTGCTCTTTTTAAAGACAACTATATAACTCCCGTTTAATTAATTTCATTGGCACCAGAACTTTTTTAATTGGCACTTGTTATGAGAGCTATAAATACAACTTAGGAACTTTCACTTTTCAGGTCTCTGCTCGACCCTTCATACTTTAACCGGTACCACAAAATAGAACTTTTTTCATAGCACTGAACTGTCTCACCACCGTAATAAATTGTTTCATGTAGATATACCTATACCTTATTTTGTAGATTAACTAAATTAAATTCAAAACCTTTTAAAATGGACTAAACAATACGTTTCCCAACTCGCACATAGCCATTTCTTACTCAAATGAAAGAAAATCATCAGCATGTGTCACCAAAGCTATTATATTTCTTCTTTTAGTCTGATAAATTTCTGTTTATGGGGCATGGTTGGATAGAATTCGAATTTACATTGAGCGTAATATCAAGTACAATACATAAAAACAATAATTACACTGTGAGAGACTGGTGCCTAAACTGACGTAAGGTCTGTTTTTCATGTATGGTCTCCACCCCTTGGAAAACATAATTGCGACTTGGAGTTACGTACTCGTACATTGACTTTGATCCTCTTTACTTAATAGTTACATTAGCGACACCAATGGCCTGTGTCCTAGAGTAACTAATGCAGAAATCTTTTGTTATTATCTGTACAACCTGTCACCTTCCTTATTATTTGAAGCGCTTTTGGTGCGTCTTCTACATTTTTTGTATTAATATCGGTTGTTTGTATAGCTAAGTTGCGGCCCGTCGCCGTGCTACACACAAATACGCGCGAACGTTAAATTGTAAATATTGCCATTTTAGTTTTCGTTTATTATCTTATTACCCACTGCTATTGTTTTAAATGCAAAAGAATTGGTTGCCTTCCTCGCTGATCTGTACATCCCAACATGGCGGACGGCTACGAATGACGTTCTCAAATCAAATGAGAATATTCTTAAAAAAGCTTGAGTGCGTTGTGATGAATGCGAGTGAAGCCAAAGAATTTTATCAGGATTGTGGTACTCGATAATGGTCGATAGTGGTACACGATCGAACGAACAAATGAATGTACACAATGTATGTAATTAAATCTAAATTAATATACTTAATCACAACTTCTTAAATTGTGTAGTAAAAACAAAACTTAAAATACACGCCACGAATATATAAACTTTTTGCAAATTACAAAATAAAATTACATTTTACGGGATACGTGGAGCAGCGAACTGTCAAATTGGACTGACGCTGACAGGTCATACGGCCGACTGAAGAAAAAAGACGAGAAGCATGAGACAGACAGCAAACAGCTTCCTCGAGTTTAATAAGTGGAAAAATTATTTTCTACGATATTTGAGCAAAATAAAAGGTTCATTTTGGTCGCTCATATCAACGTGGAAATACGACTGACGATTCAGACAGGCGACGTCTAGGCGACTAATTGAGCAGGTGTAAGTCAATAGGTTATGTCGATTTTTGTTCTGTGCGATTGCGATACTGGTGGTAATTCTCTGAATTGGGTTAGTTTCGAGCAATAACTGCTACATCGCTGTTTGTTCGTTGGATAAATCGATACAAGCGGATATTTTTTTTGAGTGCGGTTCATATGAAATCCCAGAGTCAACTTTAGGTGCGATGACGAACTCAGCAAGAAGGAGTACGGAATTTTCGATGAGAAAACCTATTTTTGGTATCAAAACGATATTTTTGATGCACATGATTTGATGTAATACTATATGCAACACTGAATGTAAACAAACTTTACATCGACACGTCTTTACAGACAAACCAATTAGTTTTTTGTATATGACATTTATAATTGGAACTGAAATTTTATTCACAACAAAAACATATTATTGAATAATCTCAATACAGAGTATTAAAAAACCCGACCTCAAAAGAACGTGGAATTACTTATAATGACCAAGTTTTATTGAAATCGGTTACCGGAAAGTGCGCAAACCCGGATTCATCCCCTAGTTCGCCGCTATACGGGACTTGACACAGGAGATAATAAAAATCGCTTCTCACTACTCAAAGCATACTGAGAGAGAAAAAATAGGTGGATGGTTTTCTTCAAAATTAAATGGGACCACTATGGAGATACCCTCTATCCAACAAAAAAGAATCATGAAAATCGGTTCACAAATACAGGAGTTATCGCGTAACATACATACAAAAAAAATCATAAAGTGGAATTGAGAACCTCCTCCATTTTTCGAAGTCGGTTAAAATTATATCCGGAATCGAATCTGGTGTTGATCTCAGAATTTTTTAATCGCCAAGTATCACCTTTCCACTTCCACTGAGCAATACGTGCAATTTTCTAGGTCTCACAATTTATTCAAATATACTAATTTGTAATTGGCGAAACCAAAACGCACAGTCTTCTCTGAATCGGCCATTTAAAAAGGATCGGAATGTGAAAAGAGCTCTTCTGGGTCGATCTATTGGACGAAGACCGGTTGGCCGTCACAGGTATCGCTGGAGCGACGCCATCAACTGGTGAGAGATTGCACAGGACCGAAGAAAGCGGCATCATCTCATTTCGGTCGCTGACCCAGCGGAGTAGTAGTAGTATACTAAGTTGTGCTTGTAATGTAAAGTAATAATAGGTAATACTCCATTTATTTCAAGGAACATTGACTCGTATAATTTGTTAGCAAATCGGTTAATAATAATATTAGTAGGGTACAAGATTATACACAATAGTTTTTGCTGGATACATGCAATTTACAGCAGTGAACATGAACAAAATGAAATAAAAAATATTTATAATATTAAAAACACTTTTGGTACATTAGCCGTTTTTAATTAGTTTTTCCCTTGTTTTGTACTTATTCGTACCAACAAAAACAATAGTTAAATTGACAATTAACCTTTATTAAGTAATGAGTACAAAGTGAGAAAAGAAAAAAATAAAATTAGTATTTAGTGTGTCCTCCTCTTGTCGTGACCTCTACAATCCTTCGTGAGACGCTTTAAAACAGGTTTTTTATGATTTCTTGAGGAATATGTTCAAATTCAGCCGCAATGACAGTTTTAACCTATCCTATATTCTGTATGGCTAGATGTACAACTCTGACACATCGTTCTAGAGAATCCCACACATACTCAATGGGCTGGAGATCGGGAGTTCGTACTCTCGAATCTAAAGGCAAATCCCGATCTCAGCCACGAAAGCCCCACTTCACCCGCTCGAGATGATACACACGAGATTGTTTTTGATGTACGTGTAGATACACTTCTGATTTCGAAAAGCTCGTCTCACAACATATTGGTAGTCCCTGGGCTCAGTACACCGCTTTCTTTCCAATTCTGGAATGAACCGGTTTCTTAAAACTATGTCGAAACTGACACCAAACTGTTTCGACGCATAACATTGAGTAAATCCTTCTTCAAGGAAAGTTACTCATTACCAGCAATTCTTGTCTTGTCTAGCATAATACGGTACAAAATTTGGACAGCAATTTCGCTGAATTTAAATTAATAAAATAATATTTCTTAATAAACAACACAAGTAACGAATCCTTGAATTCCAAGCGATATGTATAAAAAATTTTTCAAGTTTAGAACGTTTTGTATCACCAGCCAGTACTCTTCAAATTGTATAAAACCTCTTATTTATAAGATTTGAATAGTGTAGTAAAGAAAAGTTTTAGGTGTCCGTATACTTTGCAAAATGATTTATTTACGTAATATAAATATGTCTGTTCGTCATACTTCAATATTTTTGAGCGGGCTATGGCTAGCGGCCGAACATTGCAAAAGGGGAGAAACCTTAAATCCATTGCTCACCGTACCAAACTCGCAACGAGAAACCCGCGGGTAATCGGTCTTTAATACTCCACGTTACAAAACGACAAAAAGTTTTACGGACAACTGAAACACCTTTTATTGAGTAACGAAGTCTGCAGTGTGGGGAATTTCTTTCGAAGAAATTGTAATTTTATTTTTATCTGACATCGTTGGCATCGCTTCGTTTTGTATAAATGTATAAACTACTATTGTTTACATTAGTGATGATCGTATTATGATTCTTTGAATGCCGATTGCATTCACATTGATTATATCGACGATCGAAATGTAAAAGGGAGTAGCGACACCTAAGTCGAAATGTGTGTCATGCATGACGAGGGGATGGGACCATTTTCCTTAATTGTGACGATTCTTAAATAAAAGCGTTGCTCGATGGAACAATAACCAGATTATTCCATACACTTAAATATAGTGTGATTGATATAATTTTAATAAATAGAACGTTACAACTCGAGAGGTTTTTAAATACGGCGGCGGTTCAAAATAATCAGTCTGTCAACTGGGGGTTGTCCCGTCGCTGTAAACCCGCCACAGTTGTCTATTCGTCATGTAGGTGCACCAACATTGCAACATTCGGTATTGGCGTTTAACAATTACCTGGTAGTGACCTCTACAACAATTTAACGAATGTATGTTGTTGTATTTATAACTGTCAAAACGAGGTACACTTTAAACGCTCTATTTATAGCTCGCATCCTAGACCTAGACATTTTCCAAATAGACTTTTCTGTGTAAACTAGCATAACATCGCAGTGACGGATTTATAATTTCTACAGTAGTCGATGTGTGAATATTCTATTGGCTAGCTCTGCAAATACAATAAATAAATATTGCATTGCTTTATCTCATACAAAATGTACTTACTGTACAGCTAGCTTTATGGTAATAACTACTTATTAACTAATTGGTTGAAATGGCAATGGCATTACTTCTTCTTAGTAACAATGTTATAATAATTACACAAAACACGTTCCAAAACGACGACTGGTGGTCAAACGACTCAGAGACCAAGTGATTACAAGAGATGGAACTAAACGAAATATTACTCGCTGTCGATGCCGAGGTTATTATTGTGTATAATAAATTTATTAGTGTGCTAATACAAATGGATGTACTTCCATAGATTTTCTACTTCGCGAACGCAATGAAAAAGAAATCGTCGAAAATAGTTTTTAAGGATGCCTCGTAGAGAGGCGAAACACGTGTCGAGTATGCATAATACATTATAGTTTGTGACTGTAGACTTGTGTTATTTCTTTTATGAGGGAGGACAGGAAAATAACTGCATGAAAAAAAATCATTTCGCATGATAAAACTTTAACGAGGTTCGCGGAGTAGCAAATTCATTTACTTCCATTTTTATTGACATGGATTTTCGCAAAGTAACGCCTGAACTATTAAGTATCTGTGTATGTGCGTTGTGTAATATACATGGTATCACAGTGAACGTTTTTATGATATCAAATAATAGGACGCATAGTGGTAAGTGATACGCCTCAGAGCTTTAAATCAGAAAGATCTGAGGAGCACTGCCACTGCGCGCGTCGCTGTGAGACATAATAATACAGAACAAAACAAAACGGGAATGCAGTTATGCCCGCAAAGTGCTTGATGGCAAAAATAGGTGGTACAGTGGTAGTACTTCCCCGGACGAACTCTTTAAACTATAAATATAAATTGGAGGTTGAAGGGAGTTAATATCAAATAGTCGACTGGAATTGATTTCTTTGTTGAATATCGTATTTTAAAAAATTCAGATAATTCAAAGTTACCGATATTTAGATCTTGCACTGTACATCACTGACCACGTGATTAATAAAAAAACTATCTGTAAATTAGGCAATACCGGAAAATTTCATGTTTAATTAATTTTTATTGCGTAAATTGTAATACAATAATGTTTGATACCTGTAGTATTATTATTTATATCTATTATGTCACAAGGTCTTGCAAGACTGTACTTGCTGTTCCGCCCGTGAGGCGTACAATGTCTTCAATCGCACTTACGGGTGAGGAGACCGTGTGACCTCGGCCTTTGCAGGCGGCAGGAGCGTAGGAATTAAAAGAATTAGATCACTACCGCTCATGAGTAGTATTATAAAAATACTACTTATTTTTGCTGCACGTTGTAGGTACTACTACTTACAAGTAAGTGTATAGACAAATTTTAACAAATCTCAAATTGGTCGAAATTCTTACGTAATCACTCAGTAATTAATTATATCTTTAAAGATGATTACTTGTGCACATGCAGCAGTATATAATAGGGTGCCATCATTGTCGCACTATTCAAATCCTTATGAGCTAAAAAACACTTTGTGTATCCGTCTTTCTGCAACTTTCCCTGTGCGTCTCAGAATAGTCGCCATTGCGTATTTTTATGTTGTCAAAATTGATAATAAATATTTATATAATTGATAATATATATATTCTAAATTTTGAAGTAAGAAGTAGAGAAAATAATAACTAATGCAACTAAAATAACGATCTAAAATCGTTTCTAGCTCTTTTCATTGTTCAATCTGTTTGATTTAGATCTTAAGAATTTGTTTAGGCCCGGACTGTGTTTCAGGTCGATGCTATGAAATCGGATATTTGCTTTCGATGGTGTCCATTATAAAGGGTGCTTCAATATTTATTTGTAAAATGCATTAATAAATAACGTAAACTACAGAAGAGTGTGACGAAAAATCACTGTTCAAGTGATGTGATTAATTAAACTACATGTTAAGGTAAACACAAGATGTTATCGTATATTTCATTCCTAGATTTTCACTTCACGTTTCTGTTACTACTTGTGTAGGAATTGATATCCACAATGTTATTCAGGTCAATTTGGGAATTGATGTCGAAGGATTCAGGCTACAAAAAAAGTAAAGCGGTTGAGTAGGTAATGCATAGTAAATTTAACCTTCAGGAGTATTCAAGTGTTTAGAACAAGTCTTAACTGTAACGTTCACCATATCAGAGTCGAAATTCAATTAACAACATGTTTGCGAGTAGTCTTTTAAGGTGGATGAAGGGATCACGTCTGCACTACCTTGGTTCATAATTGAAACTGTCATCGTCTTATCCAAACTATAGCTTATTATTTGAGTATATTGGTTTAAGTAATAAGCTGAGAGAGATCTTTGAAGTCTACACCAGACAACTAAATCACATTTTTTGTTGTTTGTTATTATGAGTAAGATAATAATATAGAGAAATATGGTAGGACCTCTGTGTTACATACTATGTTATATGTACATATTATGTCTACATATATGAATAGACTACGAAATTACAAGAGAAACAGCGCACAATGAATATTAGCTTTATTATTATTATCCATTATATAGGTGAAAATAATGATGTGTTCGACTGTTGACAAGGTAAGGAGAAAACTAGTATTTATGTGGTCTGTGAGAAAACGTTTTTTTTTTCATACAGTTTTAAATTCAAAAACCGTTGATTGAGGAAGCTCTAAAACTCTTGTAAGTAAGACCGATCAACATCGAGATAAGCGAGTAGATGGCGCCTTTTGATAGTCTATTAAGACGAAGTATCAAGTATGTCGTCCCCTGAGGGCATTGGAGACAGTACGTGTCAAATGGGCCGTTCTCATCACAGATACGCGTAGGAGCGTTGTGACGCTGTTATTATTATTTTACGTACCTATTACGTGAGTACGAGGTTGACGGTCTTGAGCATTACTTGTTTATGGACGGTACTAGTGATATGATATTATTGTGGTTCAACTCGGCACTATGTATATAGAGCTTACTTTCTCTGGTACGTAGCACCATCCTCGCTTGAAAAATATTTTATTATTTTGCATTATGAGAAAAAGACGAGGACGTTTTATTGCTGTTCCTATGAAAGTTCCTTATATGAACTACATAGAAAAGAAATTAATAATAAAATTCAGTTGAAACCACGGGCTCTAATCTAGCGAACTCACCAGCAACAATAATAATAGAAAACAAAGTCGTTATCTTTGTTCGCCATAATGTGCTGGGATTAATTTGAAATTTAGGGATTAACTTTACAAAGACAAATGAAATTAGGTACTTTACACGTCAAATAAATTACATTAAATAAAAGTTTGTTTAAACGGAGTTTTCAGATTGTGTTTAGAGGGCTACGGTGTTGAGGCGTTTAGACAAGACATATTGATACATTAAAAATGTGTCATAGGAAAATAATTTGGATTACTTGAACTCGTCGTCAATACAATTTTCTAAATAGCTTCCTAATGTTGTCGCTTTCGAGTTGAACATTTGAGTACATACAGAATCAATCACACCGTAATCGTTACCAGGATTTAGAGAGCTACCATGATATTACCACAAATCTTACTATACTTTTTAATTTACTACCTTTTACTACACTTTTTAATGACGAATAGGAAAATTAATCATCATAATAATAACGCACACACTCAACGTAGCCCAGTACTATGGAAACCCTGTGTCGCGGGCGCCGTAGACATACACATAGACAACCACAAATTACACCCAAACTCACGAGAAATAAATGTTGGCCATACAAATATTTCTTTCGGCCCGGGAATTGAACCTGGAACCTCTGCGTGGCAGTCATGCCAGGCATGGTACCCTTTCGGTCACAGAGGCAGTTAAAATTAAGTCAGACATATAATTTTAACCTTTCATTTTGAGTTTGTTCGCCCATTTTGCTTCTTTGGTAGGTTCACTGGAGAAAAAAGCACTCTCACTAGGTTTTTTAAACGCTTCAAGTCGGTATCTAATTATTACTTCATTTCTTTCGATTACGTAAAACCATCAACCAACCAGAAACTTGCATGTTACTCGTGGCCAAAATTTATTTGTATAAATGTAATTAACAACTTTTGTCAATGTTTGGAAATAAACTTTGCTTGTTCTACTTTTGACTCTTTCATCTTCGTTCGGGAATAAACTCAAGTTTGGCTCTGCGCGTTATGCGAGAGACATGAGCATCGAAGTTCTCAGAAATGACTTTGGACTTCGTGGCCCAGGCGTATTTCTGGATATTAATGACATTAATATTCTTGTTGCTATGACCGATTCACGGAGAATTATCCTTGATACATATATGTTTATGTAATGTATTGAAAAGTTCTCTTACGTATATCACCGAAATCTTTTTTATTTTTTTATTATTTATCTTTCTCATTTTCAGTAACTTAAAATTAAATCTTTGAAATCATTGACTTACAATTATATGAACGTCGGGTCCGCGCTAAAAAGTGTCTGAACTTATAGGGCGTTAAAATCATATACAGAGCGTCATTCACGCTTTAGTCTTCGTTTGTTCGACTGACAGCGAAGCAAGCAAAATTAGACAGTACTGCGATGACATTACAATTTAAATTCAACGTTTTAGCTTTTTCATATTCCTTTACGTTTAAATAGGTTGACTTGGGACATTTTTTTCGTGGTTTTTGTATTAGACCCGTCGTCCATTTATTTGTAAGTCAATGTTTGAAATACACAAATTCTCAATTGCCGTAATCAGGCCATGTCGCCAAAGCGGATCTCACTTGCGCGTGTATAGCTACTTGATTAATATTAATTAACCCTTATTAAGTTATAACTATTTTCAGTCTGTTTAATGACCTGGCATTGATCAAATTATAATTATGTTAGGCATTGGGAAGCTGTGACACTTGTTCGCAGAAGGCTTGGACACGTTAGTTCTAAAGGTGACCACGAGTGAACTGTAAGTATGACAGTTCATAGCTACAGTCCAGTCACTGTACCATATTTGTTGGGCTAAAGATCATAAGATCCTCGCTGATATAATCATCAACCTAAAGATAGTGGAATGACGAATGCAAATATTCAAGTACAATATATTTGATCGGAAGTCTCCTGCGCCAAAATACGGTACCAGAAGAGGAAGGAATGTGACCTCATTGTTGGGATACTACTTTCCACAATCATTACTTTTTTAAGAGATACACAGTAAAACAGCGCATCACATAGAAAACCATTTTGATTCGATCTCCCAGCTGTTTTGTTACGTGTTTCACTCGTCTGTTCTAGTAAATCTCAGCTGTATACATAATAAGCTCCGGGTGTAGGAACCTATTTTGCTACATCATTTTTTCCTGTAACAAAATGTTATTACATTTATTGATATAGCACTTGTATTCCGAGATTTTGAAAGAGATTCATTCACGTGAAACTCATATAATCACAAACGTGTATAATTTTGTCATTTACAATTATTTGATTTATTTGAGACATCACACATAGAAATAATTTGAAAGAGCTAAATGCAAAAGCTACCTTTATTTCGATTTACAATTATATTGCAGAAATATATATAAGAACGAGCCCTATACCCCACTTACGGTTTTTTTCTGCCGCCAACGAATGTTTCTATGACGGCCATATTTAAAAATGGCGAAAAACAAATTTTAGTACAAATTATTATCTGGCAATTCTAGTGGCCTTCACATGCCAATTTTCAGTCGAATCAGAGCAAATCTCTTTCGGCAGCTATTTTTAACGAAAAAAACACTTATATAGCAGCCATAATATAAAAAAATGGCGAAAATAAATTTTTGACCTCAAATTATGACTGAGGACCCCTAAAGACCCTCACACGCCAACTTTAAGCCGAATCGAAGCAAGTTTTTCTTCGGCCGCCATTTTGAAATAGCCACCTTGAATTTTTTTAACCCAGACAGTTGACCAGAATTACCCTCTATGTCATTCCTTCGAGCACCTCCTACCTACATCTAATAGTTTCTGTTCAGTCGGATCGGAGCACTTTTACTTCTGGCGGCCATTTTGAGTCCTCCACCTTGAAATTTTTTTACCTGCAGTTGGCTCGCACTATTCTGTACGACATTTGTTAGAGCGCCTCTCATCTATCTCCAACACTCGCCGAGATGTTGGCCTCGGAACATAGTGGACTGTGGAAAATGTACGGTGGCCATATTGGAAAATGGCGAAATCTAGAATTTGACCGCTAATTCGTATTACAGGCTCCAAAACACAAAAGGCTATAAAATTTCAGCCGGATCGGAGCACCTTTTTGTCGGGCCGTCAGCTTGAATCGGCTATTTTGAAAAAATAATTTCGAAGGCCAGTTAGCTCCTACCGCCCTATATATTAGTTTAAATACGATCTATCTCCAACAGTTACCGGTTCCCGAAATTTGTATGGCTGCCATTTTGTTTTTCGAATTTTGAATTTTTTTATTCCCGATAGAAACTGCCCAAGGTGTGGAGCAACATTTGTTTGGAGACCTTAGAGTTAAACCGTATACTTCCCGCCCGTGCAGCTGGGGTCCTACCTGATGTGAAGCAGTTTTCGAAGGTTTTGGTACTTTCTGATACTCACCAAATCCACCCAACCATTATTCGCATACATTACTCTTATATACCCGCTCTTCTTCTGGGAGAAAAATGCTGGTCAAGAAACCGAAAATTCACTTATTTGGCGGCCATCTTGGAAAATGGCGGAATCGAAATTTCGACCATTGTG
>NW_020653784.1:174395-185149 GCF_003589595.1 Hyposmocoma kahamanoa
TAGTTTCCGTGATAGGAGGCTTTGAAATTTGTATGGCGGCCATCTTGTTTATTTGAATTTCGAACATTTTTTACGTCCCGCGGAAATTGACCAGGATGTATCTCATAAAAATGCACAAAAATCCCCACCACATGTATTATAGTTTTTGCAGGCCGTTGATCATTCGTTTAGATTGTCTTCTCATATTTGATTCTTTGCTTTGGAATCTATCTAATCTATTGGAATTTGGGACGGCTCTGCCAAGTACTTGCTCGATGCCCTAGATGGACTGCAGCGCTACGCCTTCCGTGTTGTCAACGATCCTCATGTAACTGAGCATGCGGAGTCGTTACAGCTTCGCAGAGATATAGCGTCTCTTAGCATATTCTATCGCCTGTACCACGGTGAGTGCTCTGAAGAGTTATTCAACCTTATCCCTTCCTCTCCTTTCCATCAGCGGACCACCCGTGCCGGACTGCGTTGCCACAGTTGGACGGTCAGTTCTATACCGTCCCGCACTAAAAAGTTTGGCAATTCGTTTTTATACCGAACCATCAAATTGTAAAACCAACTCCCGGCGCATGTATTCCCTCCCCTCTATAACATCGGGTCCTTCAAACGTAGTGTGAAGAAGCATTTGGCCAGACCGGCAAAATGACAGTGACGGAGTGAAGATATTTGTGTTTTCCATCCGTTACTCTCATCTCTGGACTGTATTCGCACCTTCCATCAGGCGCGGTGCAGTCATTTTGCCGAGTCACAAAAAAAAAAAAAGTCCGCGTACAACTGCAACGGTATAAATATCTTTTTTCCATCATATCGGGAAATATGCGTTCTATTTCTACCAGTGAGTAAGAACTTGTAGCTTTATATATAATAATAATAATAATAATAGTAATAATAATGAACGATACAAGAATAAAGAAAGGGTCTTAACCTAACCAATGACGTGAGATGAAATTTTCTATCTAATCTTTGATACTTAATTATTAGTTAAACGTTGTGAGCGTTTTGCTAATACGACTTCTTAAATAGGTATTTGAAATAAGCGCGTACGCGTGAGCTTGAGAAGTGATAACAATGAAATCTGCTTTAAAGAGGTTCCTAATAATTTTTTTTTTACAAGATTTACCTATTTCAAAGAGTGTACTCGAAAGTGAAAATGTGACTTGCAATGATATTCTTTATTGCGTGGAAATAATTCCTTCAAAGGACCCCAAAATAAATTAAACCTCTTTCATGTTAATAATAACATAATAATAATAACGCACACACTCAACATAGCCCCGCCCTAGGGAAACCCTGTGGCGCGGGTGCCATGGACACACATAGACAACCAAATTACACCCAAACTCACGAGAGATAAGTGTATGTATAATCTTGTAAATATTATACAGGTAAGGTAAAAAAAGACAATAAAAGCTTAACTACTAGAAAGTAAAACTAGGATTTTTATTTATATGAATAAAATTGGGTTCCCACGGCAAGGTGCCCAAGATGCTGGCAGCGTTCCCCATTTGAGAAATAAATGTAGGCCATACAAATATTACTCCCGGCCCGGGAATCGAACCTGGGATCTCCGGCATTGTAACCGTTCGGCCACGGAGGCAGTTGTTATGTTAAATGTGAATAATCATGTATTTCAGTTACGAGTAAAGACTAAGACCATTTTAAAAGATCTTCATATTTGCCCATTGAACAGGATCGAAAGGTGCAAATCTTTATTCCTTTCACTTCTTTTATGAACGTTTTTCATAAAAAATTAAAATATCCGTAATTCATATGAATTACTTACTCTTCTCAATATTAAGGAAACAAAAAATAAATTTCATTGAAACGATTTTATTCCATAATTGAATTTGAGTTTAACGCGACTTTTTGGGTAATATTCCTTTGTTTGTGTTTTACTTAATTTTAATTAATTGATAGACTTTAGTAACCATAATTTCATTTCCTGCACATGTGTTAATGATGAAACCAGGGTTTATATAGACTTAGATGTAAACGAATATGTTGATTACTTGCACATACATTATCAACATTTTAAACAATGAACAGAAATTACCCTAATTATTCACGACAAGTGTAGCAGCAGATGGACGACATAAAAACAATATTACGTTTGCGTAGTCAAAGGTTTTACAAAAACTATACGTCGCCCATTTAGTTTATGTCTTAGTAAGTTATAATAAAAGCAGAATCTAGTTGAAATTGAACATGTAACAAAGTTAAACTACACGTTGCTATAATAGATATACTTATTGTTTTGTAAAAGATAACAACAACCCAATTATACTTTATTAAGGACATTGGGTCTCAATCGTAAAGATAAACTTACTTAAAAGTACAAACATGTTTTTGTCGTGTCACCAAATATACATTTAATTTTTTTTCTATATCCATAAATAGGCGTATACCGAGATTCTTGAAAAGGTATGTGAATTGAGTTTGTAGGATTCACCTTTCGCGGCACACAAATGTATTCACATTAATTTTTAAAATTTTCATCTACCTGAGGATGTAGTTACAGAAATAAAGGAATCTGCATAAGCAAATTCAAATAGTTTATGGCCCGGCGTGCTTTTTAGGTGCCAAATATTATGGATTTTTAAATTTTACGTCTTTACCGTCGTCACCTGTAGCCTCCGTCTCCAAAAGAATTGAATAGGCAATCAACATTCTTCAAAACAAATGTCTCGTTATAAAAAACCTTGAGAATAATGACGCAAACTACAGAAGAAAAATCTATTCCTGATGGAACGAAATTCCTCGATGATATAAGAATTTTGTACGAAATAACAGCCAAAGTGTATCGTAAAGGAATTGCCACTTGGTTTGATTTCAACTTTTCGTATATAATATACGAGTATATCATATGTATGATAATTACCATTATGTCGACTTTACACCAAAAGTTTTAAAGAACCTGTGTCGGTTAACAAAATAAAGTCTTCTACAGGTTGTACAGATTTATTATAGTTGTATATAATAATTCCTTTGTTGTACGCTGGGGTACACGATTGTCATAATATTTTTTATGATAATGATAATAATCTAGTCAATGAGTGATACCTTATCAATTACCAACTTTATAGTACATAGCCAATTAACACCCAATCCGGGCCTGTCCCGATTCGAATGAGGGTACGCATTGATTGATTGTTATATGAGAATTTTAATCTTAGTTCAAAGGCCTTCCAAAACTATTTGTAGTCCTTTTTCCGCACAACTTTTCAAAACATTAGCCATTTATGGGGAAATTTTCAGTTTGCATCAAATAGAAACACAATTTCCAATGGATATTTTTTCTGTTTTAGATTTGAATTTTATACGGCTCTTTAGATTGTTTCATGAAGCCAAAAACACGACGTTCACTTAGCCGATCTCGTGCCTGCTCGTGCGTTAAGAATACATACGATAATACGTGTATGACGCTTTGGCGAAAAATTCTAATTTCCGGTAACCGGAGTCGATACCTACTGTTCGCTAACAAAGTTTATTCTTTTAACAGCATTGTAAAGCTCAACAAGGTAACACGTAAGTGCCTAAACAGCACACAGTATTTATCAGATATTTCATGTCATAGAATTGAAAACGACTACAGATTGGTTGTCTCTAAGCTGTCTCTGTGCGACTGCCATGCGATCGCGTGGAATATGTTTCGCTACTACGATAACAGAATCTCACTTTTTCTTTTTCAGCGTGACCAACATATTTCTGGTCAACCTGTCAGTGGCGGACTTACTGGTGACGCTGTTCTGCATGCCTGTGCAGATCGCCAAATCTGTCACGCTGCTGTGGTACTTTGGAGAGATCATGTGCAAAGCTGTCAATTATTTGCAAGGTAAGTTTACATGCATTACAATCATCGATCGCTACGGCGTCACGTTATTATATTACTTTTTCATCACACTTGCTCGTAACAGTGTCAAGACATGCAGTCAAAGTTACGTAGACCGTAGACCGTAATGTCCTAAATTATGGCCGGGCTTTGGCTTTTTCGTTACATTATCGCCACCGATTTTTTACGTCAAGATTAAGCAAAAAGTTTTTATGGTCAAAAACCTGAACGTATATTTCACATAAACTGAAAGTATGAAAAAACTAAACATTTGCAATTTAACTATATTTTATTAAATTTATTTATTATTTATTAGCAGTATTATTAGATTTTGGAAATTATTTATTTAAATCTAATACATTGCGGCTGTATGGGTCAGTGCCTTTTATAACATTTTAGTTCGAGTTATATAATCTACGGAATAGCTGGTAAGTAATCTGTTTAAAAAAAAAACAAAAATCCCCCAGTTACAAAATCCGCAAATATTGTGTTGTGAAGCGATATTTATTCATACGACAAATAAATTGTTGTTGTATCTATTTCCTCGCAAATGTGATGAAAAACGTTGTATGTAGCACGGGCGGTAAAAGTTACACGTCATTAAGTAAAAATAATTAAAAAAAGAAATTCTAGCAAACTTTCGTTGGTAATTTCTTATTTATCGCTCTTAATACACAATGTAGGTACATGTACTACTCGTATAACAACTTGGTCAAAAGGCGGCATTCATCCATTTTATGCCAGTTTGCCACTTATAGGAATTCTAACCACATTTATTTTCACTGTTGTCGAAAAATATACAACTGCAAGGCCTCACAACAACGTTGGCAATACCACATGCCGAGAGAGATTTTTTTTTTTCATTCTTACATAGTATTATTGCGATTGATTGATTACTTGAGGTTTGAAATCAATTACAATAAAATCCATCACGTAAATTCATTTAGGAAAAATTCTAAATACGACGACCCTCTTCAATTTATCATTTTTAATTTTGAGATGCGACAGTTTTGTGTTGATTTTAACATTTTAGTACCGGCGCAGTGCTCTGAATAATGAGGACAATTTGTGACTTTCTAATGATTATCCCACTTTGTCGGTCCCAAAAAAACACCTCTATTCCACTTAGTTTAACTATAACTTCAATCAGTTGAACTAATCGGACACAAATATTCCAATTAATTCAACTAGGTACAACTTTTCAAAAAGTTGAACTTATTAGACGAAATTCATCCTGTTAGTTCAACTTTCCAATTATTTAAATAGTTTAACGTATAACTGATAATATTCCTTATAGTCTTCATGTGTAGTAGGAGAACCAGGACATTATGTCTTTGTGCTCCTATCAGTAGGAGAACCAGGACATTATGTCTTCGTGCTCCTATCAGTAGGAGTAAGTAGGAGTACGAGGAAGAGCGAACATGTAAGTTGAACTGATTAACTCGACTAAAGAAATAACGTTAATAGCATTATTTGTATAAAATAATCTTTTTATTTATTTATTCATCAACAATATAAGTTAAAGGCTGTTAAAAATATTATTTTATATAAATAATGCTATTTTAACGTTAGATTTTTAAGTTTAGTTAAATAGTTCAATAATCAATACTCAATCATTTATTGCACTAGGTACATTATGGGCCCAGTAGGGCATGACAACACCGCTAGGTGTTTTATACATGCATAAAAAAATCTGGATTTACAGTTATCGCTTAAACTTTGCTGTCTATTCTATATTATTATACTCTATTTAATTACATATTTATTAATTGTTTAATATCAACAACATGTTCAACTTAACAGTTATACGTTGAACTTGTATTTAAATAATTGGAAAGTTTAACAAACAGGACGAATTTCGTCCAATAAGTTCAACTTTTTGAAAAGTTGTACCTAGTTGAACTAATTGGAATATTTGTGTCCGATTAGTTCAACTGATTGAACTTATAGTTGAACTAAGTGGAATAAATCAAAAATCAAACTCGTTCTACGCAATTACAATAATATGTATTATAAGACATGAGATGACAAAACTATAACTCGAGGCATTATCCATGAGTAAGTCGGGCTCGTATATTCAAATGAGTAACAGATGGAATAAACGACTTACGGCCTTTCTCAGTGTCGGCTTTTGCACTTCAATAAATGTTACTACTAACTATGCTATGTTGAAATTATGATAATTTGCCACGATTGTTGCATGGTAATAGAAGTAGAAATGTAGTCAGTACATCGACAAACGTCAGCCGCTGGTAGCTGTAAAGGTGCCTAACTGAGAGAAAAAACTTTCATAGACTTCTCACAGATGTCGTTAAGGCAAAAAAGTCGTTAAAAGTACCAAAAACAAAGATCGGCAACAAGCACATAGAAAAGTTTGTGGGGTCTGCTGGTTCGTTCTGCAGTTTGGTTGGGAGAGCGTCGGCCTGATGTGCCGAAGACGGTTGGTTCGAACCCAGCCGGATCGAATGCATTTTCCGATCTTTATATTAATAATTACAATAAACTAGTGGAATAATTTCACAAAAAAAGCATTGCATATCATGGCATTAAAATCGTAATAGTCAATAACCTTCATATTAGAATCAATATCATGATGCGTTTACTACTGGAAAAACTTGATAATTACATTTGTCACAACACAAAGATCTGCAACAAGCACATAGTGGAACTAGTAAGATTTGCTGATATGATCTGCAGCTCAGTTGGTAAGAGCAGTGGTTCAGTGAGGGAACAGGCGCCGGTTTGAATCCAGTCAAATCGAAATAATTTTTATTGTGTTGTTCGATTTTGTATCAATTATAAAATAACAATCTAAACATTTGGAAACACCGAACTGCCACCAGAACCATTAGGCGCTGCAAAGATCTTTAAAATTTGATATTTACATCGCAGATCTTAAGCCTGGTGTACAAAGACATTTTATAGCTTTTATCCACGGCCCATCACTACGACTGGTCTATTCTCAAACGCCATCTACCCGTGGACGCGCTATTACTTACCTATTATTAAGCGATCCACTCAATCAACTACTACTATGGGTTTCAAGAGGTAATCCTACTAGTATTTATGTGGTCTGTGGGTAATCCATTTAAATTGCTTTCCGAATGTTTTGTTAAATTTCGCATCACATTTTCCAACGAAAAGTGCTCATAATTGTCAAATTAATACACTCTGAAGTTATTGTTGTTACTAATATTAGGAACAACATACGGCATTAATTTATTCAAATAATTATTAAGAGTACTTCGAAGAGGGTATTGTGGTACTTAAGAGCGACTTATTTGGCATTATATTCGTTTGTTATAATTATGTAATAGTCTGCTGAATGCTGACACTAAAAACAAAGTTCAAAAGGGAACTGTATTTCCTGCAGTAACGGTGGTAAGGGAGATTGTGTGCCTACTTTTGACATAATACGAGTAGGTAGGTATAAACTGCCTCCGTGGCTGAGCGGTTACCATGCTGGACTACCACGCAGAGGTCCCGGGTTCGATTCCCGGGCCGGGAGAAATATTTGTATGGACTACATTTATTTCTCTCGTGAATTTGGGTGTAATTTGTGGTTGTCTAAGTGTGTGTCCATGACACCCGCGATATTGGGTTTCCCTAGTGCAGGGCTATGAGTGTGTGTGTTATTATTATTAAAAAAAATATTCTTATGATCAAAGCCAACGGTAGATTGGGTCTATACCTACAAAAAATTCCTCACTCCTGGTGAGCGATAGACCTTTTCTTTGACACTTTGTCACTTCCTGGGCACTTACCCACCAGGGGAGAATTGATTGAACAAAGTATATTATCTTTTTAAATTATCAAATATTTCACCCCATCCATAACGTTGTAATTAATTCTTAAAATTTACAAAAATATTGATAATTTCTGTTTTTTCTCAGGAGTAGCGGTAGCATCTAGCGTGTTTACAATTACAGCGATGTCAGTAGACCGCTACCTAGCCATCACACAGTCCCTTCGACAGCCATGGATGCCGTCCAGGCGAGGCGCGTGCTTTCTCCTTGCCGCTTTGTGGATGGTAGCATTGGCGATCTTTGCTCCACTGCTTGCCGTTGCCACTGTCCAGAAAGAAAACATACCGTTGTTGTCGAGGACACGGAATGGGTCGGTGAGTCAATTTGTGGCGAGGAAGTCACTACACTCAGTGAGGTCGAGTCGATTCATAATAAAGAGAGATATGAGGATGAGAATGCTTGCATTTGAGGGCGGGTTCAAACGCAATCTCCTATCGAGGTTGACTCCAAGCTATTAGACCGTATTTTCTCAAAGTGTTGGGCTTTGAACGCGTGTTCATAATTTCTGTCAGCGTAATAATTATCTAGTGCACAATTATTTTCGTCTAATTCAAACGATATCTACGTAGCTTTTAAACTAATCAATAACTATGTCTACCACCTAATAAGCATCTACTTACAACCTTTCCTTTTCCTTTCTTTCTTTGTTTCTCACAATATTCTCCGTTAGCGTTAATGCGCTTTTTCATACGAATGAACCAATTTTCTCTGTGAAACAAAATCTCTGAAACATATTTTTCATACTTTTCGACAGCCTCTTCAGGTGATGAAAATCGTTGACCGCGTAACTGGTTTTTAATTTTTGGAAATAAATAAAAAAAAATGTCACAAGGTGCCAGATCGGGACTGTACGTGTGATGGCTCATAAGGTCCACGTTGTTCAAAAATTCGTTTGTCTATCTGGCCGTGTGAGAATTGACATTATCGTGGTGCAAGATGAAACGGCGTTTACTGTTATATGTAGGTATATTTTACGGAGTTTGTCAATAACTTCCGGCAAACAGATGATCATGTACCAATCACTATTCACGGTACAAAGATTCTTCATAGCAACAGTAGCCACGTGTCCAGTTTTATTAAAAAAAAGAAGCAATCATCCGTTTAGAGGCACTTGGTATGCACGTCACTTTAGTTGGTTTCGGTTCATCTCGAAAGACCCATACGCTCGATTGCTGCTTTGTTTTGGGATCGTAATTCCATGTTTCGTCACCTGTTACTATGTAACACACTAAATTTGATGCCCCTTCGTTGAATCTGGTAAGCATGGCATTGCACCAAGTCCGTTTTTTGAGCCTCAGTCAAATTATGTGGTATTCACCGAGAGCACAGCTTTTTCACATCCAAATGTTTGTGTAGTATTGATTGTATTCGACTCATGCCTATGCCTAGAAATGCCCGGATCTCATGGTATGTCACATGCCTGTCTGTTTTGATGATACGGCGCACAACATCGATGTTTTTGTTGTTCACAGCAGTTTACGGGCGATCATCACAAAATTCGTTACTGAGATTCACACGACCACGTTTGAATTCTGCAAACCAGCTATAAATAGTCGTCTTGCATGGTGTTTCATCGCCAAACGCAGTTTGAAGCCGAGCGAAGCTCCGCTGAGCTGTTAGATTACACTTAAAGTCGTAGAAAATCATACTACGAATATTTTCACGAGTTCAAACCATGGTGATGTTGACAACCAATTACTGAAATGACGCCACAATGTAAAAACAAATGACAATCAGATGAAACAAACTATATTCTACAGCCAAAGAGTTCCATTTTCAAATGTTGTAATTCCTTTTTAAATATTGTTTATGTAAGTGGCCAGTTCTGGAAACTTATAGTGCGCCCTATGCATTGACTTACAATTATATGGACGTCGGGTCCGCGCTAAAAAGTGTCCGAACTTATAGGGCGTTAAAATCGTATACAGAGCGTCACTCACGCTTTAGTCTTCGTTTGTTCGACTGACAGCGAAGCAAGCAAAATTAGACAGGTTTAAATAGATTGACTTGGGACATTTTTTTCGTGGTTTTTGTATTAGACCCGTCGTCCATTTATTTATAAGTCAATGGCCCTATGTATCAAAACTTACCTATACACTCTTCGTGCGTCCCCTAAAGCAAATAACAATTGATGCGTAATTTTGTAAATCAAATACATTATTTTTCTGTCTAAATCTTGAATAGCTGCTACTCTTGCGTCAATTATATCAGCTGTTTCCATCATCATTGCCTGCTTAATTGCCGTCCTCACGCTGGCAACAAAATGAGTTTGTGGCTTTTTAATATTTCCAAACTGAACTCAGGATGTGAATTGTTAACTTTATTAACCTTAAACTGACGCTACTCAACGAGTGATGTGGTCCTACCTAATAGATAGTTGGAAACCATGTGGCTGTTTTTAATATTAAAAAACAATTCCATTTTTCATACTATATCTACACTGGTACTGGTGTATTATTAAATTAATATATTAATATAAATTATTATTATTTTCTTAATGGCGGCCACAAGGGCTTGGACTAGTGTCAGTTTTAAGAGAATAATATAAAAATTATGGCGACTGTCGCCAGTGTCAATTTTCCATTATACGTTACCACGGGTTAGTGAAGCTGTCACTGTCAAGAGTAAACTCGAACCATCAACGAATTTAATAAATGAAATTATGTTGTTTTTTTATGAAGGATTTATGTAATTTTCTATAATTGTTTCTAATTTATTTTGCATTCACAAGTAAAATAAAGCCGATTTTATTTTATTTATTTTTTAACTGTATTTGCTATGGAAATTGAAATAAAGTCAGAAATAGTAATAAGAAAACCAATCTTTCGATTTTCCAGCAGCTACAATTTTTGAATTGTAGCTGCTGTAGTATTGTTTTATTATGATAAAAGAAGGTTGGATAACCTTCTTGTTGGAAAAACTTAAAAATTAAAAATACTCTACATTTAATCTACGAGTATAATGGAATTTAAATATCTTAAATATCTAAAACACATACATTTTTCTTCAAGCAACAGCAACATACAAATTGACATGAAATTGAAACGGGTGTCCGAAACATGAGTTGTGTTAAAGTTACTCAAAATAATAGGGGTTAAAGTATGAAATTGCCGATTTGTACTGAAAAT
>NW_020653784.1:205149-206149 GCF_003589595.1 Hyposmocoma kahamanoa
ATGAGTCATCGTGTCCTACTTTCGTGCGGTACAACATACGTCCGGAGAGAATTATGTTATAATGTAAGTTAGAATATTCTTTTATTATTTTGTAGGTATACAGTAGGTATACAAAGTAGAGTTTAATTTTAGTATGTCTGAGCAATTTAAGGAGATTCATATTAAGTTGGATTATTTAAGAGAATATTTGTGTAAAATCGGTCCAGAGAGACGTAAAAAAGATATTGCTTATAAGAAATTAGAAGAAGCTACTAGCTATTACGAACGTTTGGAAGATATTGTGTCTCAGTTAAATAAAGATTTCGACGAACAAAAGCCAACCTCAGAAACTTTTCAATATTTTCAACATTTAATTAGCGAAATTAAGAGTAATTATAAGAAAATTAAATTATTATTAGCTCACGTAGATTCAGGGACTCAAACAACAATGGCGAGTTCATTTGATATAAAAACCGCCATTTCCCTGTTACCTGTGATAAACGGTCAGGAGCTCGTTACTAAACAATTAATTGATAGCATTTTATTATACAGTTCTTTAATAAATGATAGTACACAGACTCAATTGATCGAATTTGTATTAAAAACTCGACTATCACCTAGTGCTAAATTAAGGTTAAAAAGCACGTACTCTACTGTGAAAGATTTAGTACAGGACATTAGAAAGTTTTTGTTGCCTAAAAAATCAACAGAAGCTTTACAAACACAGCTTTTCAGAGCAAAACTGGGACGTAGATCTATAGAGGCATTTGGGACGGAGCTAGAGGAGTTGTTTGTAAATTTGACATTAGCTCAGTCCGATGAGGATAGCGCTAAATTTAACATATTGCGTCCTCTTAACGAGAAAACTGCGATCAAACGATTCGCAGATGGGCTCTCCGACCCAAGGTTGAGCACCATTGTAGCTTCACGGCAGCTCACATCGCTTCCCGAAGCTATTAGGGTAGCTGTTGATGAAAGTATAATGTCGTCACAGCAGGCAGAGCAGGTTATGCAGTTTAGG
>NW_020653784.1:206249-242817 GCF_003589595.1 Hyposmocoma kahamanoa
AGAATAGCAAATTTTTTCGTGCCTAAACAGTGCACTCATAATATTTTTAGTCATAATAATTTCTTTACAGTAATGTCATATTTAGGAAATAATGAGAAATTGAACTTGTTAATTGATAGTGGAGCCAGCTTATGCGTAATAAAATATGAACGACTAGCACATAATATTGAGTTACTTAAGTTGATTAGGAAAGATAGTATTTTAATTAAGGGGATAAGTGGTAATTTAGAATCAGAAGGTTATATTTACTTAGATATAAACCTTGAAGGGGTAATTTTTAAACAAAAGTTCTATGTTTTCAAGAACTTAGCTTGCGCCGCAGACGGGATACTCGGCCAAGATTTTTTCCAAAAGTATAAAGCAGTGTTGAGTTACAAAGATGGTACATTGAGTTTGGAAAACCAGGACCACTACGTAACTGTTCAGTTTGATAAAAATCAAATAATAATTCCTCCACGATGTGAAGTAATTCGACACGTACCTACGGCACACATCAGTGAATGCGTTGTCTTAGCAAAACAAGTACATAAAGGTGTGTACACAGCGGGAGTAATTGTGAAACCAAAGTATGGACTTATTCCAATTCGCATGCTCAATACGACTGACAAACCAGTCAGAGTAGATATTAAAGATGTAGATATTCATAGTTTAAACCATTATAACGTATACCAATTTGATGATGAGAAGATATCGCCAGATAGAATCAGACAACTTTTTAATTTACTTGACTTGCCTTCTTATTTAAATGAAGAGGAGCAGATAAGTATAGAAAACGTGTGCGCTAAATACGCCGACGTTTTTCATTTACCAGGCGATACATTGTCTACTACCAACTTATATGAACATTCCATAAAATTAAAAGACAATACTTCACTAGTGTATACCAAGCCTTATAGGCTACCTAAGGCACTTAAAGGTGAAATACAGAAACAAGTAGACGATATGCTAAAGAATGATATTATTGAGGAAACCACATCAGAGTGGTCAAGTCCAGTTTTGTTAGTTCCCAAAAAGACAGATAGATCAGGAGAGAAAAAATGGAGATTAGTTGTGGATTATCGTCACTTAAACAACGTAATACAGGACGATAAATTCCCTTTACCGAATATAACTGACATTCTAGATTCTTTGGCAAATAACGTATATTTTTCTAAATTAGATTTATCACGAGGTTATTATCAGTTGTCCTTAGAAAAACAATCTAGGAAATACACAGCTTTTACAACTGACAAACAATATCAAATGAAGAGATGCCCAATGGGATTAAAAACATCTCCTAGTTCTTTCACACGACTGATGACTATAGCCATGACGGGTTTGAACTATCAGGCATGTCTAATTTATTTAGATGACTGTATTGTAGTTGGTAACAGTCTTGAAACCCATAACAAAAATTTAGTTAAAGTACTGGAAAGATTTAGACAAGTTAACTTGAAATTAAACCCATTAAAGTGTGAATTTTTGCAAAAAGAAATTATTTATTTAGGCCACAAAATAACTTCAGATGGAATTTTTCCCGACCCATCGAAAATAGATGTTTTACAGAAATATCCTGTTCCAATATGTGTAGATGATATTAAACGATTTGTAGCGTTTGCTAACTATTACAGGAGATTTATACCTAATTTCGCAGAAATAGCACATCCACTTAATGCATTATGTAAGAAAAATGTCTCTTTTAACTGGTCAACTGAATGTGAAAAGGCTTTCCAAAAACTTAAAGAAATCCTACTTAGTCCTACCATCTTAGATTATCCAGACTTCTCAGAAGGTAATACGTTTGTTTTACAAACAGACGCATCAAAGCTAGGTTTAGGCGCCGTTTTGTCTAATAGTAATGGCAAGGTAGTAGCGTACGCAAGTCGTAATCTAAGACCAGCTGAAACACGATACCCAGTCATCGAACTCGAACTACTGGCTATTGTGTGGGCTGTACGGCATTTTAGGCCCTATTTATATGGCAAGAAGTTTCAAATAAAAACTGACCATAGGCCTTTGATTTATTTATTTAATATGACCGATCCATCAAGCCGTTTAACAAAGTTTAGACTTTATTTGGAAGAGTATGATTTTGATATCAGTTATGTTCCGGGACGGCACAACGCAGCTGCAGATGCATTGAGCCGCATACCGATGAACTCTAAGGAATTGAAAGATATGCATGAGCATGTTGTATCGGTCATGACAAGAGCACAAGCTCGAAAAATTAAGAATGACAATATTATTGACTTGACACGTGAGAATCACACCGCTTCTAGGCCTGATCAACCTAAAGTAGTGGAAATTCTCAAACGACCGACTGACAGCGTAGAACTAGTATTAAGCGCAAATAAGACAGCAATGAAGCAGATAGTGAATTTACAGAACTTGTATAGTAAAAATAGTTCTTTTGTGTTTGTGCCCGATAAATCGGATATTTATGTAATGTCTCGATCGTTATCTACCGTAAGTGTGTTAGCGAGAGAATTACAAGATTTTTGTAAAGAAATAAAATTAAACGAGCTCGTTATTATAAAAAGAAAGCGTGATAAAGATTTTATAAATATATTATTAAAGGAAATTAATAAGCTAAGTGATTTTCCTAAGGTATTAGTATTGAATGACGTAGTAACAGTAACTGAAAAAGATACTAAAATTGTAATATTGAATGACTTTCATCTATTACCCACCAGTGGCCACGCGGGGGTAAATAGGATGCTGAATAATATTAAGAAATATTACTACTGGCCAGGAATTACTAATGACGTCACAGAATTCGTAAGAAAGTGTAAGAGTTGTCAAATTCAGAAACACTCGAACAGGCATACTGGGGAACCGATGGTTATTACAACTACTCCTAGTACAGCGTTTGAAAGGGTTAGTTTAGATTTAATGGGACCGTTAGATATTGATAATTATAATAGTAAATATATTTTAACTTTGCAATGTAACTTAACCAAATATGTAGAAGCGTATCCGCTAGAAAAAAAGGATACTGTGTCAGTTGCTAGTTTATTTGTAAATAATTTTATATTGAGATATGGTATCCCAAAAGAGATAATTACGGACCAAGGCACAGAGTTCATGCCGTCAGTTATGGTTGAAGTATGTGAATTGTTAAAAATTAACAAACTTCACTCGACCGCGTATCACCACGAAACTATAGGTTCGTTAGAGAATACACATAAAAGTTTAGGAGCGTTTCTTAGGATACAGTGTAGTAATAATTCGACTGACTGGAGCACTTGGCTACCATTTTGGTGTTTTTCATATATAATACAACCGTGCATACCGAGACACAATACACTTCATACGAACTAGTGTTTGGAAAACTTTGTAATCTGCAAAATAATTTGTTGTGTTCTGATGTAGAACCTTTATATAATCCTGATGCTTATCCTTTACAACTAAGATACAGGTTACAACGAGCACAGGCCGACGCTAGAAATAATTTATAAGATGGGAAAAGTTTAAGAAAGATAAATTACGATAAACATATAAATACTGTAAAATATAAGAAAGATGATTTAATTTTGTTGAAAAACCAAGTAGGAAGTAAACTAGATAACATTTATTTAGGACCATATATCGTTATTGAAGATTTATCACCAAATGTAAAAATTTTGAAAGATGGCAAAGAATATATAACACATAAGAATAATACTAAATTGTTTGTAAATTAATTAGTAAACTTTTGTTGGACTGTTAAGTAATTATTAAGAATTTTTGTTGTAATTAAGTTTAAAAAAAAAATGTGTTTTAACAAGTAACACGCAACACATTTTTTTTCTCTGGAACCCCTATAATGTAGTATAGATAGACTATATTTATAGTATAACTGCAACATGTGGTGCGTATTGCTTGGTTAGCATTTAAGTTTACATTTTATTTTATATTGTATTATTTACTCACTTATATTCTGGAGACCGAACAATAAACATGTCTCTTTAAATCAACGTATTTCACTCTACCATCTACGTCCATCCTTTTTAATAATATGAGAATTTCGTTTCATTCAATTATGTCCGTTGCGGTTGTTAATTTTTTTTTAAATTACAGTTGTGGGTTGAACGAGGTGTCGAATTCTGCACAGAGACATGGCCCGACTCTATCAAGAAGGAGCTTTACGGAGCTTTCAGCTTTATCCTCGTTTACGCCATACCAGGTGAGACTGTAAGCTTGCTTTACTTGTTTAATACATTTAAGGTGTTGAAGAAGCCTTTTGGAGTCTTAAAATTTTAAACGTTTATTAAATATTTAAAAATTCGTTTATTAAGTTTGTATCGATATAAAAAAGTCTCAATAATATGAACCCTTATCGAATCAATTAATTAGATAATAAAATATCACAAAAGGGCCGCCGCCGCCGCCGCGGTAATACCAGAAATACTCAGTAGATTGAATTAAAGTTAGGTATTGACACTTGACCAAATTATTTTATTACCTTTTGTAAGTTACTAAATAAATAATCACGTTTTCTCGTAGCGGTAAACACTATTTGCCGATAAAACCATTTGTTTTGTCGTGGATATCGAGGGACCAGACAATACTTCACTCATCTGCCGTTGATGGTTGAATATAAATTACTATAAATTCAAACATTAAATTGCAATGCCCGAACAGGGTCCATGTACTGTCACTGTCATAGTTATTAAGATCAACTTTACACAAATTGTACATGCAGCAATAATAAATAAATAAGTAAATAAATGATTGATTTGTTGATGATAATAGGCTGCCATATGAGGCATAAACAATCTCATTCATTGGAGAGCACTGAATGCTGAATACTTAGCGACTTTTATAAGTTTTGTTTTTAATATTCATTCATAAATTTTACGATCTTAACTCTGTTTTACCCTAATTATTTTTTAAAGAAATGGTTTGCCCATTTTGTACAAAGTACTTTTGGAATGATCTATGTCCAGCAATAGGGTACAACAATATAGTAGTAGTAAATGATATAGGAGTAACGGTGTACAAACATTCTCAACGTTGCCTAGCCGCTCACGCGATATGTAGCAGGCAAAATAACTAATATTAATTGCTATTTCGGTAACTACTCTAGCAAACCATAAAGTTGTTAATGCCTGGGTCTGTCATTTAAAAAAATAAACAATTTCAAAAATACGTCACGACAATCGTGTGTGTTATTGTTTGGGCTGGTGATTTCGGTGTTTATTTATTGAAAACATACCGTAAGTAGCGTTTTTTAAGTATACCCTGAATATAAATGTTTATAAACTATACTTTAAGGAGTAATTTCTTGGTAAACTTTAGAACCACTCAAACGGAATATTGTCATATTTATCCAAGTACACCAAAAATTTCATTAGTTCTTTTTAAGTGCGGGATTTGCGGTGTATTACTACATTTTATTTAAGATGTTTTTGTTGGTAGTACGGAGGGTATTTATTTAGCAATGCAGAATAATAATTTTTATTTATAAAAACTTGTATTTAAACTGAAAAAGCATTCTAATTAGCGAAACCAAATAGCCGCCATTTTGTGGTAGGAGGACCGCGCTATATGGTAAACAGTCTTCGTCATCCATTGTAAACAAAATACAAATAAAAAAAACATCTTATAAAAGCTGCAGCTGAAAATGTTAAACACAAAAAAATACAACCAAGTTCCAAATCAGTGCAACAAACAAATTTGCGTCTTGTTTACGGATTATAAACCGGTCCGAGAGAACCGTTGTTATGAAGTACGAGTAAATAATGGGTTCTTGTTGTACAAAACCTTAATTCCATTTAAATAAAGGTTGCGTCGATATTCTTTGAGGGTTGGTTGTGAGACTTTCTCGAGAACAGATTGAATAATACCAATAGCAGCAGACGTAAGAATATCTGTTTACTAACTTTGGCTATTTCATGTGGTTAGAGCTGGCAATTTATACCTACTGCTTTTATCAAACCATTTTTCTTCCATCAAAAAAACATTGTTGTAGTACCTACCGTTGTCAACACCATCTAACGTCCATAATCATACCTACCAAAGCAGCACACCTATATCTAAATATATACTATAAAGTATCTAATAGAATTTAATTCGATTGAATATTTTAAGAGTTCAAATTCCCTCAAGATATCTCGAAGAAGGTTTCTAGATAATTTAAAGTAAAAGTGGGCACAACTTTATTAGTAGATCACAAGAGTGCTCTGAGAAACTATCTGTAGGTAGTGTTAAGAGTGATTCTTATCTTTTTTCTCAAGTAACCCTTCTAGAATACTACAAGACCATTTGTAGAATGTAGACAGTTTTTATTTAGTCTTCTAGACAGTTTTTAGATAATTTATAGTTTATGATAGTTTTCTTGCTATGCTATTTTAAAAGCAAAATACTAAAGTGTTACAAACATAGGACGCAATTCTCTTAATACTAATAGATTTCAAGTTTAATGGCTTACAAACATTGACTTACAATCAAATGCTTACAAAACATAAACCATCAAAATTGCAACATGGCGAAATTAGATATAATATTTCTGTTTTTTTTCGCGCAATGTTTAATCGTTTAGAAAGCGCGAATTGACGTGCTACTTTAAATACATTGTGAAAGTGATGTAAAACCCGCCATAAAAGTAATGCGCTCGCTAAATTTTAAACATTTTTTATGTATAAATATAAACTTAATAAAAATAAAGTTATCGATATTTGGTTTTAAATATTTATAGAAAGCTTAAATATAAAAATAACTCACAAAACAAACCATTTCCATGAAGTTCTAGGCTTCTTCAAGCTAATTTCAATTTAGATTTACTTTTTTAAAAGAAAATAAACTTTTCTCGGCTATTTCATAGTCATTCAATAAAAATAAAAATGGCGATAAGAATGTAAAGCTTTTTAAAAAAAAATTTGAAATATCCAATTTGTCGCAAAAAACGTTATTCTGCATAATTATATGAAATGTGTTATATATGACTAGAAAGGTGGATAAATTCCCTATCACATAAGGTATATTTCAATGACATACCTAACTTATATTGGAAGAAATTTGATGGCATCGAGACAAACCCAAGTAGGGTTTAACGGTGTTTTACATTATTTATGTATACTTTTTTCTTAAAACAATAAAATAAATTAAAAAAAAAAATTCATTAGAATATTGAGATTATTTCTTCACGCCAACCACATTTCCCACAATGATTTCACAGTATTCTATTGATAGACAGCACAATATACACACACATAACATGGACGTACAGTAGTTTACGCGCTCATTTTAATTGTTTTTATCACTTCAGAACACGGAATTACTTCACAATGTTTATTTATTTGTCAACAAACAAATTATAACGTACTTTTTTCACTTTGGATTAACGATGGGCGAGTCGAGTTCTCTAACTCGGTTAACTCGAGTTACTCCTATAACGAGCCAACTCGCGTTACTTTTCCATGAACTCGAGCTAACTCGGTTGACTCGCTCCGCCCGCCGCCGAACCAAATACTTCATTCATTCAGCGCGTCGCACAGTGGGCCCAAATTGATAATTCTTGGACATAGGAATAACTTGTGGAGAACCGAGATAATTTTTAAATGAATCACACTCATTACATTTTCCTACATTAAGAAATAAAATATAAAATGTATATTTCTCCATACAAAAAAATAATTTTTTTTCTCCGAAACTATCAACTTTTCAAGAAATTTTACAAGAATAAAAGTTGTTAGGAATGTTATTATCTATCATATAAAAAAAAATTAGCTATTATTCCTATGTCCAAAAATTATCAATTTGGGCTCACTATGCGTCGGTGACCTTCAGGGCACGCACGCGAGTCGCGAGTGATGGGCGAGTCGACTTATTTAATTCGAGTTACTCCCACAACGAGTCAACTCGAGCTACACTTTGTGAACTCGAGCTAGCTCGTTCGGTTCGGTGACCTTCGGTCGCGCTCGATCCGCGGTCGGCCGGTCGATCGTATCCGACTCGGTGATCGTCGGTTCGAGTTCGACTAGCGGTTGCTCTGTCAAACACCGAGTGGACTTAACTTGGGTTGCAACTCGAGTTAACAGTCAAGTCAACTCCAGTAACTCGAGTTGTAACAAATACAACTCGTCCCATCGCTACTTTGGATAGGAGTACGTTAAGAAAATTAAATTAAATGCCATCTAGCGACATCGATTGCCGCTTTACTTGTGCAGCTAATAAACAAAATCCTTCTTCGTCCTGGGTTATCTCCCTTAATATTTCATAGATGGCACTATATTCTATGTGAAATGGGGAGCTAATTAATATCAAATTGTGGCTCTTGTCATTGGTTGAAACAATTAAAACGTGAAATACTTTCACATATTATTTGTAACATGTAACATTTGGTGCGAAACGCGAAAAAGCTGATTGGTTTATTGATGTTAGTTGTAGTTATGTTATAAATTATAATTTTGGTTATCTTTTGATACGATATTGACCTAATGGTGGAACGGTAACAAAATTTAGTTTGGTGAAGCGATTTAAATTAAGATATAATTACTTAGATTTATTTAATTAGTTTAGCGTTTGTTTAATTACTAAGTTATTGTAATATTTGTATATAAAAGTAGTAGGAAAAAGAATTATTATGAGTGAAATTTACTGTAAATAACCAGTGTAAAGTTTTGTGCAAATTGTAAATAGTAAATTGTTTAAGTATGAAGGGAAGCTCGTTGATTTATCTTCTATAACCTTACAAAGTTTACCAGCTTAAGTTACAAAACAAATGAAGCCAGTCGTAACTAACCGTAAAAAACTGTAGACTATTCTATAGATAGACTATAACGCGCTATAAAAATTTAGCATTTAGCGTGTTATGCGAATATGGCAGTTAATCTCATCTCTAGACATAATATCCAAGGTTCACCACCTGCACCAGATCTTTTAATATTCTTTATTTTATCCATTTTGCATGAACGTACAACGTCCAATAGAGTGGAAACCCTATTTATAGTGTTTTTTTACATAAAATCTACTGAAGACGCGCTATATCGTGTTTGTTAATAAGTTTAAACACTACAGAATGTCTATAAATGAAATATATCTAGAATAAACTTAAGAACATTAGTTTTTAAAGTATTAATAGGCTTTACTGGAAATATAAGTCTATAAGAACAATTTCTTTTTTCTAAAACCATTTATAGAGTAGACTATTATCTAAACCTATACCATATTACGACTGTTTATAGTTTTGAGGCGTATAAAGTGTGCTCCTTGGGTACTCAATCTTTTAAGAATCTGCGTGTTCAAATCCTACTTATACAAACTTATACAAACTCTACTTTAGTGGACTTTGCAACCATGTCATCATCATTAACACCAACTCACTGTACATTCCACTGCTGGGTCAGCGTCTCTTCTAAGGAGAGGATTTAGGCAACTACTGCAACTTGTGTCCAAAATCGAAACATCTTTGGAGCAAACCTCTGAATGGCGCCGACAATACATTGTTCAATTTAACCCTATGAAGATTGTCTGCGCGTCAGCCGCTAAAAATAGCCCATTAGCGACAGCGCTAATGCTTCAGGGCACCATACTTACCACCTCTAAGAGTAGTGGGACACTTGGGGTCGACATCACGAGGGGCTAGAAAACATTTACAATGTGCGGAACTCGGAAGTAAGAGGTATATGCTGCTTTGATTCGAACTGTCGATTTTGATTAAGGAGCAAACGTTCTCCCACGGTAGCCTTTTTTTGCGTGGGGATATCCTCCTAGGACACCTCTCCGCCGCGGGGGCAGCGGGAGGATAAAATCAACTGTCGAACTCAATCGAATATAACAGTATGCTATTATAATACATAACGATGGAAATCTCACAGAAAAAAGAAATCCAATAACAGATATGTAATAAAAGAAATGAAGTAAACAAATACCACGGTGCCGTTCAAAAGTTGGCGATGCGTGAAAATATTCTTCTTTTATGTCGCACATTCGACATACATTCGTCATACGAAGGCTCAATTTATTTTGCCGCGAAACAGAATACAAGCCAATTTTAGTAACCAGCGCATAATAAGCATTGAGTGTATTGCCTAGGTATATTCGGTAGCTGCGGGCATTTCCGAGACTGCGCGACAATTCTTCGGAAGACGAGGTCTAATTTGTACGTTATACAATTGGCATAAAATTCATTATGATTACAAAAATTCTCTTCAATTCGGTTCCAAAGCAATGTAAATTGGGATACAATAAATATTCCATGTTTCATTTGCTTTTTGTTTTCACTGTTACATAATTATTGTAAATGTAATGTAAGCATTGATATAACAACAAGCAAGTTATCTATTTTCACTTACACTGAGGTATAACGATATTTACTATAATTTCAAAGGATATAACTACTAATGAGATATTATTAATTATCGAGTGATATAACAACGAAGGGCATAATTTTTAATGTGTATAATAAACCTTCTGTATAGGTACCAGGTAGTTGAGTCGGGTCAAATAATTAGCTAATAATAATGAAGTGATGGTATAAATTGTGCTAGTATAATATAAATTTTATATGTTAAAAAAAGTCAATGAAGATTGCACATCATTCGCACATCGAAATTTCGTATTGTCACTTCGCTGCGCCCCGGTCCAACCGCAACACACTCGCTTCGCTCGTTGGGCTCGCACCGATTCCAACCAAACCTAAAGAAAGTATCTTCTGTTCTACTCGTATAAGATTACTTTTCACGTTAAATCTATGTTTTTGGAATAAAAACCATATTTTACTATTATTTCCTTTATCAAAGTTATCTATATAATAATAATAAGTTAATTAATAAATGTATCTGAAATGTTCATACAATGTAACTATGATATGCCATTAGATTATTAGATTGAAAGTTGTGATATGAACCAATAGATGCTTATATAGAATAGAATAGAACGTTTCATAATTACGTTTTAATACGATAAATGATTAAATATCTTGTGAGTTATTTTGACCAAACACGTCATTTGTTGTCGTGTCGAGTGAACCGCATCCGCTTTTTGCTGATTTATTTTACTGATGAAGTTGACAATGTTTCTTTTTTGTTTAAAATTAACCAACTTCGTAACATCAGTAAAGGCATGCCACGTAAATCGCATTTTTGCACTGGAGCTTCAATGAGAAGAACGGATGCCTATACCTACTTTGTTGTTTTACCATATAAAACCATTTCAAACCATTTCTCGTTTACATAGACTACTAAATTCACTTCTCGTGCTCCAAACATACGTCAATGTAGCCTTTTACGTAGCTTTTACGTAGTAAAGATCATTATTTAAACCTTAGAGAGTAAAAAGTAGGTACCTAGTTTTTTAATTTACCTCAAGTGACCCAAAGAAACTTAAACAGAATACTTGCTCTAGTGTCTGCCAAAAGGTAAAAGTTCAATAAGTGAAACAATATAATTACAAGTAAAACAACATTTAAAAATAATCACAAAAACAAAAAGATTATTATAATTTGACATTATAATAATCAACAACGACTTATCAAAGTAAATAAACCTACAGTTTCCCAAAGATCGCTGCGATGCGGAAATTCAATAAAAAAAGTGCTTGTGTGTGGACCATTTTCATTATGAAAATGTTACGTTCTAAGCGTACGCTCGGTTTTAGTTCCGTGCCTTTTCAACATAGAGTGTGGGGCCATATTATTGTTCCCGTGTTACTGCGTTTGTGTGTGGACCATTGCAGTGACACGATGTAACACTTAAATCGTTCGAAATACGCTCATGATTACCAAAGGCATGATAATCGTAGCGTTTTGTTGCGTTTGTTGTGTCTGTGTCTGGTTGGAAAAAAAAATACGTATAATAGTAACTTAATAAACACTCCCTAAAGCTCGAGTGTCTGACCACCTCGGTTATATATTGGCTCGTTTTAGTTCCTCGATAAAACATATACTATTCTGCTATTCATCCTAGGTTGTGCCGTCGGCTACAGTGTGTTTTAACCGACATTATGTGATTTTTTTTTTTTATTTTTTATTTATTTATACAAAAGGCATACAAAAATACATAATACAATTTCTCGCCAAACTGCTATTGTTAATCTGTTCACGTGAAATGATTACCAAGGCTAAGGATACTCCATTCCGTAGTGGATTGAGAACATCACTTATTATTTCTACTTCAGTTTTAGAAGATATCCTCGTGGCGGCTTTCTTATAAGTGTTTTTGTTTCCGCGTTGTCGATAGTAAAACAATATTCTTAGTCAATAACTTTACGAATTTGAGTGTAATTTGGTTCCAAAGATCATAATTTACTTATTTTTGTACGCAATTTTGTTACGTACATATAGAAGTGGCGAATATGATTTTCTAATTCTCCAATTTCTATTGGAGCATTACATATATACAGGATTCACTGGTATTGTTTTTATCTTAATTACACCTATCTTATAGTTGCTGTGCAACATTGGGATAATTTTGAGGTACAATTTTATATTTTCGACAAATTGACGTTAGACATCCATATAAATTACGTGGCATGGATTTTTTGTCATATTTGTCGATAATTTGAAAATGATACAAGGTAAATAAAATAAAATGGTTTAAGACCGAGATCCGATTGACAATTAAACTTAGAATTTCCAAGATTCTTATGCCCATGACGATAGATGAGTAATAGGCGCAAGCAAATGTTGTGTGTGTGTAATCTGTGAATTTCAACTCAAAATAAGTCGCTAAGGAAACTGATTCGGGTCCGGAAATTTTACCGAGTTTCAATCTTTTTTCGTTACCTTAAAAATGGATGTCGATTCAATGATGATGTTTCAATGATGTCTTATAACATAAAACCATTTTTAACCGACTTAAAAAAAGAGGAGGTTATATGATGGGCTGTATGTATGTTTTATGTAAGATCACCTATTTCTCCGTCAATTGTGGACCAATTTTGAAGTCTTTTTTTGTTTGAAAGGGTATACTCTCGAGATGGTTTCATTGTCACCAAGTCAGAATTTGATGAGGAGATCTCATGGAAATCGAGCGAAATCCTCAAATTATATAGGCATATATAGTATGTTCATCGGCTTTTCCGTTAATTGTGGACAGATTTTGAAAATTCCTTTTTGTTTGAAAGAGAATTGTCACGTTGTAATTGTATAAATAAACAATAAATGTGGATAGATTGATTAATAATACTGAGTACGAAATAATAATTATTACGTCCACTGTTGTCATTTTAATTAAATCTGTATTTTGTTATCTTTCGATTTTAGTGCATTGACTTGTTGTGGTTTTTGAAGTTGGTCGAATTTTTTTTAAAGTTTGCTTATGATAACTGAAATTGTTTGTTGTAGTATTAACTTGTTAACAGAATTTAGAGATTTAGAGGAGACCCGTGCCGAAGAGGAATTATATGATTGATAATTGATTCTGATTTATTTTTATTATTGTTCCAAAACGAAGCTATGTATATTCTTTGAGGATTTTTTTCTTGTTACTAAGTACAATATGAGAAATAAAACAGGATTCTATATGACTGTATATTTAATTACATTGAGGAAGATTACGTCACGTAACGTAGTTGCTCTCTCTATATCTAAAACGATTTCTCCACTTTTCAGGCTGCATTGTGGTGGTGTCGTACTCGCTGATGGGCCGGCGGCTCTGCTCGGTGCTGCCCCCCTTCGACCAGACGGAGGGCAGCGTTAACAGTCAACAGGTAAATCTATGCTTCATTACGAATATTATAATATATGAGCCTCTTTACCCCACCTACGGGTCGGGCTCGGCCTGAGACGCGTGGTTGGATTTACGTTACGGGGTGTGCTTATGCTCTTTGGTGGCACAGCGGTTAGTCCAATGGGCCCTCGGTGGGGAGGTCCCGGGGCGACTCTCGATTTGGGCCAATTTAGGAAACAAACATTTCGAAATTGGTTCTGGTCTGGGTATTCTGGGTATAGCCCTCAGAGATATCGATATTCTGGTATTCATACTACAGGATATTTCCTAATTTGAGAAAAAAAAAACAGCTGGATCGGAGTACTTTTTTTTGGGTCCCCATTTTGAGGCGGCAATCCTGAAAAAATTTTGTCACCGGCAGTTGCCCCACGTAACCCTCAATGCTATTTTGTCGAGCACCCCTCACCTATCTGCGATACTCGCCAAGCCACAGGGCTCTGAAATTCGTATGGTGGCCATCTTGTTTATTTGAATTTCGATTTTTTTACCTTCCTGTAAAAACTGCCCAAGATGGCGGTAAATTTTAGTTGAACGACTCTGCCGATAGGTATTTATACTCTGGCCGGGCAGCCAGGGTCCCACCTTATGCAGTCCATTTTTCGAAGGTTTCGGATTTTTCTGGTCAGCTATAATAATAATGTATAGTAAATTATGTGTAATAAAGGGAAAGTTTGAGCCATGCGATTTGCCTTAAATATAAGACGCGTACTCAAGTCAAACAGTCTAATTTCAGTTTTAGTAGGTTGTGCAGCACTACTGCCGCGCGTTTGATAATTTTAAAATCAATCTCTGTATTTTAGGCAAAAGGATTCATTACAAAATTTTTATGAGCTTTTGTGCACGGCCTCTATCTGAAACATTTTAAAATTTTGAAAATGATTGATGGGAAAAGTGAAATGTTTTTGTTTTGGAGGTCGGAGGCAAAAGTCCCTGTTTGGGCGCCATGTGGTAGCGTTATTTTGGGCGAAACGCCACTAGACCGAGTCTGGGCCCCGAACTAGGCGATATTGATGAGGATATTGACAATTCACATGGATTAAATGAATGTGGGTGTCGAAAGGGTCAAGCCAAAACGACGATTTATGTTACAAAGGTCACAAGACGGTTTAAAAATAAAAGTCAATAATAATTTCATATTTTTGAGTAAAGGCTGTTTTGAGAAGTAGCTCACAAAACGTTTGTCTCAATCTGGGTTAAGTAGATATATTTTAATGGTTTCTTACAATATTCTAACGACAATTTTATTGACGTGTAGAGAAACAAATTTCACGTCCAGAAATGGTATAATATTGAATTTCACATATTTTGAGTTACAACACTATTGTCATAGAAGTGCGACTTGTGTAAATAGAGAAAGCGCATACAATCAAAACTGAATGATTTTGCCGTGAATTATGTTTTAAACATCCTAAATACACACGGTAATAAAAAAGATCACTTAAAGTAAGCCTTTAAATTAAAAATAAACCATCTGAAGCTTAAAGGTGGCGCCTTTTAGGTTAAACAACGAAAAGCTTTTAACAGTAATTTGTAAAGAGGACATGCCAACACAGAAAAAAACATTCCATCAACCAACTGTTTGGCACAATATAAACATCCCTACACATGCCTACAAAATTTAAAGTGCAACTACACTACGCGTGCAGCTAATTTCTGCAAACTAATTTATCTACAACAACTATGGCGTGTCTAGGGTTCATTTGCGAACAGGGTTTCCTGAAATTATAGCATACAGAAAGGTAGCGTATAGGGAAGCATGACAATTAATTATTCTCAAGAATCCGATTTTAAAATCTTGGAAAAATTTAGAATGACAGTTAGGTTTTTTTATAATACGAGTTACTTACGAGTTATAATACTACAGAAACATGGCTCAACAAGGAAAAGCTACAATTATTGAATATCACGCGTCTTTTTGCCGAAAATCTCATGAGGGAGGGGGGTTTGTATTCTACTTAGAGACGAGTTAGAGTATAAAAAGATGGAGGATATTGAAGCATTATCGAAAGAAATGATCTTCGAAATATGTGCAGTAGAAATTCCAAAATTTGACATGCTAATAATTAATTTGTATTGGCCAAATAGCGGCACAGAAATAGAAGTATTTTATAATAGCTTAGATCAACTATTAAATAGATTATCAAAAAAATGCAAGCACAAAAATATCATATTTGGCGGAGATTTTAACGTAAACTTCAACAAAAATAATAAACAAAAAATGGAACTACTTCGTTAATGTTAACATTTAATTTCTACCAACTAGTTAAAGAGTCAACTAGAATTTCGAGCACTAGCTCTACATGCCTAGATTTAATCTTTGTAAACTTCAAAAAAAGACAATGTCAAGTCAGTGTCAATGAATTTGGGTTTTCAGACCATAAAGGTGTCATATTATCTACACCTTTCAGAGTAGTAGATCCTCCACAGTTCTCATTTTCAAGCAGATTGTTCAACGAAAACAATATCGAAAATTTTAAACAAGCACTTGGAAATATTAACTGGTACCATGTGATCAAACATGAACAAAGTGTAAATGAAAATTATTATTCTTTTCAAGAAACATTACAAATACTTTTAAATAAATATATTCCCATTAAACAAATAAAGATAAAAACAAAAGTAGAAAAATCCTATCTTACGTTTGGTATAAAAATTATTGTCGAAATAAGAGATAGTTAAAAAGACTTTGCTCACAAACAAATAATAAAATTATTCAGACATTTTATACAAATTATACAAAAACTAAAAAAAAACTGTGAAAACATCTAAAAAAATTCAAAACATCCGTAAATATAGAAATGCTGACAACAAAACTAGAACAATGTGGAATATCATAAAATCAGAGACAAATAAAAAACAGAGTAGAAACCAAGGTAACATCAACCTAAAAATGAATAATTTACTGATAGATAACCCAAAAACGGTAGCAAATACTTTCAACTCATTTTTTTCTGATATTGTAAATAATAACCGTGTACCGCCCCCTCAGCTCCAAACCACAATGAAAAATGTGGAAAACTCTTTCTTTCTGCTACCCGTTGAGCCAAGGGAAGTGTTTCACATCATACAAAGGTTAAAAAATAAAAACACTTTCGGCATTGACGGTATTCCACGTAAATTGATAAAAAACTTTAACGAATACTTAACCATTCCGTTTACATAATTAATAAATCAGTCTTTTAAAGAAGGTATATTTCCAGATGCACTCAAAATATCTTTAATAAAACCTATTCTAAGAAAGGAGATAAAACTAATCCAAATATTTATCGCCCTATCGCTCTTCTACCAACATCTTCAAAAATTTTTGAAACCGCAATGACAAACCGTTTACTTCTTTTTATGAAAAATATAAAATTTTTGACGATAGTCAAAACGGTTTTAGAAAGAACCGTTCCACTATTCTTGCTATCTATAAATATTTCCAAAAAATTCTAGATATTATAAATAATAGAAAATATGCAATCGGCCTACTCCTTGACATGAGCAAGGCTTATGATAGAGTCAATTATAAAATTCTTTTAAATAAACTTTACGCAACAGGAATCCGTGGAATCGCTCATGATTGGTTTAAATCTTATCTTAGTAATAGACAACAGCTAGTGGAGGTCAACAGTGCAAAAAACAACGACTACGAAATAAAAAATATTAGATCTGATTCAATCCCTATCAAAGGTTCTATACCGCAAGGAAGTGTTCTAGGTTGTACATTATTTTTAATATACATAAATGACCTCCCAAACATTTTGAAAGATCAGTGCACTCTCTTTGCGGATGACATATCTATCGTAACTTCTTGCTCCAACACAGTTGAATATTCTGAAAAACTAGATTTAATACTTGACAAATTGACACATCGGCTTCAAATGAATAATTTACAACTAAATATAAATAAAACAAAACTAATACAATTTTGACCATTTAAAAAAAACGAATTGGAAATATCATATAAGCACAACAATACACCTTTACAAACTGTTAGTTCCGCAACTTTATTGGGAATTGAAATCGACTCCACGATCACTTGGAAGCAACATATACAAACACTGGCCCGCAAACTGTCGTCATTCATTTATGCTCTAAGAAATTTGAAAAAAGTAACCGATTTTGAAACTTCTCTGTCGGCATACTATGCTTATGCTCATTCGATAATCTCGTACGGAATAATTTTGTGGGGTAACAGTTCAGATATTAAAGATATTTTCACATTTCAAAAAAGTGTATTAGAATATTAACAAACGTCAACCAAATGGTATCATGCAAACCTCTCTTTATAAAACATGGCATTCTCACTGTAACTTCAATATACATTCTCGAGTCTTGTAAATTTGTAAGAAAACATAAAAATCTCTATGCGACAATAAGAACCGTAAAAAGGAATAATCGAAATCTACACAAATTAGAAACTACCCTTACCAATCTGCAACTAGTGGCCTCAAGTCCTCATTATATGACTATAAAATTGTACAACAATCTACCAATTAACATTAGAGACATAGTAAAAGACACTGACTTTGATAAAACATTGAAAAAGCTGTTAATTGAAAAATGCTATTACAATATAAATGAATATTTCTGTGATAAATATTTGGAGGAATAATAATAATAATAATAATACGACATTGCTGGAATTTATTTAAAATTTATTTAAAATTTATTTAAAATTATATTATGAAATTGCCTTTGACATTTATTTAATAATATTAAGACTATTACCTATTTTTATTTTGTAAATACTTTTCATTCCATAAATATGATAATGTTGATATCTTTATGAATTGTTATTTTTTATTATTTATTATTTATTTATTTATTTATATTTTTTTTTAATACTGAATTATTGATAGCTTAAGTACGTATTAACATCATAACGAATTTAATGCATACATTGACATTGTTGATAAAAATTTGTTAGTATAATTTATAAATGCCCCTCTGTAATTTGCCATGCTTACAGGGCGTCACATGATCCTATACAATGACATAACACCTTAAATTGTATTTAAAAATGTACTGTAACTGTGACATGCAAATAAATGATTTGATTTGATTTGATTTGGTTAGAAAACATTTTTTTTATGCCATTGACACTGATGGCGAAATGTGCGATGGGATATAGATATCAGTTTTTTTTTACAATTCCAAGTGACGAGATAAACAAGTCGTGCGCCTGATAATAGCAAGTATAGCGCCTAGGGACACACTTGTCCATAACACATGCAGTGCCACTCAGACCTTTGAATCACAAAGATCTGAGGGGCACTGCCACAACGCCAGTTACCCTGAGATAAAAATTGACTTGTTCCATGGGTCTGTAATTTCACCGGAACGCAGTAATGCTCACATTACTGCTTAGCGGCCGAAACAGGTAAAGTGGCAGTACTTCCCTGGACGAACTCTTTCACAGGGAGCTCTACTGCTGCTAAAAGAAAAGGCATCTAGTTTATTGAAAACATTCGTAACTCCAAAGTGTGCTAATTCTATCTGCTACTTCTCGCCAGCGCCTTCGACTGGTACGCGAGAGGAAGCGAGTGGCGTGGATACTGCTCCTGCTGGCAGTTCTTTTCGCACTCTGCTGGCTGCCGTATAACATCCTGCAACTGCTAATTGACGTCAACGCCGTGAAAGTTGAGTCCATGGCGATCGTGCTGCCGTATACTTTACTCTTAGGTAAGAACTAAGATTAATAATACCCGAATATATCTTATTGGTCGTGTACGACAGCACCATTCTTTTTGTACTATTTTTAATATTGCTTTGGTTTCCTTTTTTTTTTCTTGTTGGTTTTAGAAATATGTAGTACTTACTTATATAACTGTCTCTGTGGCCGAACTGTTACCATGCCAGACTGCCACGCAAAGGTCCCAGGTTCGATTCCCGGGCCGGGCGAAATATTCGTATGGCCTATGTATGGCCTATATTTATTTCTCTCGTGAGTTTGGTAGTATTTTGTGGTTATCTATGTGTGTGCGCATGGCACCCGCAATACAGGGTTTCCCTAGTGCGGGGCTATGTTGAGTGTGTGTGTTATTATTATTATTACTTATCGTACTTCATTGGTACGATATGCAACCGTTTTTTCATAAAAATATAAATCCTTTGTAGTAAGTAACATGTGGTCTGATGAAAAACATAAAGACGGGTCTCAAAGTTACGCTTCGGGAACGAGTCCATACGCATGAAGTCTTTGTGACGGACAAGAGTCCGAAGCTGAGGCAGGAGTAAACGCGCGGCCACTCTCACATGTCTCAACTGACCCAGCTGAGCCAGAGGCGCTGACTTCACTGCACATGCTGCTCGGCTCGTCCTCTGGTCGTCGTCGTGATCTATGCAGCAGAAGTGGATGTCGCAGAGCCGTGAGATTAGCGGACTTTTTCTGGTGGCGCTGGGTCAGCGAATACTTGCCGACTCTAGCTCCGCGACGTATTCAGGGTTCCGATATTCCGATGGAGACCCCGTGCTCGTCGCCGATGGAGACTCCCCGAGAAGTACATGGCCTCGGGCATCATAGCCGGCATGTTCCGTGGCCGACGGACCTGTGCGTGTCGCCGACACACAGACCGCTGGAGAGATCTTGCGTCGAACTCTTAAAAAGTTCCACCATCCTTTTTGTACTATTTTTAATATTATCTTATCGTTTCCTTTCTTTTTTCATGTTGGCTTTAAAAATATTCATCGTAGTTAAGAAGTAATGAATAAAAATATAATCTACAGACTTTCGTAGTAACATTAATACTCAAGTTTCAACGTACAATTCTCAAGATGAACGTAATGAGAACTTCACTCAATTATGTTTAATATGTCGCTTTTTGCATTGCATTTTTTGATATGCCTTCTAGTAACATACGCGGGTGGTACAGCTACGCAGGAATACGCGGTGTCACAGCACTATACGTAATACTAATTGCGCAAGACCGATTTGCACTTGTATGGTTTTTATTTTTTTTTCCAGTCTGTTTCTACTTTGGTCATTTTATTTTGATTATTAGAATGAATTGTATTAATGTTTCTATTTACAGGTCACGCGAACTCTGCGATAAACCCAATAGTGTACTGCTTGATGACGCGCAACTTCCGCCGGTCCTTGCGCAAGCTTCTCTGCCACGACACCGGTAACTTGCACTCTAGTACTCATTTCCATGTAAGTCCACCTTAGCTTTTTCTTTCTATTTCTTTTTCGTTGTCGTACAATGCTTGGTGGTAGTTAGTGGCGCTTTTCTGCGCTTTGTAGTTAGTTCAATTCAATTTCAATAGTTTTGTGTTCTTATCGTAAAAGATAGAAACGAAGGTACAGTAAAAGACTTAATGCGACTAATTCGATTCCGTAAACAAAAATTGCTAACTTTGTGCTCCGAAATACATGTGTGTGCATGTCTAGTCGCATATAAACCTAGTGTAAAATTGTCTCTCAATTTTGCTGTAGATACAGCTACCTGAAGAGTTGTGACTGCTATAATTCATGTTATAACATCAAATTCCTTAATGGAAAAGTTACTAATTGGACTACATAACAAAAAAAATAAAAATAAAAAAAATATAATAATATTAATAATATTTTAATTTAAAATTTAGATTTCTTCTTTATATTTATATTCTTTTTCACTTTAGAATTTTAGTTTACCGGACGGGCCTCGTTAGGGTGCTACTCATGCAAAACTAACAGTTTTAACACTCATTAGTGATGCTTAAAACAAATTCCATTAGATTTTTATTAAAAACCATTTTAGTTATCCAACATCAACTGTCGCCACGCCTAAGGTTTAATCATAATGTAAATTACATATGCGACATTCTTTCTACCACAACAATTTTAAATAGAGTATCTTTCTCCATTAGACTTATTCTCACTCCATTCTACTTCATAGGACTACTATAATTGTCCTAATAGGTCCTTGACCTCATATCGATCCTCTGGATCTGAACTAGTGGGATCCTCTAATCTCTATGATGGGCCTCCACACACACCCCTGCAGCCCTTCCTCTGCCATCACTTCACGCCCCCTTATACCTTTAGTTCAAGTGGCGGTTTCATTCTAATTCTGTTACTGATTCGTCGTACTCTATCTTCAGGCTGTCTAGCCAACAAATACTGTATCTAAATTAGTAATAAACATTGTGCAAACTTACCAACTGTATTGCCGACCAACCAGTGCACTCCCAGCAGACGCCTGATATCTGGCCTTCATTTGAGATGCCTGTACTGCCGTGTTAGTTCCCGACTCTTAGGTATCATAACAGACTAAATTTATTAATGCTTAAATTTATTAAACTAACACTAAATCGCGACATAATTCGCGTCATCAACTATATGTTATAAAAATTCAATAATTTTTGATAAATAATTTGATTATTAGAACTGATTACACGGTATGGTACATTATCGCAGAGGCCGGGACGTAAGGGATTGCTGGACGAGTATGAGTTACAAGGACGCCTTGTATTAATCAGGAGTAAGGACATCTTGTATTAAACAAGAGTAAAAATAAAGAGTCAAGCAATCCCCGTTCCCGACGAGGCATGTACAAAATCTATCCAGTAGCAGTAGAGCTCCTTGTGAAAGAGTTCGTTCAGGGAAGTACTGCCACCTTACCCATTTCTGCCGCCAAGCAGTAATGTCTGCATTACGGTGTTCCGGTTTTGAAGGGTAAGGGTGCTGGTGAAATTACAGGCACATGGGACTTGTCCACTTATATCTCAGGGTGACGGGCGCAGTGGCAGTGCCCCTCAAATCTTTGCGATTTAAAGCTCTGAGTGGCACTGCAACTGTTATGGACAGGCGTGTTGATGACCATCAGGCGCACGACTTGTTCGTCCCGTCACTTGATATTATATATAAAAAAAATCTCAAACAATGCGAGGAAATAATAAAAGACTAAAGAGAGGGAGATGTATAATAGAAAAAGTAATAATAGAAGTCTGTTGAACTTCTGATGATTTGTTTGAAAATATCTATTCCTGTAATTTCGTTATTGCTCTTCTTACCAGCACTCATTTTCGCGACCAAAATGCAAAAAAAGACGAAAAAACAAAAGAATACCAAAATATAGGAAATGAAACTATTTTTCCGGATTTAAATCGCGTATATTTGTTTTTCAATTTTAGTCTTTGAACTACTTCTTCGTATTCACGTGTGACAGTGAACGTCAACGAGTCCAATTTTAAAGTCGTTCGATCCAAATGTCGTTCTGGTATATAAATCGAACTTGAATCGACTCTAAACGACATGTCATACGTATTCTGCTCAAATTTTGCCAGTTCTTTCAAAAGACTTTCGACGACTAAACGTCAAATTTCACAATCCAAGATGTCGTTCATTAGTCGTTACGTTTCGATTCTATTCATATAATCTCTATCTAATCTATCATGACGTTCGTTCAAGTGATACGTGAATACCAATTTTGGACAGGACTTCGATCGAACGACTACATAACTTCAACGATATTTTAATAGCTTGAACTTACATGAATCGCACTATAGGTCCCTAAACGTTGGTTTGTTTGAAAAAACAAATACCAAAACACTTTAGTATAAATGTTACCGCCAATTTCTTTTTTTTTAAAAAGCGATACAGGTAGGTTGTTTTAATTCTCGCAATTATGAACACTGGGTAGTTGGCTGTATGAGTTTTTCTCTTGCCTGTTTATGTAGTTCATTATTAGTAGGTAGATTTAAAAGTTTAGAGGAGAGGACAGTAATGGATTTTCATACTTTGCAGGCCTTGGCCGGGAAGAAGTCGCATGGTCCATAAATGACAAACTTTCCGTGTTCGTTTTTAGAAAGTAATGCAAACATTTCTGCGCATGTTTGAGAAAAAATATAAATCACAAATGATAAAGAGTTACATGTTCTGTATTTTCCTATAGATGGGCTTGTGTTCTCTAAAAAATTGTAAGGAACGAGATCCTCGCAAGTCGATGGCTGATTGATGACGGATGTATAATTGTGGTTGAAAAGTTTTTGAAACTCCTGTGTTTTCTTTGTGTAATATTTTCCTTCACCCGTTGAAGCAAATAATAATTTATTTTCACAAGAAATTGCAGTAAAAAATTTATACGAAAACATGCACAGAAAGACGTCAATAGTATTTTTGCTTGTAGCTCAAATATCTCTGCAGGATCCCACCGACAGCTAGGTTTGTTTCTATCCCGAACACCCTATATCAGCTAATAAGCGACTGGCGTGCACAGGTTATTTAACGATTAGGATAATTAATTACTTATTAACGACTTCATTCAACAGATGCAAGGCTTACGTCAAAAATCCAACACGTCTAGTATGAGAACCTGCACGACGGTGACTTTCCGCAGCAGCAACCACCTTCGCAGCACACCGAGCGTTCAGTACGGGAGAGTCCAGAGGGCCACCTCTTACAGGGACAGTGGGTGGAGAGACCACCGATATCATAAGCCGGCTCAGTTTCTTTAAAGACCAAAACACATTGAGTTCGCTTATTGCTATCATCGACTGCCAAACAATTAAATGGAATAAATAAAAAGAATGGCCATAGTATACAAAAGTTATTATTAAGTGTTGGTGTAGCGAATAAAATGATGAGGAAATCAGTTGTGGAAACCTACGAGAGAGAGACTAAATAAACTCGGTCAAAATCGAATTCAAAACAGAAGTCCCTACGAGTCGATACCATCTCAGCTCAAATTCAAAATTTTCTAGTACCCTTCAGGGCTCTATTGCGCGGGTCGAGCGCCAGGGACACTGTCTTTATTTCATAATTTATTTTACTACAAAAGAAATGAAACAATTTGAAAAACGTATTTAGTATACTATATGTATTCCATTTAGTTCAGTTGATATAAAAAAATCATTGGTATATGTTAAGTACATATTGAATACAGAGATTTTCTCGTAAAATTTCGTGGTAAGTTTGTGTTTTTTTCTATCGTGAAAATTTTTAGGAACTGTGTTTTCAGACCATATACCAATCAGTGCATATCCTCGATTTTACTATATATTGATCCAACACTACGAGTATCACTGTTACGCGGCATCAACCAAAGCCATTTGAGGTGGTATCGACGCGTATATCAACCAAGAGACGAGATTTTATTAAGTATTGCTAAACACCAGAATCAGAGAACAACAGAGGTTGTACCAGAGACCATGACGCTAATCTGTTAAATCGTAAAACCCAGTCTACCAGGCGCTTCTAAATGCACTTGTTTTAATTTTTTTATGAAGTACAAGATACTAAGTCCAAAAACTCAGTTTTTGTTCTCTAATATGCAGCTTACACAGGTTTCGAGTTACAACATTATCAAAAGTTATAATATTATCAAAAGGAACTTTTCTTTTTACCGACTTCAAAAAAAGAGGAGGTTATCAGTTCGACTATATTTTATTGTGTGTTACGCGATAACCCCGGAATAAAATTTGACTATTCTTTTTTTGTTGGAAAGACGGCACCTCGGTAGTGGTCCCATTTAAAGTTGATGAAAATATTTCACCTCTAAGGATGGCAAAATAGGGATTGAATCTGGTTTCGCGCACTTTCCGGTAATCGATTTCTATCAAACTTTGCAAATAGATGTAATTCCACGAACTTGTGAGGTCGGTTTTATAGTACTCTGTACTGAGATTATCTCCTTCATGAAGTTTTGAACAACTCATGTCCAATATATGAACCAGAGCGTTCAAAAACATGATTAAATTTTTTGTACACACACATGAATACTGCGGAATCATTGCTATATTTGCAAAAACCAATACATCTTATAATACAGGGAATTTACTACGTCACATTATGTACATTAGTAATGTCTAGTCATGTTATAAGCACAATTTTAATAATATACTTTTTAATACCTTATATTTAGATAACATGTATTATTACTTCGAATGTGTAAACCTGAGAATCTGTATAATTATAAGCACTGGTTTCTAGAGTAGCGACTAAATTTCATGAATATGACAAATTTGATAATCGTTAGTAAGATAGGATTTTAAGAAAAAGTAAGCGTATTTTTGTCTTAGTGCCAGTTCAACGTCGGGCAGGTAGTAACTTAATTTACGAGTAACTGAAATTTTGTAAGCGGAGACAATGGGTTCTCTGCTATCAAAAGGTCTATGTAGACAGAGTTGCACTCCTGCAATGGATTACTTCATTAAATGAGCGTTTTTGGAACATTCTTGATATGCTGGTAGTATTATTGTGTTGTAATAGATGTGTTTAATGTATTTGTTAATTCATAGTCCAGATTGTTTTTGACTACATACAGAGTGTTTTTTTTAATGGGACAGTGTGTCGAAATACAAAACCATAGAAGACGCATGGAATCACTAAATATTTTTTGTGAAAACAAATTTGGTCACGCTTGACCATAAGAATTTGTAAAATTGATCAAAATATTTCAGGACCTGTAAAGGGCCCGAAACGTTGGTTTGTTTGAAAAAACAAATACACGCGATTTAAATCAGGAAAAATAGTTTCATTTCCTATTGATCAAAATTTTTTTGTGATAATCGACTCAGTTTCATGAAAGGATCAATTCCTTGTATGGGACAGCAGAAGTAGTTACCTGTACTAACCTTTAGCCAGCCACTCTTACACACCACTTTTTAAATAATAACCGTTATAATTTTAATGACTTTAGGACACTGCATTCAGATGCTCAGACCTACAATTTTCCCGAAAGTGTTTTTTATTTTTGTATTTGTTTTATATTTTACAATTTATTTGTATAAATTGTATTTCAATTTCTAAGTCAATTAATGGTTTCTGAGTTATAGATATCGAGAGACTGGATTACGGTCCTCAATCCTTATTAGTAAACTATTATTAGAACTATTTTGAGAAAACAGAGCTACAGTTATGAACTAGGAATAGTTTATAACCACAGCCACACATTTTTAATTGTGAAATTAGCACTAATACTATTAATTTTTGTATAGAAAATTATATAGAATTATATGTTTTTTTTATATTTTGCGTAAATTCAGAAGGATGTTCATAAATGTATCTGTATGTAAAAAGAAATTACTAATTTAAAATACTACACAATATGAATGTACAAATACTATTATGATGTATACATGTATAATTATTTGAAATCTAAATAAAGAAATATTGCATTTTATACTCGTTTGCATTCACACTTATTACTAATTCACGTTTAACAAAATTATAAGCGGAGTAACAACAACGACAGATTAGTGGAGTAAATAAGAACAAGTAAAATTATGAGCTCACATCCTTGCGAATAAAAACAAGTTGCTTGAAATTTTACATTTTGTTTTTGAAAGTACAATTAAGCGGCAGTGCTTTAGCCATCAGGAAAAAGAAGTGAATTGCTAACCGTGCCTCCTATTAAGTCCTCACATTTTGTTTTCCCTATTTTTAATAATAACAATAATCCACACGAATTCCCAGGTCTGAAATTAGGGACTTCACTGTATAATGAGTACCAGAGGAAGGGCGCTCTGGGGCACACTACCGGGAATAGAATCCGGGCCTCGTCTCATTCACAGCCCACAGTACAAGCCATTGGGCCACAGAGATCGTCTTATTTATAAATGCATATAGAGGACACAATCAGAACAGCTAATAGAAATTTCGAAATTGAAGACTAACAATACAATAGCACGACTTTTAGTTCTACGACTTGAGTACGTCTTGACTTAACCGCGTAACCGTTTTGTTGTTTACGTATCAGCTGGTTGCATAAATGCACATACCTTAAATTTAATGTATTTTAAATATATTATGTACTGTTTTTTAAATTATATTTTGTAGAAAAATGTTACGTAATTAATCATCAAGTGCGTGCAAGAACATGAGTATAATAAAGAAAGAAATGATCGGAATAGATATTCACCAACAGACGGTTGAAACTACGCTTCTCAATTTTGAATTAATTTTTCACGCTAAAACGCAGTAACTGGACGCATTGCAACTTTATAAAAAGTATTAATACAAAGAAAGAGTTTCTTGCGTATCTACTGAAATCTCTAACACAACAAGTTTTTTGCCAATGATGTTATGTTGTTTGCTTAACGATGTAACAGTAAAATATATTATATTTATTTATTAAAAAATTAGGCTGCTAACAGATTGACTGCACGATTGCAGGTAATGCGTGAAGTCGTAATTAAGTGACGTCCGCTGCACGAAGTTGTCAACAAACTTCACGCATTTCGCAAGAGCCTTACTAAGATAGTTTTAAACTTCGTACATAAAAAATTTTGAATATCAACTAAGTATTTGTGGCTCTGTGGTTTATCTCGCTTTTTACACTCGGCGCCATCTTTGTGATCGTAATTCAAACATCATAAGGACGAAACCATGACTGTTGTAAAGTTATTCACTGCAGTTCTAATGAAGGTCGACGGTAGATGGCGCCAGCTGTTTCCAGCAACGTTGCGAAACTTTCCTTACAGTAATGTACTTGACAAACGCATACGTAGAACAATGTTGTCTTTTTACGATATGAAAAAGTCTCGTCGATTATTTTTTTCAATTCGGCAGTTGATGAATAAATACCCACTAAAGCTCATTCCCATTGTGCAAAACTCGTGCCCGGTGCTTGAAAATAAAACATTTTACATGAATGCACACTCTGGGTACTTAACGTGTTTTTATTTTTTTAACCTTTTACTTTAAATTCCTTATTATCCAAAGCAAAAATACGTTTCTGGTTGTTTCTTGCACGAACTTTTCTTTTCGAGGCCTTTACAATTAGAGTCAAAAGTAAATCCAGAATAAACCAAACTATCTCAATGATACTTATTATAGATCCTCCAAGACATAAACCAAAGATTCCACCTAGGTTCGCTGAAATAAAAAAAAAAATTATTTTGTGTCCCGTAAACATTTTTGTACAGAAACTTCGAATCTCTTAAAAGAAACAAAGTTCAATCAAAGTTTCGTGGACTTTGTTCATAAAAAGCCAATAGAGAAAGTTTTTAATACAACTAATTAAAAATAATAATAAATATTTAATACATTCCGCGAGGGCCGAGACTAAAAACAAAACGTTATACTTTACTAGGTACATCAGTAGCTGCGCCCACGGTTTCGCTCGTATGGGCTACACGAATACCCGATTTCAAGCATAACAATGGGGCGTAGGTACAAAAGCAGATGTGTATCACATTTCATATTATAAGTATTTGAAAACTAAAACTAACAAACAATAGATACTAACCTAGTACCTGATCCCAGGTGTAGAGCACTTCTCTGCGATACTTTATGCAGGTATTGGAGTCGAAGTGGACTATGATGGTGCTGAAATTCTGCTTCATATCTTCGCCTTCATTGCGATGGTGGAAACTGTCAAATCCACAAAATGATAAATTTGGCCACCCAACACTCTTGTATAGAAGGCTCATCATTCTTATGATAACCCACTAAGAATTAATAATAAAACAGGATTTTACTATAAATTGGGCTTTTATGGGATTTTATAATTAGTATTAGGTTGGTTCAGAGTTGGTGCCCAGAATCTGCAAAAACTGGCAGGGACGAAGCCAAATAAAATAACCGATTATAAATACGTCTAACGTAAATTATAGCAGCAGGAGCGTTCCACAAACAAAATTATATTATGTAATACGCATAATCATTAGAGGTTTTGAGGGTAAAGATTTTACAAATGTTGCTGTATTTGAAGAACATGATTAATTCTACGTTTCATGGCTCTAAAAATACATTTTTTAAACGGTTAAAGCTTAAAAGTGTTTAAAATTTACTTTAAAAAACATGGTACTTGCTACTACCACGCGTAAATAAAAATTTCCTTTCATTTTTGAACGCAAGCTTTTTTGAAACAGTGATTATTGCGCGGTCACCGTGATCTGGAAATAAAAACGCGTAACAAATTACATTTCGGCCGTCGTCGACGTGATACGAATTTTTCACGTGTATTCTTGTTGACCAACATTTTGATTTTGATATTGATTTGATCCGTGATACGGATTTTGTTTAAAGTACCATATTACTTGTATACTCATGATAATAGCTGTAGCTACAGTCACGCTTGTCTTATGATAGTTAGTTACCAAGAGATGTAGTATAGAACATCTCTTGGTAACTGACTCTCATCTTAAATGAAACTGGTGCCTAGCGGTGGGACATACATAAGTGTATGCCTTTTAATACTAAAACTATGCTCACCTTAACGTCCTATCATTTCTGATGTGCTCGACTTCGGTCTCGTAATACGCGAGGTCGCATCGCGGCAGGCATTCTTTTTCCGAACCTATATCACGAACATTCGTTCGTACTTTCGCTGGGAAATATTAAAAATATCTAAGAATTGTTTCATACACGATTTAAAATCTGTTTTTAGACTAAAAGCAAGGCTAAATCGAGCGGGATAGGTTTCTGAGATATCAAAAATTCATAAGAGTAAGGAAGGTTTCAGGGCTGGACCTTTTCGGAAAAAGGAAGCCTTTCCAAAAACGATGACATATCGATATATTAAGTAGTGAAAAGCCATGGTAGCCTAGAGGTTTGACCTACCGCCTCTTAAGCAGAGGCCATGGGTTCGGATCTCTGAGTTTTTGTAGCAGTGTACCCAGCAGTGGGACGTATAATGAATGGATGGATTATAATGATGATGATTAATTTGTACTAGCAAAGGTAATCAAAGGCAGAGGGACTTACCGATGGCCTGGTGAATGCAAACGAGACGCTCCCAAGTGCATGCAGGATAGTCATCCACATGTAATTGCTGTGCTGTAAAGAAAACTAATGATTTGACCCTAAAATTACTAGATCAGTACAGCAATAGTATAGAAATGGTAAAAGTGACCCAAATAGTATAGACGTATCAAGAATTCTTAAAATACTATATACTGTAGCAGCGAAGAGTCAGTCTAAGAAATTGTTTAGTCTAACGTTAAACTAATTAACGTAAGTTGTTGTAAGTGGCCTGTGGCAGATTTCTGTGCCCATGCGAAATGTCACATTTCGACATGCTTGACTTTTTCATTTCAATGAAATAACGTTTAAATTCCGTTCCGTTTTCACGCAACGCAAACCAAGAAGTAACATAAGAGTTAGAGAAATTAGCAACGCCCAGGAGCTCTCGAGAAAGATGATTAACGGTCGCATTCGGTTAGTCTTATTGTGAAGGTGGCACTTTTTTAAACAGCAGGTCTCAATGGCTGCTTATTTTGAAATTCGCGGTTTAAATTAGATTCGTAAATTGTTAAAAAGTAATTATTAGTAACAACGAATAAATATTCTAAGAGACGGACGACAAGCAATTGGGGTAAATATTTTACTAAAATAAAACAAGATTATTGAAATTCTGGTCTAGCGAATATTTAACTTACTACAAAATAGACCTAAATAGAAATATGGCAATGAAAATTTAAATTTTGTTAAATTTGGTAACGGTTAAATTGGCCCAGTACGCATATAGTGTGTTCAGTTAGAGGATCTAAAGAGAGAATGAGACCTAAACACAATGTAAATTTAAGGTCCTATAACTTACGCTCATGTCACGTAACACCTGAACGATTTACACATTTAATTTCTTTTATCTACACACATATCATAAACCCTCTATGATGTGTTCAAAAACCGCAAATCACGACCAGCATAAAGATTTACTGTTTTGTTAGAACAAATTTCTTATCTACGAAAATGTTATTATTGCTTCATAATAATTATTATTACATTCAAATTTGGATCATCAGTGAAAATCAAAACAATTTGATTCGAACTCTATTTTAATATCAGTCGAGATGTGTGAGTTTTATTCGAAATGAAATGTCAATTTTGACAAATTTCCGTAGACTATGGAAACCAAAGGACATATTATATTGACATATATAAATCAGACAGATGTATATGATGCATTTAGACATTGAAAACATAAACATTTTATTGTCTTTGATTGACTACTGTGTACCGTCGCAAGCCAAAAGAGATAGCACTACATTGATTTATGTCAAACACGGGAATCGAAAATACGTAACGTCATCTTATATTGCAACTGTCCTCATTTTGCCATTTTTGTAGTATCCTTTGATAACCGTTTCCGGTGTACTCCCCGTACATCAAATGTCAAAACCAATGTTTGGCCAAATGTTTTAGTAAATTATTCGCATGAAATGTAATGAAATGGATAAAAGTATTGACAATGAGTACAATTAAGTATTGATAAAAATGCATCGCTGCAGCATTAAGGGGTGCGGCAGGAGAAAAAGCGGAAATCTTCGGTTGATTTCCGCTACATTTTTTTGTTAGTTACATTACACCGGCATGTGTTATTTTGCCTATAAATTATACAATAGCCCAAATATCTCATGTAATTAGACTTATTTGAGTAGTTTATTCATAAGTTTGGCCGAATTTTGCTTTGGTTAATTTAGATTGCCTGTTTGTTAGTATATTTTGGTGAATGTTGATAATGATTATTTTGAGATAGTGTTGTTCGATATTGTGTTATTAAAACAATTCACTACGAAGTTTTTAATTTTTCATTATTATTATTTTATTATTATAAGTTTACGTACATATGAATGAAAAGAAAGATAGAATGGTAATTATAGGACTGCCGATCAGAATTGAATTGAGTTGCAGAACCGAATTTGATCAAATACCATCTTCGTTTGTTAGCTCCATTTTGAACAATCAAATTTTAATATAACTTTGAATGTAACTAGATTATCCACATGATAATGCAATTCCATCGTTACATTTATTGGTAAATACCTTTATATTTAATTTTGGTTAAAATGGCTCATTACTTGCCTAGTAATAATAGCCTAGTATCAATATTAATCATATTTTGATTATAGTAAACTATACAAATTTTCAAACATAAAAAACATTTTCAACTTTCAAGCCATACATTAGCACATCGATATTGACTTATCTATGATTATGGTACAACATTAAATCCGCCATTTGTGGTGGACATATTTGGTATAAGTAGGTACGTTTATTCCGTAGATAGGGTAGGTCTTTTCCTTTATTTTTTCCATCCTCTAAGCAAATTTCACACGTTACTTGATATCGAATGATATGATAGTCGGGGTCGATTCTAGTTGATGTATGAATTAAATAAAAACTACGGTTGTGTGACATGTGTAAGAAAAGTTTTTATTTGCTGCCATTTCGCACAATCGTGTCATGCGGTTCCTGAACACATCATAGAGGGCTTATAATATGTGTATAGATAAAGAAGTGTACGTAACTGTACATTATTAGGCATTAAAACACGAGTGAGATGTTTGTATGAAACTCGCCTCTTGGCTTGTTTCATAAACCCACACTCGGATTTTCTTGCCTTCCTTTATGTAACAGTCACGTAAACTATCATTGTTAAACAAAATCAAATTAAGTTAAACATATAAGTCAGTTCATATTATTATTTAAATTAGACAAACAAACTTTCATCACATCATCAGGTTATTAATACGCAGAACGCTCTGAAATATAATATATCCTAAATAACCACAGATATACATATGTCGGGTTGTGGCGTTCCGGAGAATCATTCAGGCATATTGTTTCCGATTGTTCCACTTCTGTAAATTGAGTACTTGCGCAGACAACCAAAACAGTTATTTACTAAGAACTTGCTCTATATACCAAGAATTTGCTCTGATGTACAACAGATGATGCTTTATTACAAGTGTTCACTGGAGCCAATACTCGAAAATGATCGCAACAAAAATTATTGGAACCGATCCGTATCCATACAGTATTAATCTTGGAAATATACTTGACATAATGATAATAGAACAACCACCATCAAGGATATTTCTTGTGGACGCTACACGCACATGATGTGGACTTGATGAAAGCCGTGACCGCAAAACGTCAGAAATATCTCGGTCAGCTACACAAGACCTACAAGCGGGATGTGGTTTTCACAGAAATAGTTGTTTCGCCAAAGGATTAATTTAAGTCGGCCATGTTAACTAAGTAACTTGACGCAGTAAGATTTCTCTGCACTGCACGGTCACATTGCTGGGCAACGCCCGTTCACAAATTCCAAATTCCTTTTAGGCACATCTCCAATCTGGTAAACAGTCAATTAGGTCAAATGCAATTAAATGAAGCTCAAGTAAAACCACGGGTCTTAATCACGTCACGGGTGATCATGGCCTGCCAAGGCCTATGGGATATAATACTAGAAGACTAATTCCATGCGTACTTTTCTTTTGTACTGGTGTTTAGTGAATGGCGATCGCACGCAGTTGTGACTATCTACCCTCCTTGCTTTTGTGACTTTATTTTTATTATTATGCATCTTTTTAGATTATAAAAGTTTCTTTCAATGCTTTTGTTCTTCGTTGGTAGGTACTGAAGTTGGCTGTTTTCTGTTGTTTATAAAAACTAGAAGTATATTGGATTTCGTAAGAAATTTATGAATGTACCAAAATTAAATGTAAACCAACCTCTCTTTGTGTTCTATCATTAATATTTTATAAGCTTATTGTTATATACTTATTATTTAATTTAGTTGTTATTTATTTTATTTTATTATTATTTATATACTTAGCTATTGTAATAGACTAAGCTATAATTATTTTTAGGCAACACACTTGACGGACGTAAGACCTAGCTACCCATAGTACAATGGATCCTAGTTTGGGAGCTAGGCACATCTCTATACCTATTTTGATGTGTTTTGCAATAAAGATATATTATTATAAGAGGTTGACTTGAAACGGCTTGGTGTGGGCTACAACGGCTATAGCTACTGGTATAGCATAAATTAGTACAAAGACAGTACGCTAACAGTGACGAATAATTTAAACCTTTGTCAGTCATTGTCAGCGGGCCGCCAGAGCGTTACATTATTTTATTACAAATTGTGAATTATATTTAAATATACTTTAGCACTTTCCTGATGTCATAATTGTCCGCTGGTTCGTTAACATTGGTCTTTCGATTTGGTAATACGCTACGTAAGTGCCCAAAATTCAAAATTGATATTTTTACTTGTCAAGTTTTTTTCCGACAATGTGATAAAAACACGCTCAGCGACTAAAAATAACAAAGGACGCTGCGACTGCGGACAAGCCTGATGGCGCTGTACCCACCCCTGGGTGTGATGCGGCGGCGCCGGACACGTTCTCACCGCCACCGTTTCAAAATCAGCATGCGCTGCATGCTCATGTAAGTTCGCCTGTTCCATCCTCTGGTTTTTCGCCTGTTTCGTGCTCTGTTTCAGGCACCTTCAGCAAGCACACATCGTTGCCTCAGAGCGGACGAAGTTCCCATCGCTCCGCGGCAACCGTAGATGCATACAAGCTTGCAATTGAGGCTGAGCTCTGTCGGCGTCGATTTGACCGGGAGAAGGAAATGATGGAGCGGGAGAAAGAAGTGATGGAGTTAGAATTGCAGGCCACCTTAGCTGCACTTGACGTTGAAGGCTCACAAAATCATACTATGTTCTATAAACATATTAAGCACACAATCTTGGGTTTAAAGTGTCAGGGACTCTCTCGGTGATGCCCCGGAGCCAACTGTAGCTTCGATGCCAAATCTCGTCCAGGCCACCCCCTCGCCATTTCCAGCGACATGCTTGGACCACAACGTGGCCGCCGTACCCAACATGTGTCAAAATACTCCCTCGTTGACCCCTGTTGATATAGGCAAGCAAATAGCCACAGCTAATGCCTCCGTCGCCCACCACTCTTCTAAATCCCCTCTGCCCATTTCAGAGTAGCTACGCTCGCACTAGCGGCCAGTTCAATGCTGGCGCTAACTTAGCTCGCCTGGCGGACGCGCTGCGGGGACCCGCCCATGAAGCGGTGGACGTACTTCTTCACACTACGCAGGAAAAAGATAAAGTTCTACGCTTACTTGAGCGAACTTACGCTCGACCGGAGCTAGTGATCGCCCGATCGATCGAGAGGTCGCGGCACTTCGTTAATTTTCTAAAGTCACCTATCCAGAGCATCTTAATCATTTTGCAAATAAGGTCAGTAATTGCGTTGCTTCTATCGAAGCCCTCAAACAGCAGGAGTACCTATTTTCTTCGGAGATGGTTCGTGCGGTACTGTCAAAGCTTAACGAGCTAACCAGTGCAAGGTTCGCCGATTTTTCTGCGGACTCACAACACGAGAGTTATTCTAAATTGGAAATTCTCTCTTTATTTCTACTTAGAGAGGCTGACAGACCACTAAAGGTTGTGACCTCATGGACCCCTTGGCACCACATGCTGTCAAGCCCCCTATTTCTAAACGGGAATCAATTCATGTAACGTCAACTAAAATTCCTGAGACTTCTATTTGTGTCTTTTGCCAGTAAGGACACGCATCTGTTGCTTGCCCAGATTTTAAATCACTGAATGTAAAAAACAGGTAGTCTCGCGTACGGAAATAGACTGTAATAGACTTCAGTATTCGCTACTCCATAACTACACCTTAAAACCTGTTCAGCAAACGTCAGGTAAAATTTGCTAACCATCTTTACGAACTAGAGTATGACTCCATTGAAGCACTTATGGGCGAACAGTACAGGCTGGACGCAATTGGTATAGCTAAAATACCGCCTAAAAACAATTTAGATGATCAACGCGCTTTAAACATAATCGATTCAACGGCCCGTCGCTTTCCCTCAGGTCGTTAAAATACACAACCATCTCGTACGACTAAACGCGGGGTTATGCGAGGGCGCCCGCGGGAGCGGGAACTTTGTCAAACGTTAACGAAGTCAAGGAGCACAGTTTGCACAAATACGAACATTGGGAAAGTGCAGTTTAACACTGCTCTCATTACCCGCGAGCTCCCAATACCCTACGTTCCTCTACATTTCGAATTATGCTTTTTGAGACTTTTTAACCATTACTTTCCACATGTCGAGCAAACCGATTTCGGCGCGCTACTGAAATAACATTGTAATCCGTCACAGCGGTGTGAATCCAAGATAGGAAATAGAGACACGTTATTGTACAAGATACTTTTTTTTTGTGGGCCAGGTAGTAAGCGACAGGCCTAATCGTAGCTGTTATATT
>NW_020653784.1:243217-256230 GCF_003589595.1 Hyposmocoma kahamanoa
GGAATGATTTTCAAATTTTTTTTCACACTCAGCCTCAGCATTTTTTTTCAAACTAGAGAAACCCTGTATCGCAGGTGCCACGGACATACAAATAGACAACCACAAATTACACCCAAATACAAATATTTCTCCCGGCCTGGGAATCGAACCCGGGTCCTCTGCGTGGCAGTCCAGCATGGTAACTGTTCGGCCACGGAGGCAGTTTACCCTGGTCTGGGTAAACTGCCTCTGTGGTAGCTATATCATTATGTTTTAATTTTTTTTAATAAGGTATATTGCTGTAACAGGGTTATGTTTTAGTTATTAATTAACTTATGTTAACAATAACATATAAGAGTAATAAAAAATATAATTTCCCGAAAAAGTTACCTGAATAATTAAAAGGCAAACATCGACAGGTACTGGCAGCCTTATTCAAAATAAGTGTGGACATACATTCCTCGTAAGAATATCCAGTTTTTGAGTTATCCTGCAACATATACATAAATGGAATTTAAAAGCTACTCTATGATAATAATATTCATAAATACTAGTACTACACATACATATACTTCACGCCTTTTTCCCATCGGGGTAGGCAGAGACAACAGTCTTCCACTTGCTATGGTCCTGACACACATCTTTCGCCTCATTAACACGCATCAATACTTTCATACACGCTCGTCGGTTAAGGGTACTCTTGACCTGGCCCTTCTTTAGGATGGCCTATGGTCATGATAAGTTCTCCTTGGTCGGCCCATACCAACTTGCCCGCTCACACTCGCCTTATAAATCTGTTTCGTCACTCTTCTTTCATTCATTCTCTCTACATGTCCAAACCATCTAAGCATCCCTTTCTCTATCTTTGTCACTATATCTTCTTCTACGCCGCAACGCTCTCTTATCACATTGTTCCGTAATTTATCCATCCGAGTCACTCCTGTCATACTCCTCAAAGCTCTCATTTTTACTGCATTAATTCTACTTTCATGCTTCTTTTGCCAAACCCAACATTCACTACCATACATAAGTGTAGGAACCAGCACCCCCCCATGCACAGCCAATCGTGCCTTTTTAGACACTTTCTGGCTGCCCATGAAGGTATGCAAGGCACCATTCACCTGATTCCCTGCGTTCACTCTTCTTCTTCAATGTCTCTTTCACATCACACGTAAACATAGAACCCAAATACACAAACTCTTTCACTTGATCCACTTTCTCTCCTTCAATCAATATCGTGCAAATCGTCATATCTTTCTCTCTTTCAAAAACCATTACCTTTGTCTTTCCCACATTAATTTTCATTCCTCTCCTTTTAAGAGCACCATGCATAATATTTACCATCTCCTGCTACTCCTCCACTGACGACGCTAATACCACCTGGTCATCGGCGTATAGGAGGCACTTAATGAGTAAACCATTCATTCTCAGCCCATACGTACTCTCTTTCAAAACTTTCAAACAATCGTCCATAATTAGGTTGAACAGCCATGGCGACGCTACACATCCCTGTCTAACACCTTTCCCGATATCGAACCAGTCAGTGTAAGCACCATATTCTGACACAGGCACTGGAATCCTCATAGAGAGATTTCAGTGCCTGAACTAGACTGCCGTCCACCCCATACATAGGCAAAGGCGACCACAATTCTTTCCTTGACACTCTGTCGTAGGCCTTCTCCAAGTCTATAAAAGCGCAATAGACTTTTTATCTTTTAGCCAAGAACTTTTCGGTTATGTTTCGCAAGGAGAAGACCTGATCCATGCATCCCATTCCTCTTCTAAATCCCGCTTGCACGTTCCAAATTTTTTCTTCCGTTTCTTTCATCACTATCTCAATCAATACCATTGCATATAATTTGCCGACATGCCATGAAGACTGATTCCGCGGTAATTTTTCCAGTCTTGCTGCGACCCTTTTCCCTTTTATAATGGTATGATGACAGCCTTGCCCCAGTCTCCTGGCACTCGGCCGCTTGACCAACAAAGGTTGAAAAGGCGGTACAGCTGACTAGCGATCACACCCTGTCCAGCCCTCAGCATTTCAACAGTAATACTGTCATATCCCGCAGCTTTACCAGATTTCATAGTATTCAATGCCTTTATAATCTCTTCCATGCTTATACTTTCATTTTGACTTCCGCTTGTCTCTATGGCGATCTGAGCCTGAATTTGTACATCTTCCTTTTCAAACAAACTTTCGAAATACTCCTTCCATCTCTTTAATACGCATTCTTCTCCTTTCACTATACTGCCATCGTGGCCTCTGATTTTTTGCAGTTGCGAGGTTGTGATTTTGCCTCTAGCTGTTCTTATGGACTTCCAAAACCACTTAATGTTGCTTTGAAAGTCATCAAATAATCTCCTGTCAAACTCGTCTTTCTGGCACTCTTTCTTCCTTCCCACAATATCTTTCGCTACATCTTTTATTCTTTTATACTCTTTCCTTGCTTCGTTTACATCCTCTTTCGTTGCCTTTTGTATTCTTTCATTAGCTTTCATAGATAACCTAGATTGGTTATTACCACGCTTTCTTCTTATCAGACAGAACATTACGGACATCTTCATCCACACAAACCTTCCTCGTCTTCAGCCCTTTTTTCCTTTTGGATACTCCACACATATCAGTAGCGACCTCTACCATTCCTTCCTTAAATAGCTTTCATAAATCTTCAATCCTACATACTTCGTCTAGTCCATCAAACCTTTCAATCAGTTTACTCACATATTCATTTTTCACATCTGTCTTCTGCAAATTCTCAACTTTTATTCGTTCTAGCTCACTAACAGGTTCATTCACTCGATGCCGCCACCTTGTAAAAAGACCACCTATTCGGGTAACCACCAGAAAGTGGTCGGTGTCGATACCAACTCCGCGATATGCTCTCGTGTCAAGCACCTTTTTTCCTAATCTTTCATCCACTATTACAAAATCTATCATACTCCTTAAACTTCCGTCTGCTCTTGTATACATGTGGATCTTTTTGTGTTGAAACATGGTGTTTGTCACTAAAAGATTCCACTCCAAACATACTTCGAGCAGACACTTTCCATTATCGTTCACTCTTTCATCTCCAAACGTTCCAAGCACATTTTCATATCCATCACGCTTCACTCCTACCCATCCATTGAAATCTCCTAACATGATAATACTTTCATTTTGTTGACTTTTATTCAAAACCTCTCTTACACTGTCCCAAAATTCCTCTCTTTCTATTTGGGCTTTGGTGATCTGCTTTGAACCCGTATCTGTCGGAGCATAAACCCCTAAAATAAAGATGCGAGTCAGGCCAACTTTCAACCTCACCCATAGGAGTCTAGGGCTTACACACTCAATCTCAAGAACACATTCATTCATTCTAGAAGAAAAAAATACGCCAACACCTTTGCACCCTCTGCTGGTTTCGGGCACTCCTGACCAGTACGCTGTGTATGATCCATGCGTCGTCGTATTCTCTTCGTCTCGTTCACACAAAGAACATCAATTCTTCTTTCATTCATCATCTTACATACTTCTTCTACTTTATCATTCATCCCTCCTCTAACATTCAAAGTAGCAAAGTGGCTTTCTGCTGTCCACTTTCCGCCCCCGCGGAAACCGAGACGTGACGGGTGGCGAACCACATCGCCGCCATTTTGGTTGCTATTTAACAAATTAACCATTGCAGTCCCACGAGAAGCTGGGGAAAAATATATGTCCATCCTGGCAGTGCCCCGCTTGCCAGGGTAAAGCTAACCTATTTCTGGGTTCGCTCGGTCCCAGGGTTTGTGGCACGCTTTCGACAAGGCATGCCCCTAGCCACGCATCCATGGGCACGGCAACCGTAGATTGGTGGAGGGGAAGGAAATAAAATAGGATTGGTAAAGGATGTGGTCAGGGGGGAAGGAGAAAATGGTTATTGGGAGAGGAAATTTAGGTATAGGATACTACTGTCTCGGAAGGAAAATAGGAGATTAGAGACGGTAGTAGCTCGGGGAGCTGGGGTCACATACCCGCGTACTTGTTATGGAATTACAAGTACCCCTAACTGACTAGTACTAGTCTACAATATTATGTGGCTTGTCAGTATTGGCTCGAGTTTGCCTGTTCACTGACTTTCGAGCGGCTAGCCTGTATTGTGGAAGTCAGTGGTTCGCGTGTTTAGCAACGTTAACAATATTAATAATATTACAGAAAAAAAGACTATAGTAATTATAACACAATGAAGGTGATAGGGTGACGGTATAAGAGTGAAAGTACGTGTGTGTGTGTGTTCGTGAGTGAGAATGTGATTGTGATGCGGGTGAAAGTGTTATAGAGAATTTACGAGAGACGTATTTCAACTCATTTTAGTTTAGTTTATGAGTCTCTTGAGGTAATAGTAAAAACATGAATTTTATTTGCACTTAGCTTGCAGATCTGACGTCAATGTTCTTGTGGCTGTTCGTAGCAGAAGTAAAGAAGAACGATGAACGTATCTTTTGGAAATTTTGTTCAAAATACGAGTATAAAGCTTAGAAGGTTGAATAGTGTAAAGAAATTGAATTATACCCGATAAATGACCATCGAGAGAATGGCATGAAAGTTTTTGAACATTATAGTACTATTGTGCATTTATGTCAATAATAGTTCGTGCTGCAAGTAGTAGGAAATGTGATATGCATCTCTACGGGTGCTGCTCAAGTTATTTTGGCATATTCATTTTCTTATACTTACAGATTTAATCAAGCACCTGCGGCTTTGCAAGGGTAGCGTCTTGACGTCATCCGAGGCGTCGATGACCCAAGATTCGATGCTTACGTCAAAATATTCTGACGGAGTGATGGTGATGGGACTGTGCGAGATCGATAATGGGACATTTGTATCGTGGACATATAGCTGCAAATTGAGTGAAAAGAGTTAATCCCATTAACCTAATAATAACGTGGACGCCTCTGCACGCGTGTCGGCACCACGCGTGACAGGCGGGCCTCAACAGCAAGAACACTTGGCCGAGCGGCGTGTACCTATTACTTTAATTTGTAAGTTACGTACAATCGTGAATGTTTAGTAGCAACACATTTCATTTCGTGATGAAATCTGCACGTCCGAGAAAGTTCACAAACCATTTGGAAAACATGTGAAATCCCCAACACACGTTGCGCCGACTGGACCGTTTATTGCCCGTGATCCAACAGAGTAGTCCAACTAGTTGAACCAAGGGCAAAAGATTTTTCATGAACTGTCTCAGGGATCATCATAGAGAACGATTGTAGTTAGCCCAGAACCAGTAACATTATTAATATTGACGGTGACTGAACTAACCGATCAGTAGGTCCAATGCCCGTACAATATTGCCCGTAGTCCAACTAGTTGGACCACCGGCAATAAACGGACTGGACGACTATAACCAAAAACCTCTCCTTATAGGATATCGACCTTTGAAATTTAGAGGTAAAACGGGCTTTTTTTTGCCTTCTTAAACTTACATAGAAGACGATATTATTTCTATACTCTACTTACCTTTCAGTTTTAGGTATACAATCGTCGTGGTAAAATACACTTATCTTGTTTATCGTATATATTCGATTTTAATTTATTACAGATAAACAGAATTATAATCAAATTATAATGGATATTCTCCGTACGTCGTATATCGAATAACCCTCAGGGTGAGTGTTATTAGCAAACACGATCACATTTTTCTCATTGTCTCATTTTGGTCATGTTAAAAAAAAAAATCGGTGTATGTTTTGAAAACAAAGAAAAAGACAAAGGGACAGAAGAGTTTTTTTGCGAGTTTTAATGTCGACTGTTGTTTACGTTTTTCCTTTAGGACTAAACGCAACAATATAACAATGTTTATGAAAAAAAATTGCTATTCAAAGTGAATAAAATAGTACCTATGGAACTTATCAAAGTAAACTAATTATTTGAGAAATGAATTCAAAACTTGACTTTTTACGACCGGACGGAATTCATAAATGCAAAATATTTGACCGACGCCTGTCATCCCCTTTCTGTGTCATTCGACTGCCGCAGAGTCGAAAACAATGGGAATGATTTTAATGTTCTGTATTGTTCTATATTCTGTTCTTTGTGTTTATGTGTCATGCGTGTGTTCGTCGGCCTATTCCACTAGTCCCTATCAGCTGTCTCCCTTGGTGGGAAGAAGCGTCGTTGTGTGCTATTAATGTTTGTGAACAAAATACTAATGCTAAGTTTTAAAACGATATTTATGTTTCTCTTAGCGTCTCTTTATGCTTATTTTCTTTAAGTAAATGTACTTTTTTATGACTTTCGGTGAAAATACTCATAACGAAGAAGTAAAATACGTATAGAACAAAAATGTGAACGAATTCATTATGTACACGTCAGTGGTGGCACTTCTGGTAAAGATGAAGTTTTAATTAGTTTATAAACAACTTATGGACAGAGACGCATAACAAAGCAAACAAAATATCGCTGTAACTTCTTCAGTAATTTCTTTTTTAGAATACAGTTTGTTTCATCTGACTGTCACTTGTTTTTACATTATGGCGTCATTTTAGAAATTGGTTATCTACATCACCATTTAACTCGTGAAAATTTTCGTAGTATGATTTTCTACGACTTTAAGTGTAATTTAACAGCTCGGCTTCAAACTGCTTTTGGCGATGAAGCACCATGTAAGACGACTATTTATAGCTGGTTTGCAGAATTCAAACGCGGTCGTGTGAATATCAGTGACGAATTTTGTGATGGTCGCCCGTCCACTGCTGTGAATAATAAAAACAAATCAAAACTGACAGGCATGTGACACACCATGAGAATCGGGCATCTTTAGGCAGAGGTATGAGTTAATTAACTGCCTCCGTGACCGAACGCTTACCATGCAACACGTGCAAAGTGCCTCTTAGCGGATGATTGCTTCTTTTTTAATAAAGCTGGACACGTAGCTATTGTTGCTTTGGAGAATCGTTGTACCGTGAATAGTGATTGGTACACGACCATTTGTTTGCCGGAAGTTATTGACAAACTCCTTAAGAATAACCGTAAACGCCGTATCGTCTTGCATGATAATGCCAGTTCTCACACGGCCAGGCAGACAAATGAATTTTTGAAGGTGAACAATGTTGACCTTAAGAAACGATTTTCACGATTCTATTCTATAATATTAATATTTTATTTGATAATTGAACAATTTTGAATTATTTAGTTAGAAGAAAACATTATTTCATTTCATTCGAACAACTCACGCAAATACATTTAATTTTCGGGAGCAATACATTTCACCAAGTGTAATTTTATTTAATATGTATTACTTCAACCGTAAGGGTATTCATAAGTAAATTTATCCTATATTTCCCACATTATTCAAAGAAGTGAAACACATTTGTACTTGAAAACATTACATACGTTGCAGTACATGTGGTTCCGTGAATTTTTTGAAAGTAGTATTTTAGAAACGTTCACCACCGTTTTTAATTTGGATAATAATTAAAGGTGGTTCTAGCTAAATGTTCCCCCGTAGAAATGAAAAATTACTATCTCATACGATATCTACAATGTAGTTTAAAAAAATCACGATTTTTTAAAAGGAACAGATAATTTTCTTACGTTAGAACTTACAACGGTCCATCAAATTCGCTCGTTGCGATAACGTATAACGGTGTTATTCACCACGCCTGGAGGCAAATTGAATATTGATCAGTTGACACAGTCTATTACGGAGAGAAATTCAACTCATCAGAAAAAATGAAGAGATGATACCCAACAATATAAACATCTTTTCTACGAGGAGCAAACCTATTAAGGCGAAACCTACCAAGGAGTCAGAAATGGGACACACGATAATGTGCGTCATAGACTACGCCGATAATACTTTAAAAGGTAAGACTCCTAAATTCGACAACGTAGAAATTTAACATGTTTCATAAATATGCAACACAACAACGTACCAAAACGTAGCCGTTCGTAATATTTCCGTCGAAGGAAAGCTTGTGTCCGTTAACGTTGACCGTGAGTGCGTCGGCGACCTCCACGCCTGACACGAAGATTGTCTCTTTATCTGCATGTAACCTGTAATATTTCATTATTATGATCTTTATTAACAATATGAGAGTAATGTCAGACAGATTTTTATATCAAATTTATGAAAATATACATATATATGACACGCAACTCATATTTAAGTAGCCTAAACGCGATTCAAAGAAAATAGTTTTTAAGAGAATTATGAAATAAAAATGAACAATTTGTTCATTGGTCGAAATCATACTTCCTAATTCTATATTCCTAGCGCTAAAAACCTTATTATTATCTACTACATACATGCTTGGTAGAAATGTAAGTAAATGACTTGGCTTCTACGCGAGCCCAGTGGTGGCAAAACCGTGCAAAATAGCTGGGTTTGTGTTGTTTTTTTTCATGCTGTTAATTGTTTATTTTATATATTAATGTATTTATTACCCGTTTTATTAGTTTTATTTAAAATTATTTGCGTGAAAACAATCAACACGAATGCAGCCATTATGCGTGACTAAACCATTTTAGCACCATCAACAATAAAATTATGGAAGAGATATGTTGATGACGTATTTTGCGTAATGGAAGGAAAGGAGCAACAAGTACAAAATTATTCAGCACGTCTTAACAACACCCATAACAAAATGAAGTTCACTTGTGAAATTGAGAAAAATCGCGCTTGCATTTTTGGATGTATTGGTCAAAGTCCGACAAGACAGTTCACTCGGTCATTCTGTGTGCAGAAAACCAACTCACGCGGACTAATATTTACATGCCACGTCACATCATCACCCAAAACACCTACATTCGGTCGTCAGGTCATTAACCAATAGAGCTTATGATCTTTGTGATGCACACCACCTACCACAGGAACAAGAGCACGTTAAGACGGTTTTGTGATAGAATGGATGCGAAATAAAAACATGTAAACCAATACAAAAAAGGAAGAAGCAAATTGACGTACAGAGATTACCAGTTTTTCTGCCCTATACAAGGGGTGACAGACTAAATAGCCAGGTTTCTAAGGAAGTTTTCTGTAAAAACTGTTTTCACCCCCTAACCAAAATAGGAAAAATTTTACGTTCACCAAAAGACCATTATCCTTTACAAACACCGGGTGTCTATAAAGTGAACTGCAGTTGTGGGAGCTCGTATATCGGTCAGACTAAACGAACAATTGTAGATCGTATGAAGGAACACATCCGAGCAGTAAAAAACAATGATGCATAGAAGTCGGCTATAGCACAACATCTCACACAGACTGACACTAACCACTGGATCGAGTTGCATAGCCCCCAGGTACTCTCGACAGAACGTCACTTCATACGAGATCACGAAGTATAAAACATTTAACCGTGATGATGGTTTTAAACTGTCTTGAGCATGGAATCTGGTCCTTAGTGCGTGCAGTAATAAAAATAAAAACACCTCGAGTTCAGTTTCGCGTGTGGATACAGTGAGTGTGGTTTGTGTGAAAAAAGTGAGTGACAATTGTAACGCCACAACAAATCGCGATGAAGGTAGTCGTCGACAGCGAAGAGGGTAGACAGATATGTCTGCTCTTAAAGCCATCATCTGCCGCCGTCCAGTCAACCCGTGACCATGGAGCGTAAAACCGTTCCGAAATATCGGGAAAATAAAAAGATGTCATATCGTGGTAAGAAACCTGAAATTAGTGATAATTCTTAATACACTCTTTTGGATGCGGCTGCATTAAAGCTGCCTTCACCATCTCAACACCGATAGTGTAACTAAGTGCTGTGTGTTTTAATTGACATTTTCGGCGAGATGCGAATTGACTGCTTGAATTTTAAAGAAATGGAACAACTTTATTTTAGTGCCAAACAAGAGGCAAGGTGTTATTATAATTTTTAAGTTTTTATTGAATGTCATGTTAGACTACCATGATATTCAATTATTTTTGTGAAATTACTAGTTTGTTATAATTATACACAGATCGAACACTGAGAAAAAATCCTTCGATCCGGCTGGATTCGAACTAACGTCTTCCAGCAAATCACTTTACACATTTTTTTCTGTGCTTATTGCAGACCTTTGTATTTTGTTTTTAAGTCGTTAAAACAAAATACAAAGGTCTGCAATAAACAATTTTTGCCGTAGCGCCATCTGAGAGAAATTTATTTCTTCAGTAAGTCAAGTACCTTTACAGCTTCCAGCAGCTGACTAGAGATGTCGTTTTGATAAAAGAAAGATTAAAGATGTTTCTCTACCGGCAGAGTCTTTGGCCGCCTGTGCCTGTCAAAATTTCTAAATGTGATCATAATTTACAGCTGAAGAATACTAATGAACCTCCGTCAGTAGTAATTTTATTTTAATTTATTTATTTATTGGCTTAGCTAAATTTATATTGCTACAAATTTATATTGCTAATACAAATTAATATTGCTAAATTAGATATAGAACAAATCTGCATTTCACTTACAGCTACGCACAGCTTTGTCATAATATTGAACACAATCTAAAAATTATAATTTAACAAATACATTATGATTGGAGGTAACTACAATTAATAAATTATAACTTATGTAACCAATTCAAATTAATCAAACGAAAGTAACGGTCTAAAAATTACTACTGCGTTATCTTTAAGATTGCAAGATTTTTAAAATGCGGGATAATTAATATATGACTAAACTCTTGTCCTTGTTAATTTTGTTATAGAGTCGACACATACGGAATAGAGGATCATTGTAGATAACGTTATTAGTACAACATGGCACATGAAGCATTCTTTGTGTACGTTTACTTCCAATCCTCAAAGAGAAGTGGCTCAACAATTCACATGCGTCATATTTTGCATTTACTATTTTATACATGGTGACAAGATCATAAACGATACGTCGTGACTGCAGCGTACAAAGACTAAATTGCTTCAACCTGTCCTCATATGTGGCCAGCTTACGTCTCATACCAAATTTGGAACTTAACTGCTGGAGAAAACGTCTTTGGACAGCTTTAATTCTGTCAATGTGAATATGGTAGAAAGGGGACCACCGAACAATACTCCAATATACATATATATTATCAAAGTAAAATATAGTAACAAAACGCTCTACGGCTTCTTGAATGGCTTTACCGTTCTAAAAACAAATCCAAGTGTTTTATCTACTGTTGCAATTACATAATCGTAATGTGAAGTAAAACTTAATTTAGAATCCATTACATCCCCGAGATCCTTCACTTTTGATTGACGAACTAATGTTACATCAACAATATACGAAAAGCTTACAGGATTCTTATTCTATAAAAGTAATTAGATGACACTTCTCCACATTCAGTGACGTATTATTGATCATACACCATTTATGCAGGCGGTCAATGTTTGTTTGTAAAAAAGTGCTGTCAGCAGTACTGAAAATTTCATGGTAGATTTTCAGATCGTCGGCGTAAGCGATACAATGACAGGTAATGAATTCCAAAAGATCGTTAATAAATACGACGAAAAGTAGCGGTCCCAAATTAAATCCTTGAGGAATTCCGGAAGTAGACTCAAAAGGGACAGAATTATAGCCATAAGCCGCTACCGCTATAGTGCGATTTCCGGCAGAAGGCAGCCATGGATTCCGAGATGGAGCATTTTTTGACAGAGAATGCTATGATCTACGATCTGATTGTTAGTGCCAATTTGTTTCATCCATGTGGAGTTAATCACAAACATTGCATCAAGTTGCCACAGTCCCGATTGCTTCTCAATATTTCATACTTATGAATTTGTTTGAAACTATAAGCTTTGGCCTTAGTTCCAAATCACAAGTATACGCTGCATTTTATTATTTCAACAAAAAGAATTGAGACAATCTTTTCTTTAAAAATCAAATGACTTAACTGTTACCCACAAATTTTATTTCTGTTTGTGTTATTTATGTTTTTTGTAGCATGATCTCCGTTTGTCCAAAAAGTACCTTGGCAACCTTGAATAGCCCAAAATTGTTATTGGGAAATACAGACACTAAGCTAATACAGAAATACAGTAAGCCAATTGAACGTTGATGCTTTTTGCTATTTATCTAACGGATGATACGCCTCAATGGCTGAAAAGATTTGAAGCAAAGGGACATAGGTAACATACGTTTTGAATTTACATAAAAGAACCTTTTCTTGAGGATGCGATTACAGTCACTGCCTAGAAGCATGGTAATATTGTAAAAAAATTATAAAAGCTAATAATAATTATAAAAACAATAGCTTTAACCAAAGCAAGTGGCGGTTGTGTTGAATTATGACAAAATAAAATGGTTCCTTAAAATTTCACAATATGACAAAGGTGAAGTCTCAGCCTGTACTACAAAAAATACTTTTCTACCATTCATACCCGTACAAATATAGACATATTTAGTAGCAGTAGAGCTCCTTGTTAAAGAGTTCGTCCAGAGATGTACTGCTACCTTACTTATTTCTGCCGCCAAGCAGTAATATCAGCATTACTGCGTTACGATGGTGGAGGCTAAGGGTGCTGGTGAAATTACAAGCACATGTGACTTGTCAACTTATGTCTTAGGGCGACGAGCGCAGTGGCAGTGCCCTAAGATCTTTTCGATTTAAAGCTCTGAGCGGCATTGCAACTGTTAGGGATAGTCGTGTTGTTTACCACCAGGCCCACGACTTGTTCGTCCCGTCACTTGATATTACAAAAATATATATCATTACCCCACCTTTTCTACCAAGTCACTTCGAAATTGTTTGGCGAAGAGACTTTCTATTCTCCTCGATGTAAATGGCTACCAAATCCACATATACCCAAATCAAACTGCCTAAACAGGTTTTTAGTCAATTCTGCTATTTAGCTTTACGTATCAAACACATTACAAATGAGAAGACTGTTGTGAAAAAAGAAAATGCGTTTGGAATGCGACATTTTCATTTTCATGAACGTCAGAAAAGTAACTTGCGTTACTATTCGCCTTTTTTTCTAAAAGTTCGAGTTAAACTACTCAAGTTCCCTTATCGCCTATTTTAGTTCATCATCAAACCGGCCATTCGCCACTCCAGAATTTCATACATATTAGGGGTTAAAGTATGAAATTGCCGTTTTATTGCAATAGGTTCT
>NW_020653784.1:261230-277031 GCF_003589595.1 Hyposmocoma kahamanoa
AATGTATTACCTGTTGATGTGCCTAAATAAATAAATAAATAAATAAATAGAAATTTCGACATGGCTTAAAAATCATAAATTCACTTTTATTTACATTATATTTCAAACCATTTTTAAGTGCAACGATAGATGGACTCAGCAGCACCATGTCATCTGCGTAACTTATATTATTTATACAGACACCGTCAATGTGACATCCGACATGTGTACTGCTGAGCTCACATATCAGTTTATTAATGTAAAGGTTAAATAGTTTGGGAGAGGTCAATCCTCCCTGCCTTACCCCACACTCCAATCCATACATATCTGAATACGAGCTAGCCCACCTTACTCTGTTCTTCTGGTGGCCGTACCAGTGTCTAAAGAGACTTATTAATTCTCATGGTAGATTTGACTCATGCTTTAGTTTGCTCCACAATCCATCATAAGATACCAGATCAAATGCTTTTAACAGATCCAAAAAACAGACATAAACAGGGGTACTCCTAGATGTATAGTACTGTACAGTCTGCTTGAGGCTCAGAATAGCACTCTCGGTTGACAAGCCGGCTCTAAATCCAAACTGAGCGTCATGGAGTTTAATGTGATTGTCCAGGTATTTGTCAAGCAGACTGTCCAGCGCCTTTGCTGATATAGTTGCCAGCGATATGGGCCTATAATTAGATAGATTCGCCGTATCACCAGTTTGGTTTTTTATAACAGGTATAATCAAAGTGTGGGTGAGCTCACCCGGAAGATAGCAATGACTTATGCATGGGTTATATACACCTGCGTGCTGCAAGTGCTCAATACTAAGGCCATCATAGGCAGGAGATTTTCGTCTAGTCATCTTTTTTATAACATGGGCAACCTGTTTACCAGTAAATCTAACAATAGGATCCCCTATGTGATCCTCAGCAGTGGGCCTCCGCATCACGAAAGCGGAGCTAGCTGATGGCACGACTTCTAAGTGGCGTTTAAATAATTCCGCATTCTCTTTAGGGCCGTGCACACCCGCTATAGAAACGGGAACACTCGTCTTTGAGCTAAGCTCGTTCGTAGTTTTCCAAAATTTTTTGAAATCTCGGCCCTTGTGATGTTAAACACATCCATTTTGATTTGGCCTGCATGTTTTTGACACCATTTTAATTTCGACTAAAAAACCCTCCTGGAATCGCACATTTCATTATATACATGGCCTACAGTAGGTTTCCTATACAACACCCAATTTTGAAAGCAAAACCGAGCCTCCCGTGTGCCTCCCGTACGTGCTTATTTCACCCGACTACTTGCCTACCTCTACCTCTTTTTATTACTTTACTAGTGCTTTTAGCCGCGTCAGACAGAGTGTTTATTATGTCATTATACATTTTTCTTAACAAAATTTTGTGACTCTCATCATTACATGTAATCACTGATACGGAAGGAAACACAGATTTCTTCCATAGTAAGGCTACACCCCCATACGGTCGTCCCCTTAATACACCCGCTGATGTATTTACAGCAGATTTACCCGTATACTCGAAATCACATCTATTGTTGATAGGTATATTCGATCTTTGTATCAATTATAGACACATGAGTTTACCTCCAGGCCTCAACCGTAGTTATTTACAAGCTATTGCGCACTAGGCTCGCTTGTAAACATGAGATGTGTTATCTCAAAATTATTTTAAACGTACGTCTAATGTAAAATTTTCCTCTCCATAATTCACTCTATTCGATAAAAGGAAAACGTGTAACGCCACAGTCAGGTTCATTATCTCGCTCTGTGCCCGAGTAATTAATTTAATAAATAAACAATAAAGACATTTATTCAATGTCACAAAAGGAATGTTGGATAATTACATATTGAATATTAGTTAAATTAAGGTAAAAGTAAACTACCCAAAGCAAGAAATTTTTTTTTAATTTATTGAGGGACAAACAGTTACACTTATATAAAAATACATATTTTAAAATTAACTTATAAATAAACCTACACGGTAAAAACAGATTACTCAGAAAAAAACAAAATTCTTTTTAGGAAGACAAATTTATTAAAGCCAGCAATTTATTAAAGCTAGCCAGTTAGCTACCGTGGGCAAATCTTTGTTTCAGAGAGTATATGGTGTCTGCGACAGTAATCATCTGGTAGGGGAACTTCAGCATATAAAGCAAGTCCTACATGCAAATAAGTTGAAGATTCCACGCCAATGCCGCAGGCCCCGTGTGAAACCACCAACAGTCGAGCGAAGACCTGCCATCTTACCTTACGTGAGAGGTGTTACAGACAAGATCGGAAGAGTCCTCAGGCGTGCATCTATCAAGACCTATTTCAAGCCCCTGAGGAAGATTTCTCAGTTCCTGAGACCCGTGAAATGTAACATCCCCTTACAGGATGCAGGAGTTTACAAGCTTGACTGTGAGTGCGGTCTCTCTTATATTGGACAAACAAAGCAAAGTATTTATACCCGCGTCAAAGAACATATAGCTGATGTCAAACACCGACGCGTAAACAAGACTGCAGTCTGCGAGCATGTCATGGATAAACCTACACATTTAATGAAGTTTGACAAACCCTAGGTCCTTGCAAAAGAAGTCCGTTATGTACCGAGGATGCTGTGAGAGGGTGCATTGAAATTAAAAAACATCCTAATTTCAACAGGGAAGATGGTTTCTCCGTACCACCATTTTGGAATCCAGCATTTCTTCTAATGAAAAATCCCAAAGAGACATAAGACTGCAGTACTAATTAATATGTTTTATTTCTATTAATAATTAATAATAAATTAATCTTAATAAAAATTCATTCAATAAAATAATTTGTAAAACTTAATGTAGCGTAAATTGGAATGTTTTCTTTGTAAAATTAATAACTATTGTTACTATAGTGAAAAAATAGGGTGGTTTGTATTAATATTAGACATAACTGGTAAGAAGACTGTACCACCTAAGTCAACCGTGACCATGGGACCTGTAAAGGGCCCGAAACGTCGGTTTGTTTGAAAAAACAAATATACGCGATTTAAATCCGGAACATTAGTTTCATTTCCTATGTGTAACAATCGAGAAAACCTAAGAACTCGATAAATTTATTAAATGCAACAAAACGATCCTCTCCCTATAGACGCTAGAGAATAATTACTTGATAATAGTAAAAAAAACGTCTTAAATGTTGACTAACCAACAAACAAAAGTGTATGTTAGTTATAAGACACAAATATTTAATCCAAGAGCAAATTAAATTACTTCAAGTCACAAAACTACTCTAGATTCAACAAAGTATTTATTAGTTATTAGAAATGTCTGATTTTGACTTGAAATAAAAGAATGAAAAATTGAGAGGTACTTAATTATATGACTGAAGATTTATGTTTTCTAATATCAAAAAGGGTAAATTTACAGGGTTGGGCCCATAGCCCAATAGTATGTCTCACTGGCGTGAAAGCACACAGTTCAGTGCCAAAAGCTTAAAGTAGCAGAAATAGGACGGAATCTTCTCAAATACTTGAGTACCGTTCAGTGCCATGTAAATGCGGCAGAAAGCAATAACAATTCCAAATATATGAGATGACTTATACTATCGAAGTTAACAAAACGATAGCGCGTTTCAGAGTACAACTAATGCCATCTAGCAGTGGCGCGATGGAACTAATTGCATTTAAAGTTGTGCTTTGCTGAAACCAAATTTCTTGAATTATGACTAGAAATAACACACTAACAAACTAGAGATACTACGTATTGTTTCTTTGGATAAATGACTGTTTATGATTTTTATGATTACAAGCACAAGTAAAAGTAATCGTTACCGCTTGCGCCTTCGGCGACATGTCAAGACAACATTGACTATGACTATGAAAACGCAACGAAATGTTGCTTTAAAAATATACTCTAGAATTTAGAATATTAATTTGAATAGAAAACTACTTCTTTTTTGTTTAAGAATATATTTTCTTAATATCCACCAAAGAAATTTTGAATTCGTTTAAGATTATTTAAATTTGATGTAAGAGGTAAAAATTTCTTGATGTAAGTAATGTCCAATTAATTGATTACATATGAAATAAAATCTTGAAGTGAAGGTATTTGTCTAAAAGTTAAAATAAAGTTAAGAGTAAAATTTAGTATTAGAAAAAGATAAGCAGTATTTTTGTAATGACAATAATTTATTACTTTTAGTAAATATTTTTTCAGAATTAGCAAATATTTTGAGAAATTTCTCTTTCTTATTAGATTACATGTATAGACATGTAATTATATCTATTATTGTAGATATAACACATAGAACACAAAAAAACTCGTGCACAAGAACAACGAAACAAAACAAACATAATTAAATTTTTATTGAATTGATATTCAATTATTTTTTGTGAAATTACTCCACTAGTTTGTTATAATTATTAATACAAAGATCGAACACCCAGAAAAAAACACTCAGAAAAAATTCCTTCGATCCAGTCGGATTCAAACCGACGTCTTCTTGCATACCGTGCCAGACGCTATACCAACTAAGCCACGGAACGAACCAACGGACCTCATGAATTTTTCTATGTGCTTGCGTCGTGTCTTTGTACTTGGTCTTTCAACGACTTTGAAACGACGCAACTCGCGGCGCTCGGGACCGGCCATGTCATTACGTAATAAATACAACTCATAATTGAAAAATCATTATTAAACTATTAACTATTAAATAGTGAGAAAAATTTGTATTGTTTATATTTAACGCTGTACAACTGCACTTGTACCACTGTGGTGCAATGCAGTGTCAGGTGTCGCGTTTGACTGGATTATTTAGTTCACGTTAAATTAATTAGCGCGATATCGCACAAACTATGCGAGGCCTATACTCAGCAGTGAGTGAAATCGGGCTAAATTCAAAATAATTTTACATTTTTAATTCTATTCTTATTACTAATTGATAAACGGCAAAAATATACTCACATGAAATACTCAATGGTAAACTCACAGCAGTGGCCGTTGTGCGTGTTAACTTCCCTGAACATGGTCGAACAATTGTAATCCTGCGACCGCCACGTGCAACTTACTAGAAGTACGTCACACGGCTTGTGGAACTGAAACAACCAATTCAAATATATTTTCTTTGTTGGTTACTTTTTAGTAACTCTAAACTCAAAAACTTGGAAGGTGTATTTATACCTTCTTATTAAGGTTATTCTTGAAAAGGGGAATTTGCTACAATTGCCATTGGTACTATTGGATCCGCAGGTTGTACACAATTATTATACTCTCCGAGAAAAATTTTAAAGATCTAGTATAAATGTTGACTGTAAAATTGTTTCACAGTCGCCGCGATGGACTTAAACCGATAGCAACAAATTATTTATAAATCAGACAGTGCTTCATCAAACTGCTTACGGTGAACATCAGGGTGAAGAACATGTTTTTTTTTTAAATTCTGTCTCGTTGAACTTAATTTTAATACTAACCGTAAGTAGCGTTTTTTAAGTTATATAGTTATATAGTTATATAGAATATAAATGTTTATAAACTATACTTTAAGGAGTAATTTCATGGTAAACGTCAGAACCACTCAAACGGAATATTATTATATTTATTCAAGTACACCAAAAATTTCATTAGTACTTTTTAAGTGCAGGATTTGCGGTGTGTTACTGCATTTTATTTGAGATGTTTTTGTTGTAGTACGGAGGGTATTTATTTAGCAATGCAGAATAATAATTTTTATTTATAAAAACTTGTATTTAAACTGAATCCTTTTCTAATTTGCGAAACCAAATAGCCGCCATTTTGCGGTAGGATGAGCGCATCGCGTGAGCGGTTATAACCGGGAACCTCTTTAGGCTTAACTCACATTTGCGCAGAGTGGAAGCGTCGTGTCGCGTCCTGTTTTTCAACGGACGGATTTTTTTCGGATCACAGTATGGTCGGCGTCTGACGCCTCACGGCGCTCAAGTAACGCGCGGCAGCGCGAGTCGAAGCGCGACTCCATATTTGCATAACACAAATTTGTACCTTACTAATAGGAAAATAGAGATGAATATGCTATAGCCGAAAAACATGACGCGTCGCGACGCTTCGACTCTGCACCAGAGGTATGACTTAGAAAAAACACGACATACCATTTGTAACAAGTCTTCAATAGTGAATCCAAGTTCCCGCAGAATCGAGTGCATCTTTTTGAGGTACGGCTCGGGGTTGTAGTTATTCTTGGTGTATATGAAGCTTCTATAGAAGTTTGCGATTTGCTCGCGGGTGTATTCTCGATTTTCTCTGAAATCGCAAGTTAAGAAAATAAAAGTTCCAAGAACTCGAGCAAGCAAAATTAAATTAAAATATTAGTACCCACATGTTTATGTAAATATTTGTCCCAGCAGTCATGAAAATACCTAAGAAGTGATTTGCGTGCAGCAACGTAACATAATACTGACAGTTGTATGATACCGTAATCCGTCGCTTATCACTACCACTACCAACAAAATAAAAAAGTATTTTTTGGAAAAATACCGTTTGGGCTACTCGACGTGGTGTACGTGCTCAGTTCCTGGTACATACAGGTCAATATGAAGAATAGTCACTTTTTTAATTCCCATGATACCGGTTAATCACTGAGACGAGTGTAAAACGCACTTTCACGATTATGAATAATAATGTAAGATGTGATTCTTTTTAAGTTAAATACGAAGCTCTAATAATGATTGCTTGTCAAGGTTTCAACAATTTTGATTGGTATGTTATAAAATAAAATCTCTATTTAACAAATATTTTGTATTTTCTTTTACATCTTATAATTTCAATTCTTTAATTGACTACAAGTATTGCAAACTAAAATATTATGTAGACTTAATAATTGTACGTATCTGTGCATAACAGATCCAAATAATTTCCCATTGTTTCATTACAATTTTGAAATATTTCATCGTATACTGTTGACATTGCACACTTTGACGTAAAATCACTTAGTCTACAAGCTTAGATCTAGACGGTTCATTCATATGTATTGTGGGCTATGCGGAATATCCTAATTAAATAAATCACTTTAGAACGATGGTCGGTGGTCAAAAGCTAATGGTAACGTTTGATTTCAGTAACGTACATAGAATCGAAATTTCTCTTAACCTTGTTTTTATCTTCAACGTGTGATTGAAATCCGTTCGTTAACTTCAGAAACGTGATTTTTAACATTGACTGCGCAGAAGAGACTGCAAAATTACATGAATAAATTCAAATTTCTATTTCAGACAAATGTCCATATTATTGTATTAGTCAATTAATGTTCTGTACAAATTATTACTAAAAAGAATAGATATTCCATAAACAGTAAATTTGAATTACAAACTATTCAAGTGCAATTCAACAAGACTTATCGTACACCGACCTATTGACTCGACTCAGATGCGTCTCTAGTATACCGCACGAGCCTTCACGCTAGCAAATTGCATCCTATATTATTATTATAACCAACGCCCAGTGTTCTCTGTCATTATCCATGACGGAGTTGCCGTTACCCGTGTCCCAGGCCCTTGAGTTGCGAAACCCTGCGCTATGTCCTGTCGACTGGTCGACTCGCAGTACTTGAGCACAATAAAGACCAAGTGAAACGAGAACCCGTGTAGGTTTCGGTGCTGTTACACAAGTAGAGCTTTCAATAAGATGGTCCTGTCGATGTATTGGTAAATCCTATGAAGTTGTTAGTAACATTATGTACCTAATGTATCAAAAAATTGGTTCCACTGAATCTATAATTGTTACGAAAGTATTTTAGTCACATTTTGTATGCTCCGATGTTATCAGTGATGAGAAGGCAAAGGGGTCTTGTTCTTTCCGCTCTTTGTACGTGTTTGTGTTTGGTATTAATATTAACGTATTTTGATATCAAAAGCAATCGTTTATGCCAAGTAGGTATTTTTAGTACAAAGTGGTAAAAATAGGTCTCCACAAAAGGATTCCATATACATTTAAACTTTTTTGCTTTTTCTTTAGTTGAAAACCATTTGTCTATTTTAAGATCTGTCTGTTGAACTTAGTTTCAAATCTGCGCTATTATTGAGCTTGTTGTTTGGACCATTATTAACTTTACTAGTAAAAAACTGTCATCGCTTAACATCTGCATAAAAATATTAGACTACGAAAGATACCTTATGACAATGCGAAAATTGTTGTCCTTTTATTGAGAGAGAGAGGGAGAGAGAGAGAGAGAGAGAGAGAGAGAGAGAGAGAGAGAGAGAGAGGCAAGAAATAGTCAAACGGAGCTGATTAGCACCATTTTTGAATGGATAACAAATTGTACTTGTTTGGTGACTTCGTAATAAAATTAATCACATCAATGGGTGTTATTAAGACGTGCTAAATAATTTTCTATATGTTGCTCCTTTCCTTCCATTATGCAAAATACGTCACCAACATACCTCTTCCATAATTTTATTATTGATGTGCTGACAAAATACAAAAAATGTTACGTTCACCAACACACCACCTTCCTTTACAAACACCGGGTGTGTATAAAGTGAATTGCAGTTGTGGGAGCTCGTATATCGGTCAGACTAAACGAATAATTGTCGATCGTATGAAGGTACACATCCGAGCAGTAAAAAACAATGATGCACAGAAGTCGGCTATAGTACAACATCTCACACAGACTGACACTAACCACTGGATCGAGTTGCATAGCCCCCAGGTACTCTCGACGGAACGTCACTACATACCACGGTTGTTACGAGAAGCCATCGAGATCACGAAGTACAAAACATTTAACCGTCATGATGGTTTTAAACTGTCCATGGAATTCGGTCCTTAGTGCGTGCAGTAATAAAAACAAAAACACCTCGAGTTCAGTTTCGCGTGTGGATACAGTGAGTGTGGTTTGTGTGAAAAAAGTGAGTGACAATGGTAACGCCACAACAAATCGCGATGAAGGTAGTCGTCGACAGCGCAAGAGGGTAGACAGATATGTCTGCTCATAAAGCTGTCATCTGCCGCCGTCCAGTCAACCCGTGACTATGGAGCGTGGAACCGTTCCGAAATATCGGGAAAATAAAAAGAAGTCATACCGTGGTAAGAAACCTGATACTAGTGATAATCATTTAGTGAATAGCCACGAAATTCTTAAAATGTATATAATTATTTATTATTGAAATATCCCCATTTTGGCTGAACTTACGGCTGTTTCATTTATAATATAGAATGCACAAAAAATACCCTTTCATTATAGCTAACTATTAATCTACCTACGTTCAGTATTTAAGAACTTATCAATGAAAACAAGTGTTTTTTATTTTTCCTGATTAATTAATTACTTTGTTGCGATTATCATTATGTTCTCAGGGGATGGCGAAGTGTCGTATCAGGTTGATGCGATTTATCTAAATTAATAAAAGCTTCTTTCCGCGTTAATTATGTGATATTATTCTCTAAATTGTGTTACCTTGAATGGCGGAAATAGCTGTGGCTAACTTTCACATTATCTTATTTTCATTTCACATTATTTTCGACTAGTGATTGTAAGTGAATTTAAATATGTTCTATTACGTGCACTATTGGATGGGCCTCAGAGAACTACTTGCGGCTCTCTATTATTCGTAGCATTAACGGTCCTTTGATTGAAGATGAACGATTTATATTTACGCTCTGACGGCACCAAAATCGTCTGCGGTATCCATGATTTGAACGGCGACGGTTTCACTCTTCAATAGTATCTTGAGACGATAACCGTGATGGAATGATAAAAGTCTTAGATCATCTTTATCACTAGAAATAAGAAGCCATGGTATCAAACCTATGACGTTAACAGTGGTGAGTTGGATATTGTCACGGTTGTGTGCGACTTATTTGTCACGTTGAATAAAGTGCTCTCGTTTACGCCACATTGGTTCGGCTTGTACATTTAGTTTCACATGCACGATTTCCATGTACCACATGCAGATTTCGGCGCAAATTGTCTAAGTACTCTAATGACTTATGTAAAATCAACATGACGTAAGCAAGCGATGGAACTATGTAATTTGCACAAAATTGATGTTTCTCATCTCTGCCGGTCAAATACCTACATTTTAGGGTACACAGTCTGTGAGTATTTTACACTTGGAATCACATTACAACGCATGAAGAGTGCCGCGACCCGCCGCCGCCGGCTCCTCAAATCTTATCCCTCAAATATATTTTCTCTTGAGGTATGTTAAAATAAAATTCACAAATCAAGTTACAATGGTCTGATGATTTAAAAAGATTTCTAGGTAATATTCTAACAAAAGTCGGTCACATTCTTATGCTGTAGCAATGAAAAAGAGAAAAGCTGTAGCAATTTTTGCTAAGTCTCAATAGTAGTTTCATTAAATCATCATCCAGGCCCATTCAAAAATTTTACCTGTGTATCTACCTAATATGAGTATTGTGTACAATTAGATGTCAGATTTCTAATGTTAAAGCCACACGCGATCACGTCAAACGTGCTTTTATGCATACCCCTGAAATTTGAACATAAAAAGTAATCGATTCATTTTGTTCGTGCAATCCTGAAACCTCTCTCTTGGAAAGTTGTTTTACAGATGTCAACGGCCACATTATACCAAACGTGCGATTTCCTTAATGTAACCGCATAAGGCGCAACTTTCTGAAAAATTTAAGCGCCGCGAATATTTATTTGCATTTCACACGAATGGGTGGTATAGATTGATAACCTTAGGACTATTTCAGTAGGTACATGCAAGTGATACCCCTCAAGGGTGTAGTAAATTACGCTTAAAATTAATATTAGAGTTAAAATTAAGATACATTTCAGACTTTAACGTAATTGATTAACCTGGATTTGCTATTACATTTATATGTTTATTGATTCATTGTTATACATAATATAATTTGTATTTAATTTAAAATTCCAAATATATCTAGATTTGTATTACAAAATGTTACATTAATATCACTATGATAATTATTTACAATCGCCTCAAAAACTCACCTACAGAGTAGTAGAATCAATTTTTAAGTACGCGACAAAAAGATTTATCCCTTATTTCCTCTTTTATTGTGTCAGGTATTTTATTATATGTAGATTTATGCGGATAATAACTTTTTTATTATTTTTATGCAATATTTAAATTCGTCGATATTTCCTTACAAATAGCTCTGATTCTAAAAAGAAATGGAGGGAAACGAAAGATATTTTTTGTCTTATAATGTACGGTTTGCAGCTAACTCTTGGACCTATATTTACCAAAATTCGAATTTTTATATTAATGTTTATTTTTTGGAACCTGTTATACAAATGTTGTCTAAAATAAGCACATGCTGAAAAATGATCTAACGTTTATTTTCATCAATTTCTTCTCACCACTAAGGTACGCAAACAAGTCGTCTTCACGTACGTTAATTTTAGTGTCTACGTCATTGTAAATGTTTATGTGTTGCTTTTTCCCCTTTTGACCGGGACCACGGGAGGTTCGTATTCTGAGTAACCCAAGCGACAGAGCGACACATGGCGCCATCGTCCTCGAGACGAGCTAGCTCACACTATCTTCCTTGTATTCCTAATATTACCCTCTATTGGCACATTGTGAAATAAGGAATAATTTTTCGCACATCGGTCAATAGAATTATTTCAAACGCAAAACTTGTTGCAAAAAGCTTTACTTACAGAATATGCGTGATATTGTTCGTAGCGGGTCCATACACCACTTCCTCGTCACACACAGTCACAGCGGGAAATTCAACATTTGATGTGGAGTAGTGCGTGGTTTCTACCTAAAAATGAAGGACCTTTGTTTGTTGATTTACAAAGCTTAAGAGTTGGTGACAGATAGAATAGAATTTCGGTTTTCTAACAATCAGTATACTACGTTTCCACTTTTCATTACATAATATAATGATGAACCCGCCAGAGAGTAGAGCGTTTTCCACTTCCATAAGTTCAAGAAAGTAAATCAAAAAGGCATCGTGATTGAGTATGTTGTTACGTAATACCACAATTTGTCTACTAAAGCAGTCTAAGTAGTTGATGAATTATCTTACCACAGTGAAGGTGGGATCAATGGCGAATTTCTTCCAAATCATGTTCCCCAAGTAGCCACAGAGCCCCGCGCTGGACGCGACCAGTACCGTCCACACCACGTACACCGGCCACGGATGGTGGCTGCTGAAGTAGTACAGCCCGTTCAGCGAGCAGTGGCCGCAGAACTCCCGAAATTTCATTGAGATGATTTGTTTTGAAGATGTCATTCTACGGAATTACTTGAAAACACGTGGCAAGAGCGCTATCACATTACTATAGTTTCCCAGATTGAAGTGCAGGAAGAGCTACTACAACCGGCAACGCAACTGCCTCTAATGAGAATACATTCTATTTTAATGTTTACAGGAGGGGCTATTTAGCATCGAGTGGCTGTCGTTGTATGCCAGCTTGTATTCAACAAAACGGTATATAAATATGTAGGCACATATTTTATTTTTATTTCTATACAAATGAGTTATTATTAATGGATTGAATGAAAGCATTTTGCCCAATAAGAAACAAGGCACTCACTAGACATCCTAATTATATTTACAAAGAATCATTCCACAAAACTTTGCCCATAAAATATGATTTATACGTCGCTTCGAACCCAAAAATTACCCAAAATTATTAAAAGTCCAGACTGTAAAAGTCATTAAAATAAAAGTTTGAAATATTTCTATGAAAATGAATTACAGTATTTTAACAAAAGAGGTTTCGTTTGATATACTTTGAACAGGCCATGCTTTGAAGTCATTACGTTTGTTACACTTCGCGAGTGTGAGTAAAATAGCTACAGATTTGAACGTTACTTGTACGTTGTATTGCATAAGTGACAGAATAGCGTGGATCAGTGTGTAGGTTTATATATACATACGTGAGTACATATATAGTACATATGTGAGTAGGTTTCCAAGGAGGCGTAAGAAGTTAATGCGAGATTTCTTTTAAAGATATTCAGCTAGGACTTCCCGCCTTTTCAGAATCGTAAATTCGTAAATAAAGCTCAATTTTACTCCTCAGAACATTCATGCCCTACTCACACAATACTTAGTAAGGTGATCAAAAGTCTTCACATTTGTGTTCCTGGCGTGGACCTGACGAGGTTTATTCGGAAACATTAATAACGTATAACAAAAAAAGTTTAACTGTTATAATATTAGTTAACTTTTTAATGATATCGTGGTGGCGATAATAATTAGAAGTAATACAAGCAGACTTAGTAGATGACTTTTGAAATTTTGTATATTTAATATTTAAGTAGCATTTTAATTAAAATATACCGAACTTAATAATACTTTCCCTTTTAATAAAAAAGACCTAGTTTTTTTTAAGATATCTAGCAAGGGCATTGGACGTGGATTAGTGAAGTCGAAGTACGTCAATTTCTTTTCACTCTGTCTCTCTTCTTGTTTATGTTTTTCATTAGTTGGAATTAGTTCATAGTCTCGAAGTGTTGGTTTTCATAAATAAAAATTGTTGGTTCACTGACATGGACATTCCAGTAAATAATTTACTGTAATTTCGATAGTCGTTTAAAGTGCGCGGGGCTAATATTCTTATGTTTTTATTGTACACAAACACGTACAAATATTATCTATTATATTTTAATGTGTAATTTATTCTTTTATTGTCATAATATGTAAGTATGCTTGACTGTGCTCAATTAGGGTCCTAACTGAAATTTAGTGCTGGGATCGCATTGCTTTTTCCAGCAAATACCGAGTTCGCGACCCTTTTGTTACTGTGGTTGGCACCGCATAAAGCATTTTTATATTTACTTTTTGTTTATGTTTGTGTAAATAATTTGTAGTTTTTGTTTTTTTTAAAGTATTTATTGGGAACACATAATTATCACAATGCTTGACGAAAATTTTGGAAATAAGGTTCATAAGGTGTCAATTACAGAAATAAAATGAAGACGAAGAAATCAAAAGGACTAATGAAGAGAGGAAAATATGCTGGTAAAGATAATGTCTTTCAAAACGTCTCCATCTTTGAAAACGTAACAACACTACATGGGACAAACCACTTCAAACGCAAGAAAGGAAAGCAGTTGTTTCTTTGGGCAGTTTTAATGATTGCCAATGTCGCATTGACTATTACTTTTTTACTGGTTATAAGAAAAAAGTATAATAGCGATGAAATTGTTACCAAGGTAATTTTTCCTGGTTTTTGTTTTTATTTCGTTCCACGAAGTGAAAATTTAAAAACTTGTACAATTAAATTCAACTATATTCACTATGTTAATGCGCTGGATGCGAGCGGACAGGTCGTCGTGGCATTCTTTGGGGAGGCCTATGTCCAGCAGTGGATGTCTTTTGGCTGAAATGAAGAAGACAACGATATTAACTATACATTCTTAATTAATATTAAACATATCGCGAATTACAATAATAAGTACCTATCGGCTCAAGCGTCGCTCCAACGTTTTGAGTGAAATTAATTCCTAAAAAAGTTTTCCAAAAGTGTTAAAATTCATGCAGAGTTTTTTAATCTGTCGCCACTTTCAAATGATCTGATAAGAAATGTTCACTGTTTACTCAGATGCCTTCAAATCGGAGCTACTTTATTACTGGCATTAACATCCCAAGCACAAATACCATGGTGTCCCATTATACACGCGACACACGCCCAATCAGATTCAATTTTATCATACTCCACCCGACTTCCTCTACTCTCGCATTTTTTACTTTCGATTTGCATTTAGTAAATTTTATCTTTTATCTTTTTCTTCTACTTACTTACACGAAGCGAATCATCTTCGTCGTCTATATGGCTTTACTGAAAACTAGCGTAACCAGCATTGACGTGTCCTCTAACGTTTCGTTACGAAAAGCTGAGTGACACTATTTTGGTACTATTTAAAATGTAAACTAAAGAAAAACTCACCGTCATTCAGGCAAGGAACAGAGAATAAAGATTTTTTCAAATAATGTTACTTAAATAACTTGCTGTACACGTAAGTTAAAAGAAGTGATCAAACGATGTTGAGTGAAATTAATACAATGTGTGACATTTTACAGATTTATTCAGACTGTACATTGGATCAGGTTCCATTTCCCGCGGTGAGCATTTGTAATTTCAACATGGTTTCGTTGAAACAAGCACAAGGCATCGCCACTTTATTGTAAGTACCACGGGCATAAACAAACACAAGCACTGATTAGTTCCTTGAACAGTGACACGGCGGCAGTGATATTCTGTATTTAAAATTTTCAGAACATGTTTTGGCAGGTGTTTATAAAGATTTTCTGTTAGTCATCCCGCGCATTTGTTTAAGCACGCAAACGCCTGACATTGCTTTAATCAATACTAAAAATATTGTAGAAGGCGACACAACATTTCACAGATGGAAATAGACTCGTTTTTCCGCGATCTCCCTGGATTGAAAGTGGGGATGTTGTGGCCAATGAGAAATAATTACACGGAGGTCATGAAAGTATTGAAGAGTCACTATTTCTCTGTTAACTCTATTATGGCAGAGGTTTGTATACCTTTTTCGAGCAGGCGTGGTAATTCCGCAGATAAGACCAAGGTCCATATGTGTATATGGCCGTCTCATCGGGCCTTGACGTTACGTGAATATTTTTTAGATGATATTAAAAGTACTTTTATTAGTATATTGGCAAAAAGAAACTAAAGTGTAACGACTTATTCAACAGTTTCAAAGAGATTTTTGATAAAACGCGCAAAATAGCGAAACCGGATAATAACACAAACGAGACTGGTTGCGTATTTACGGACTTTGTAGCAGGCTGCTACCTTTGTAATGAGACGTGTAATATTGCTTGTTGAATTTATTTGCTTATTTTTTTAATTTTTATTTGCTGAAAGTTTTACACGGAATCCTGTTATCTACATCATTCTTAACATAT
>NW_020653784.1:282031-325980 GCF_003589595.1 Hyposmocoma kahamanoa
TGGGACCTACACTGTTCCTGATCTACATCAATGGTTTGTGCGACCTGGAGCTACGGGGGGGTCGGATTTTTTCTTACGCGGATGACACTGCTTTGGTTTTTGGGGGTAGTTCTTGGGAGGAGGTCCGGATGGCTGCAGAAGAGGGTCTTTCTAGAGTTGCCGAATGGCTACATACACATCTTCTCACATTAAATGTTAGCAAAACTAACTACATGTGCTTTACTCTGCTCAACAAGTTACAACCATCTGATAGCTTTGCCTTGAGGATCCATGAATGCCCGAATCGTGGTTCTTCTTTTTGCAGTTGCCGAATTATAGACAAAGTGGCGTCAACCAAATACCTAGGAGTTATGGTTGACCAACGATTGTCTTGGCATACTCAGATTGAGGCTGTGATTGGTAGGGTGAGAAAACTAATATGGATCTTTAGAATGCTCAGATACATTGCACCCATTACTCTTCTAAGGACCATATATCTAGCGCTGGTACAGTCTGTACTGGTGTATTGTATACCAGTTTGGGGTGGATCTATAAAAACGAAATTTATACAGTTAGAGAGAGCACAGCGTTCTGTCTTGAAAGTAATGCTTCAAAAACCTCGTAGATTTCCCACTGAGACACTGTATATGATAGGGGATGTACTGACTGTACGAAAACTGTATGTACTGCATGTAGTTCTTAGAACCCACAAAAATACGTGTTTTAATGCCGCCTTCCTTCAGAAAAGAAGAAAACACAATATTGTCCCTAAATGTATTGTAAAAACAACTTTTGCATCCAGACAATACAAAAACCAATCCAGTAATCTTTATAACCACATTAATAAGCTGCTAAATGTGTATCCATTAATTGCATACGAGTGTAATAGAAGGGTGACTAAATGGTTAAAATCCAAAGATTATAACGAAATTGAAAACATTTTGCAATCCTCGACTTAAGAAAACATACACCCACACACACAACACACATACACACACATACACACACATATATACACACACACACATGCACGCGATTCACAATTCAATTTTTATTTTCAACATTCATCCGTACTATCTTTCAATAAGTTATGATATTTTTAAATATTTAATAATCAGTTGACTGTTACCGGTGTGGAGGAGCGGTGACTTCTGACACAAGTATTTGTATACTTAAAAGGAGTTCACCTGCAACAATATGTGTAACCTAGATTAAGTTAAGTCAATAAAGTTTTTGTATTTTTTTTTTTTTTGTATAGCTTTCGGGCACTCTGGAGTAACTTGTAGCGGTCAATCAATGTAACAGGGAAAGCCAAGAAATGTGAGCTTCTATAGAATTTGCGTGATCCTGAGATAATAAACTCACATTTTCTTGACGTACCCAAGAGTGCAGATGTACCCGCCTTTCTTTTGGAGCACTACGATACTCAGTGTTTTGGCAGAGCTGCTTTTGAGCTACGAACTGTTGAAGAGAGTTTCGTTGCAAAAGTTATGAACTCTTTAAAGTCCAATGCGGTGGAGAATGGCGATATATCCCTTAACATGCTTCTGCTCACCTTACCTTTATCATTGACACCAAGTACTACGATAGTTAATAAATCAGAGAGCTTAACGGCACACATGTCGGATGCCATATAGACAGAGTCTGCTTTAATAATATAAGTTACGCCGATGACATGGTGTTGCTGAGCCCATCTGTCGGTGGCTTAACAGTACTTATAGACATATGCGAATCTTATACCATGAAGCATAATTTTGAATATAATGTGCTCAAAAGTGAATATATGGTTTTTAAGGCGGAAAGTAAATGCCCATCACATGTCCTCCCCATTCAACAGCTGAATAGAGTGACCTCCTTTAAATATCTTGGTCACTTTATAACAGACGATCTGCGTGATAACGCAGATATTGAAAGGAAACGTAGAGCATTAGCAATGAGAGTTAATATGATAGCGCGTAGGTTCAGTCGATGTACGGCACAGGTAAGTGACTTTATTTAAAGCTTACTGCACATCGCTGTACACCTGCAGTTTATGGTGCAGGTACAAACAAAAGTTACTAAATGCAATGCGTGTATAGTACAGAGTTCTGTTGCGACTGCCGCGCCATTGTCGGGATGTTCGCGGATGCGAGCGTTGACGGCTCCGAAGCGACGTTGCGCAAGCGCTGCGCCGCGGCAATGCGTAGGGTGCGCGCCAGCTGTCACAAACTCCTGACAGGTGTTGCACACAGATGGAACAGTGGACTGCTAAGGCACTGCGTCTTCTCTTCATTTAAGTATACGTACTAACATAGTCATTTAAGTTTTTGCTGTAATACTAACATTTTTTATGGATCTTATTGCAATCCGAAATAAATGCATTTTATTTTTTTTATTTTTTATTACGGCATCTAATAGTCTCAAAATGTGTCTACGCCGCGAGCAACATCTGGCTTGCCTTTTATTCGGTGTGGTTAAGACAGGTCAACCGGAGTACCTAGCGGAAAAGATATCTTGGTGTGATCATGGTAGATATGGTGTTCGTTCGACAGGCCGGGTGCTGGACATCCCTCCGCACAGCACGTCTGCTTTCCGTGGGAGTTTTAGATATGCGGCCACGAAGTGTTGTAACAACTTGCTGCCGCCTGTGAGAATACCGACTTAAGTTCCTTCGGCAACATAAGTCGGTCTTCTCTTTTAAAATCAAACTGAAAGAGTTATTATCATCATACCAACCCGAGTTTCCTACGGGTAGCCGTGTTCTTCCTGCATTTTCTAGATAGACGGTTCGCTGACGCAGTGATGTATGATCCCATTAAATTTGGGATTTTCTTTAAACTTGTTCTTATATATATATATAGGATACATTAATTAATATATATATATATATATATATATATATAAAACAAAACAATCACAATATATATTAATAATAAAAAGTTATTATGGTATTATTAACAACGAAATTTTCCGTGCTTATTTATTTATTTTTTCTTTGTATTTTTTGAAAATTGTTTGCTGGCGTTGAACTCTGCGGGCTTACTGAAAACCAGCGCTCGCGCTGTGGTAGGACACTGCAGCATATGCTGAGATAAGTCCGTGTTGGCATGACGTTACAACACTTACTAAACTGTACCTCAACTTTGCCTTTTAAACTAGTTTTAAGTGTAATTGTATGTTTAATAATTATTTGTATGTAAACTGTTTTTAGTGTGGTTTTGTGCTTTCATACCAATAAAAAGATGTCTATGTCTATGCCTAAATGCGAAGTGCGTTAAAATAACATTGCTAACTTCCCTATTACTATAGGTTAGAAACAAGGTTAACCAATATTAATTGTAGTTTGTGGTCGTACTAGTAATAGGTAATATAATAATAAAATGTTCATTTCTGTCCGTAGATAATAACAGATAGTAACAACGGGAAGTTGTAAGACTTCACTGTTTCGAAGTAATAAATAACTTAAGCAATGGTTTCCAGTTCTCGTGCAAAACTTAACGTAGGCGTGGTATTTAAAAAAAATATTTTAAGATCAGGGCATTTTTGAAAGAATCCATTAAGTTGGTCCTTTTCATTGGAGTTGGATGTCAAAGGCACACTTATTCTAAAGTTAGAAGTAGGTAACCATTTATTCTGTTTAAAAATATTTCATCTCATTATTTTCTGATTAAGATTCACCAGAAATGCGAGAAACTCCTCCTTTACTGCGAGTTTAATAGCAAAGAGAAGAAATGCGAGACAATTTTTAAATTGACACAAACATACGAGGGATACTGTTGCACTTTCAATTACGTGGGCGTTGAAGACGATCTAGGTGAGAGGTGAGTAGTTAACAAGGTACTAATTTAAAGACATATACTGGGAAAGAGAAAAGACCGTAGAAAGGGATAAACGCGATGAAATGATCTTGTGAACTGCTGGCTTGATATACTTCAGTATGAGGAAATAGAAGAACGTCAAATATCCGCTCCACTACTATATACATTTGTAGTATTCTCTTTATAAAACTCAAAAGGTTTGTTCTTGTATTCAAACCACTAATATAATAATATTTACTGTGTTTTAAGCCCGCTTATCGAACAAGATAAAGACTTCGATTATTATTACGACCAAGGTGATGGTGAACCAAAACGTACTTCAATAATTGCCTCGTTGCAGTCTGGAAGGTAATATCAAATATTAATTAATAAATTTCTTTTAAATGAACGTGCGCGACAACAAATCAAATCTCTTATATGAATTTCGTAACCAAAAACACTCGCTTTCATTGTGACACACACGACAATACATTGGACCGATCCCATCCTTAAATCATCACCAAGAGGGCTAATTAAAACGGCCAATTAAAATGCCAAAACTACCCCAGCTACTTTCTTTCTATAAAATGATGTACACAAAATTAATGGACGCAAAGGTCTTACAACAAGGGGACGCTGACAGTATTTTTAGACCCAAATTCGCCCATTTAATGTGGTCCTTACTACCAAATATACCAAAATAACATACTCATTGAATAATCTGTTCGAGGTCATTCTACATTTGGACATTCCATTTTACCACGTTAACAATATCTTTTAAGTCTAAAATAGACAAAATTTATCTCAGCATACCAAACAAAACATAGCTTTTCTGAAGTAACTTGGTAATTCCCTTTCCAACACAAAGAATACTGCAACCTTTCGCTCATGTACCTTTGTTAAAGTTTTCCAATTGCTTATTTCTCATGAAGTGTTCGATTTTTTTGGAATTATCAGATTATTTTAAAAACTATTAAACAGTTGCAGAATAGTTATTGAGAATTCACTGGATCTTATAAACAAAACTGACACACTGGAACTTAGGAAATAAAGAGCTGAATCTCATTTAATAGAAAATAACTTGAAGGTCTTTACATCTATGTAGTTTATTCTTTAGACACACAGATATGAATTTGAGGGCTTATCACAACCGTATAGTTGACATAGTTTAATTTTGATTTAAAATGTTGAGTATAGAACTTCCTCAAATTAGGAGTTAAATCAGAGCACGAATTATTGTGATATTTATCGAATTCTTAGGTTTTCGCGATTGTTACACATAGAAAATTAAACAATTTTTCCGGAATTAAATCGCATATATTTGCTTTTTTAAACAAACAGACGTTTCGGGCCCTTTACAGGTCCCATAGTCACGGTTGAATGAGGTCGTACAGTCATCAACCAGTTATATGTAATATTTATGCAAATCACCATATGTTTCACTATAGTTACAAAAGTTATTAATTAAATACCTTATTTTTAATTTTACAAAGAAAACATTTGAATACGTTTTACCAATTATTTTACTGAACCAATTTCAATTTATTGTTAATATTTTATTTATTTTATAATTAAAAATAGAAATTAGAATAAATTAAAACATATTAATTAGTACTGCAGTCTTATGTCTGTTTGGGATTTTTCATCAGAGGAACTACTGGATCTCAAACTGGTGGTACGGAGAAACCATCTTCCCCGTTGAAATTAGGATGTTTTTTAATTTCAATGGCCCCTCGCAGTATCCTGGGTAGATAAGGGACTTCTTTTGTAAGGACCTGGGGATTGTCAAACTTCATTAAATGTGTAGGTTTATCCATGACATGCTCGCAGACTGCAGACTTGTTTACACGAAGGTCTTTAACGTCAGCTATATGTTCTTTGACGTGGGTACAAATACTTCGCTTCGTTTGTCCAATATAAGAGAGACCGCACTCACAGTCAAGCTTGTAAATGCCTGCACCCTGTAAGGATTTTACGGGTTTCAGGAACTGAGAAATCTTCTTCAGTGGCTTGAAATAGATCTTGATAGATGCACACCTCACACGTAAGGTAAAATCTTAAAGGTCTTCCCTCGACTGTTGATGGTTACACATAGGGCCTGCGGCATTAGCGTGGAATCTTCAACTTATTCGCATGTAGGACTTGCATATATGTGCTGAAGTTCCCCCTGCCAGATGATTACTGTCGCAGACACCACGTGCTCTCTGAAACAAAGATTTGCCCGAGTTTGCTAACTGGCTAGGATGTTGATGGGAATTACCATATGAGGTACCTATCTGTATGGGCTTACTTTCGAAATACAGTATTGCCTACATACATATTAATACAGTATATGTCTAAGGTGTTATTAGGATTTCTTTTAATTAAAACATCTAAGAAAGCTAAAGTACCACAATTATTTTATTCCATAGTAAATTGGATTTTAGTATTAAAAGAATTAAGATGGTCGAAGAAAAAAGGTATGCTACCTTTAGGTAATATTGTGAAAGTATTATATTGTTTGAAGAAACAAATTACGCGATTTAAATCCGGAAAAATAGTTTAATTTCCTATTGTAATATTTATTAATGTTGTCCCTTGTGAAAGAGTTCGCCCACGGAAGTACTGCCACCTTACTAAAAGCGGCATGCGGCAGTGCTTCTCCGGGCGAACGTTCTCCCAAGGAGCTCTACTGCTACTAAATTTAATTAAGACGAAAATTTGTCCTTCACGCTTATTGTTAAGTGGAACCTTTTTATTAGCAGTATTTTAAAGCATTTTTTTAGATCTTCCGGACTAAGAGTTGTTATCAATGTGGAACCGCAGGATTACGCCAAAAGGGCATTTACCTCCTTTTATGGTGCTAAGGTATGTACGATTTACCAAATTTGCAGTGGTACTTTTTCGATTTACACTGTATGAAACTATGGAGAAAATTTAACGTCATCAATTACACTTCTTCATTGAGTCAATTACAACATGATTCAATTGAAATTCATTACTTAAAATTGTTGCGACAAATGTGCCTGCCAGGCTCGAAACATTTAAACATTAAACCTCGTCAAGATCCTATTGAAGAGCCCGTTTCTGAAATCAAAGTCAAACACTTTTTATTGCAGGTAAGCAAATTACATTCGAATTCAACTTTCATTCGTAAGGCAAATTCCCCCGTAAAGAAAGAGTACGAATATTGCTCTTAAATAAACACTAGTACGTATTCGTCATTTACAATACCTGCCTTCGCGGCCGGACGGGTACTATACTGGTGTGTCACGCAGAGATCCCGGGTTCGATTCCCCTAGTGCTGGGCTATGAGTTTGTGAGTTATTGTGCGTTATGTTTATTTCAAACATCATAGATCAAAACAAACTACATGAGCTATGTATAAATCTCGTGAATGGCAAATTTTTAATATCAACCCGAATCTTACAAAAGAGTATACATTGCCCCTTAAATGAATTTGCGACTTTGTGAAGACGACTGTCAGTCAGTTTATTGTCATTCCTCGTATGTACCATAATTTAATCGTACTTCTTACACCTCAGCCATAGTCACAAGGAACACAATAGTCTAAACTTAGGTCATTGGCACCTGATATTGCTATTAAGTGCATATCGGCTGAGATGTCATTCGGATCGGAATGAATCTCAAGCTCTCACGCATTAATAGCCTTTCATAATCGGCACCGTCAGTGATTTATTTCAAGTGGCCAAGGACTAGAATTGAACAATTCAACAACCGTAGCTTGAGCCCTCAGTTCAACAATTCTTCACTAATAGTTGTGGGTTACTCGAGCGATACTTATTAACAACAATATGTGATTGAAGTAAGGTGTTAATATCTATTTGCTTTTCAGAGAAATAGTACAGTCCTTAGAGACTGGTTCGGCGTAAATCGACTTCCTTGAATAGCTGATGAGCCAAAATCACACAAAAGAGACCGTTATAGCCTACACAAAAAAGAACTTTTGACAGGGCCTGTTACAACACAAATTATAATTAGTAAAAGTTTTATGTAGGGTGCGATTAAATAAAGGCTAACAATGATGGATTGCTTTTTGACTGTAATAGGAACATGAATCTAACATTTGACGACCTCAGTGGCCTAGCAGTGAGCAATGTGGGCGCTAAATGATGGGTCCTGGGTTCGATCTATTTGGGAAACGAATTTTCTAAATTGTCTCTGGTCTGGGTAACCCATTTAGTGCCCCGGATAATTTCGCTGCTCTGATATTCATAGTATGTACAGGCAATTCCCAAGTTTCAGATCACGTGTTGTTGTCTGAATTTTTAATTTCTTTTGTTAAATTTTTGTATTATTTATACGTTTCGAATCCTAGAGTTCTCTTCTGTTAGTCAAAATCGTAGCAACGTGCGATGGTTACGTATTAATGCAAAAGTGTAATAAATAGTAAATTTATTTCAATTGTTCAGTGTTTCGTACAACTGTAGGTTTTACAATAATTAATTATCTCAATAAGTACACTTAATACAAATAAATAAATTTACGACAACAATATTTCGTGTTACAAAACAAAGGAGCTAAGAAAAACAGCGCTCAAACGCCTGACGATTTTAAAATAACTACATCACGACTCCTTAACCAAGAGTTATACTTCTAATCCATGAACGCTTTCAGGTGTTAATTAGCGATCCAAATGATTTCCCCGAAATGTCAGCACGTTACAGGTACATTGCCATCGGTGAGTCGTTGGATATTAAAATAACTCCTGAGGTGTTTGAATGTGATGCAAGCATGCGAAGTGTTGACATACATGTCAGGTAATTATAGATAGTAAATAGCTTATTAAATTTGAATAGCTATTAAGGTTTAGTTTCCTTGTAAAGTTACATTGAATTGTATGCTCGGGTGTTCTTTTGCTCAATTATCAAAATCATGTTGTCTACTAAATAAATTGTCATGTTGTACGTCCAATAGAGCAATCCTTTAAGTAATTAGATGTCTGCTGTAAATAAGGCAGTATCTAACTTTAGAATAATTATCTTTTGTTTGCTTAGTCAAAAAAACCCGTACCAGATCATGTAACAAAAGCAGTGCCAGTACAACTACGTTTCGCAAATGAAATAGTATTCAAATGTCTAGTTATAAAGTTTTATTGACTGTTACAATGATAACAATATCGCAACTTTTACGGTATTCAGCAGTTACAGGAACATTATCAAATAACAATCTATTCGGGTGACTAAGGGCTCAGTAACACATCACTAGATTTGTTGAACATAAGTAATTGTGTTTGTTTCCGAACAAAGATTTTGTAATTTCACAAACTCGAATAAAAGCTGAGTCTCGGACTGTACAATAGTAGTGATGACTCATTTTTTCTTTGTTTTGATGAAAGTACTGTAAAATATTATCATTCCTTCACATGAAGTTGACCACATGGATATGAATATTTCAGAAAATGTTGGTTTCATGATGAAGTGACGTTGGAACACACAGATCGTTACAGTTATGAAACCTGCTTGACTGAGTGCAAGATGAAGAGGTATTTAAAGGGTTGTGGATGTGTTCCTTATAAATATCCTGCCGGTAAGTTTGTTGCTGTTGGTGTGAGAGAATTTTCTTCAAATCTAATCAGCAGTGTACAGTTATTATTCTGATTTATTTACCACAGGAATACGTTAAAAGGATTTCTACTTCCATGTTACAGATAAATCAGTTCGAATTTGCGAGTTCCAAGAGTTGGCTTGTTTGCGCAACATGAGAGGTATATAATGAAGATAAGTTTAAAGTTCAAAATGAGATGAAAATATGTTTAAAATTTAAAATTGTGGCTGCAATAGACACCTTTTGCTTCAAAATAATATTAGGTATTGTAACCTACTAAACGATGAAAATGGAAACTAAAAATGTATGTACATCTTCATAAAACGGAAATTTTGACATAGTTTACAACGACCTATTAAAGAATTTCTCATTTAAAGTAACAAACTATGATGTCATAAGTACTACTTGAACCTCGCATCGCGTTGTTTGTAAACCGACCAGCCAGAGTTAGAAAAGAGAGATTTAAAGTAGCTACGCGATGTAGTTATTTGAAACGAGAAAATGTTACATTTCTTTCAGTACACTGGAAGACAAGAACACATCCTTGTGTACCAAAGTGTTACAAAGAGTGCAACGATAAAGGATATACGTTGAGGAGCGACATTACACCTTTTCTGAAAAATTGGTACCCGGAAAATGTGACGTGAGTAACGATATTCCACAAGATTATTAAACTCCGATTGTGAGGATTTGAGGTTAAGGATTGCTATACGCACATGTTTAACAGAACAAGAACAAAGTGAGAATATATAAAAAACACGACCTAAAAAGTAGGTGGAATTACGTCTAATTGCCAAGTTTTATTGAAATATTCCCTAGTTCGCCACTATACAGGACTTGACACTGGAGATAATCAAAATTGGTTCTCACTACTCAAACTATTGAGAGAGAAAAACGCCTTGAATTGGAGAATAGCAAAATCAACCATTAAAATAATTTCTCCTTATAATAAAATTTCGGCGCTATTTATAAAAATGAATCTTCATGCGTGAACAGCCACCCTTAGAGGTGAATGATTTTCTTGAAAATAAAATGGAACCACTATGGAGGTACTCTCTTTCCAACAAAAAAGAATGATGAAAATCGGTTCACAAATACCGGAGTTATCGCGGAACATACATTAAAAAAAAATACAACATACAATCGAATTGGGAACCTCCTTTTTTTGAAGTCGGTTAAAAATAGCGACGGTTATATGTATATTTAACAAAAAAAGTTACAACTGCTGCGCAATCTCTCAGTCAGTCGATGCACGTAGCATTTTACACCTACTTAAAACAAAAATAAAAAAATATATTCTATCACTACATAATCTTTAGGATACCAATATATTCGTTTTATGTGTCACTGCAATGTATTGTTTGTCCATTTGTACTGTTTAAATGCGTAAAAACAAAAAACCTTACCTTACGGAATTTTGTCTACACAAACAGTCGATGCGTGGGGTGTTAAGCACCCCAAACACGCTCTCCAAGCACAACTATACACAAACGAGCGCAGATTACGAATGATTTGCGAACTACAATCTCGTTTACGAAGCGAGGCTGAAGACAGGCGCCTTAAGTTCAAATTTTAAAACTTATGAGCCTAGAAACCTGCGTTGGGGTGCGCTACACCCCACGCGACCAATTAAGGGTTAAATAAAAAGAAATACAGTAGCAATTAAGTTAACATATCTTAATATCCACTAATATACACTTGCACTAACTTAAGTATGTCTTAAAACAATGCTTGCGACGCAAAAGACGCTCTTAATACATTGTGTTAAGAGGGCCTTATCAATTTGAGACGTACTTAAGTTTAGTGCAAATGGCCATTAGTGCCTAATGCAACCTTTAATGAAAAAAATCTAAATTAAAGAAAATGGATTTCTTTTCTTTTTAACCGATTTCGAAAAAAGAGGAGGTTCTCAATTCGACTGTATGTTTTTTTTTGTATGTATGTTACGCGATAACTCCGGTATTTGTAAACCGATTTTCATGATTCTTATTTTGTTGGAAAGGGGGTACTTCCATAGTGGTCCCATTTCATTTTGAAGGAAATCATCCACCTCTGAGGGTGGCTGTTCACGCATGAAGATTCATTTTTATAAAATAATATCGCCTAACTTTAATTTAGGAGCAATTATTTTTGAGTACTGAGAACCGATTTTTATTATCTCCAGTGTCAAGTCCTGTATAGTGGCGAACTAGGGGATATTTCAATAAAACTTAGCAAATAGTCGTAATTCCACGTACTTTTGAGGTCGGTTTTTTTAGCACTCTGTACTGATCAACTTTAAGACTAAGCAGACGCGACTGAAAATTTAATAATTGTAGTGGCTTAACACTGATTCAATCAAAGATTAATAAATAAAAAAAATCCTACGAACGTTTACAAAATTTTCAAAAAAGAACGTAACGTCAATGTTAAACCATTGGATTGTACTAGTGTTCCGCTGAATGTACCGATGCGATGTGTGTATTCTGTTCTAAAAGTGGTGTCACCACAATGCCGGTGACAATAGGTGCTTTTGTGAAGCATTGATGACCTAAAAATGTACACACACGACTGCACCTTTTCTGAAAAGTATTATCATGTTGAGGAGATCTTTAGAAATACAGACAAATTGTCGTTGATTTTATATACATATATTTTGTTTCTTATGTGTCATTTCCAATAGCAGAATACATTAATTCCACGGCGCAGCAATCAAAAACTTTTTAAGTGGGTGAGGAAGTTTAATTGAGTCGTGGGCCTCGGTGGTTTTGTTTACTGCGTTAATTGAACAAAATTATTAATTGATAGAAATAGAAAGTTGTTCAGCCAGTAATGGGTTATGTGTAGATGGACGGTTTACCGCAAGCACTTTGTCTTACACTGCAACGAAAACAGATATAACTTTTTTATTACATCAATGATTAACTTTAGTTGTATTCAATTGAATAGAATATAAGTAATTACAGGCAAACAATTAATACAGAACCAACACTCGCAACAAGTGCTGTCCAAAACCTTCTTTAAAACTCAGTTGCTTTTTTATGTTTTTGTTTGATACTGCCCGCGATCCTTGTTCTCTCGTATTCATTTATATCTATTTTTTTTTAGAGACAGACTGATGGTAAGCTTCACACGCACTTGTCCATAAGAGTTGCAATGTGACTCAGAGCTTTAAATCGCGAAGATAAGAGGCGCGCTGCCACTGCGCTTGTCACCTTGAGACGTAAGTCGACAAGTCCCATGTGCCTGTAATTTCACGAGCATGTAATAAATCTTATTGAATCACAAAAATACTAAAGAATTATATATAAGTATTACAATATTTACTGCTGATATTCGGGTGTATACCCAAAACAATGTGGCAAAGTGAAGGGAACTGTCAAGGAATGTGCACAATACGGAGGAGTAAGGATTATTTTGCGTTTAACTTACCTTTGTACATAATAAGTTACTTGATAAACTTTGTGAAAGCACAGGTTAGGGTACTATTTGCTTTAATGTCTCGCAATAACAATAACGGAGTTTTCACCTCTGACTCCTAGTATACTATAAAATACCGAATTTCAGCCTTTTTGATATTCACACGCGTTGGTAAAATTTGACGCATTTCTAAATCTGATATTAAGATCAAGAAACTATTTTGAGCTCGTTTTCAGTACTAGGGATGGTGGGGAAATATAATTTGCATCGCATTTTCCAATCAAAATGTCAGCTTTGTATATTTATATAATAAATGTACCTATATTTATGAATAAATGTTTTTGGCGTAATTTGTAGAGCATGGATAACAATAAAATGCATTTTTGTACGGTAGGCGATTCTAGGACTATTAAAGTTAATTCATAATTGTAGTAAGAGAGCAGAGTCTGTACAACATTATTTATGTTTTATGTATATTTTCAGATATCTCCGTCAATTGTGGACCGATTTTGATTTTTTTTTTGTTTGAAGGGGTTCGTTTCGGCTGTCACAAATTACTAATTATTTTATGCAAATATAAGTTTCGGTCTTTTTCAATGAAAAAGTTATATGTAGAAAAATTTCATCCAAAAAAACACGCCTGTTAATTAAAGAATCAATATTATGCGTTTTGGCGGCCGTTTCATAGTCGACAGTAGTTTAAATATTACGGTACATACCTACAATAACATTAGACAAGTGATAAATGTTTCGTACAATGTTTTGTTGACTAAAAATGTCTACTTACCAACCATAACATTATGTTTCATACTTATTGCATTTACCTACTTCATTTACGTAACATCGCGACTTTGTGGAATGAATTTGGTTTATGTGCAAATAATGCGGCGGAAAACTTTATGTGGGCTTTCGAAATCAATGTCGATGCTCACATTTGTTTTGTGTTCAGCATCATACGTATTTATGTTTATTGTTCAATCTGGTTTCAATTCCACAATAAGTAAAATGACTTCGAAGGTAATAAGTGAAAATACCAAGCACAGATATCCGCACCAGTAAAAAGATCCACTGCTGGGCATGGGTACTAGGTGTTGCGCTTATACTTCCAACAGGTTACCTCAAAATGACAACAGAAGTTTAAAATATCCTCAAATAATCCATGCACCATACACGACTTTTTCGTGCTTAATTTTATTTCTTGCTTAATTTTATTTCTTGCAATTACTATATTATGATATATTTAAATTCTAGAAACAATCGCAACGAAAGCGAGCTATCTGGTGTGCAAGTGTACTTCAACAAACCGACCATCAATTGCTACAAGAAGTCGCTGTTGATGGACTTCACTTACTTCATCGGTAAGATTCACTTTTTGAGTCCTAAATATCCTGACGTCATTTATCGTTGGTTAAGTTAGATATAGGATAGAGTTGTTTTCGTTTATAGGTTCGCCAACAATTGGACATTTTTTGGCAAACCAAAGATTACAAAACGCAGACAACATTTACAAAAAATTGTACTTACCGCTTTCAAATTACTGTGAGAAGATAAAATTTAATGAATATCCGAAAACTGTAGATCAAACGTTTGTAATACTATTGATATAAACTATCTAAATGAGCTATAAATGAACCATAGATTTATACTTTAGAGCGGATTTAGAATATCAAAAGTAATTTTCTTTTACACGCGCAAAAGACGTCCTTTCGGTTTTTTGTTATCAGTATTAAAAAAGAGCCGGCGTAAGAATATTAAATTCTTTAACTTATCTCTCAGATACACCCAGTTTGTAAATTACCCTTAAAACGTGCTTGTCCAGGACAAAGAAAATTCTTTTAACTCGGCGGTATTACCCCGAAACAAAATACGGTATGTCATGAAACAGCCCTGATAAACGTTGAGACGTTTTTATGTCTGGAACATTCCCCTACAACATGTAATGTACAAACGCTTTTAGTTTTTGGCCATGTCCGAGTCTTTGGTGATAGTGCCTTAACAGACTTAAACCCATCATATTATGAATTTATGTGTAGTTATTGATATATTGATAGTAAATATCAACTTTATTGTGTTTAAAAAAATATATCAATAACTACACAGAAATTCATAATATCATGGGTCCGGGATTCAATTCCCGTTGGCACCAATCCGGAAACAAACAGATCTAAATCTGTGCTGCGTAATATAATTTGTTTTTAATACAGACTACTGTTTATCGATTTTTATTATTAAAAGCAAGAATTGAGTACACCACTATTTAACCGTTTCTCTTTGATTTTATAATTCAAATCATAATATATTGTATGATATGATACACGTTGAAACAATATCCGCAAGTAATTCTTTTGACTAATTCTTTCATCACCTTAAGGTGTAGGGAGTTTTTATAGAATCAAGCCAAAAATAATGACTAATCAATGGTAGCAATTTCAGAACGAATCAATAAAAAAAAGGAAAAACAAATCTTTTTCGACGCCTGTCAATTATAATTTCTTAAACCATATAACAAAGGCGCGCTCTTTAGTTTAGACTCTACATTCTATTGTCTATGGTACTCGCTACAGAACAAAAAAATTTCATTAGGTATAATGAGTTTAACTATAATGAGTTTCAAAAAAGGCCGTCGTATTTTTGCTAATTAAAATATCAAATATGACGCTACTCAAACGCTCTACTGCTTCCTGATTGGACAGAATATAAGCGGTACTTGGCCAAACATGGATACTTCTATTCTATTTCATAGGCTTATTGTTTTGTAACGTTTGTTCGGCTTTCTCTAAATCTTTAAATAATGGTTGTGTTCCATAATTTCAAGTTACTTGTATAAACAGTACTACTACTCGTATAAATACTATTAGAAACTTAGGGTTGCCTCACATTGCCGCGGCAGGGCTGCGCGACGCGACGAGTAATACAACATAAATTTTATCCTCTCCAAGATAAGGCAACGGGCGGCGGCGGGCGCACTTTATAAAATGCAATATACAAAACATATTCTCTACTAAATAATTTGTTAGAAGAAATATATACCTACTTTATTTTGTAGTATATTCCATATTACGTTGCATATTATAAAGCGCGCCCGTGCGTCTTAGCATGACGCCGCCGCCGCCTGCTGCATCTACTTTACGGATGAGTGGTCGTATTTAAGCAATCAGTAGAGTGCCGGACGAGGAGGAGGTTGGTTTGTCTGAAGGAACTGAAGACGGCAACTGCGGCGGAACTGTAGCTAGGGAATGCCTAGCCGGTGGCACAGCAGATGGGAGTCGAAAGCCATCGGTGACATCTGCATCTATGTGCGCAGGTTTCACACGATCGATGCTGACGGTGACTGTAGTTCCGAAGAAATACGTAAGTGGCCTTCGCCAAATCCTTAAATAAAAAAGACGAGGGCCTGTCGTGGTGAGATGCAGGAACCGGCCGAATTGAAACCATCGCACGTCTCAGTTGCGTTATTAAATCAGATGTCTCTGCGGGGCTGATTTGGTTAGGAGGAGTAACTACGAACTCGCCAGGAAGGCGGAGGGTCTCGCCGAAAACGAGTTCCGCTGATGACGCATTGATGACGTAAACGTAGTCGTGTTGGTAGAGACGACAGCGTCAATTAAGGGAGCCTGAAATTTAGCAGCCTGCGGAATAAAACGTCTATAAATATTTAACGTACCCAGAAAACGGCGCATACCTTGTACAGTTTTGGGAGGAGGAAAATCCAGTAGGGTTTGGATTCGTTCTTGCGGAGGCCGAGTGCCGTCGGGAGTAATAACGTAACCCAAAAATCGGGACTCTCTTACTCTAACATTGCACTTGGAAGGGTTTAAAAAACACCATAATCATGAAGGCGCTGGAGAAGAAGCCGCAGGTGGTCCTTGTGGGGAGCCTCGTCTTTTGAGAAGATGAGAATATCGTCCACACAAGGAAAACAGAAATCCAAACCCCGTGTGACCTCATCGATGAACCTTTGAAAGGTTTGACCCGCATTCCTCAAACCGAAGGTCATGAATGGGAATCTGAAGAGGCGAAAGGGAGTGGTAATAGTCGTCTTGGGAATGTCCTCCTCAGCCACAGGAATTTGATGGTAAGCCTTTACCAGGTCAAGGGTGCTGAAAACAGTGGCTCTTGGCAAAATCATGACTATGCCTCACCGGGTAACGATCCGGAATGGTCCTGGCGTTCAGGCTGTGATAATCGCCACAAGGGCACCGGGTGCTATCCTTTTTCAAGGTCAAATGCAGCGGAGACGACCACGGGCTATCTGAAGGCTTTGCAGTACCGGAGCGCACCATCTCTTCAATTTATTTTTTAGCGTATGCCAGTTTTTGAGAGGCCAAACGACGGGGTCGGCAAGGTGGGCCATCTGTGGTTTTGATGTAATGCAGAGTGTTGTGCTTCACGACTCTCGGAAGACCAGACGGTTTGGTAATTTCCGGGAAGCCTAAAAGCGGGCAGTGCAAATTCAAATTCATTGTCAGAAACCACGGCCTTAACGCTGAGTTGAGTTATGTTACAGATGGAGCCAGGAACAGAAAGTCCGGTAGAATCATCTCGTAACAGTTTGTTGCGGCAGTCCGGGAGTAGGTTAAAATAGGCCAGAAAATCGGTGCCAATGATAGCTGTCTCGACGTCTGCAATAGTGAAATTCCATCAAAATTCGCGACGAAGACCGAGATTTAATGAAAATGTGCGACAGCCATACGTTTTTATACTGGTGCCATTGGCGGCACTAAGAGTATAATCGAAAACTTTGCATTGAGTCGACAGAAGATTCCGAGGGAAACAGGAAAGGTCGGAACCGGTGTCAAGCAAGAACTTAAATTTGGTTACCTTGTCAGTGACAAACAGGCGGCGACCAGTGAATTGGCTGCAGTCAGCTGTCGCCACTACCGCTGACTGCTCCCTTGGTTTTCCGGAATCGGATCTGACCAGGAGCACGGCCGGACACATTTGTCAGCTTTGCCCTGATACCGACGGTGATACCAGCATAAGCCGTGAGGCGTTGCAGACTTTGGTCTAGGGCAAGATCTGCGAGAGCTGGATCTTGATTGCGAATGGCTTGTCGACAACGCCGCCACTTGCTCGCTGAGCGCCTGCAATTCAGCAATGATAGGGACCAAATCATTGTTAAAAGGTGCTGAGCGATCACCATATGCTGCTGGAGCGGGTGATGGTTGTTGGGCCGCGGAGAAGGACAGACCGACGCGGGAAGGTTCATCCGCAATTCTAGCTTTTAGCTCTATGTTCTGCCGGAATACTGACTCGTTTTGAGCCGCGAGCTTCTCGAATTGTGTCTTCAGTTCGAGTAGTAGAGTTAGTAATAAATTATTGTGGAAAAACACCCACCGGCAGGAAGTTAAGTCAGAAAAAAAGGTTATAAAATACAATAAATGCAAAATTCAAACGGTCGACCGGCGCGTGACTCGTCGCGACCACCGGTAGATGACGTAGAACACACGTTCGCACGTAGCTTCTCACAAGTCGCAGTCAACAAAATGTCAGAGCTGATCCTCCATGGAAACTCCAGCGAGCGTTAGAAAGGAGTATGAGGCCTTCAATTTGTATCACTCATCTTCTTCATTGTGTTTTGAATTTTTTTATAAACTTTTATTTCTTGAAAACTAAAATTCAAATCGTCGGAATTCAACAAAACAAAAATATTCGAGGCCGCCGAGGCAATCACGTCGGGGTCACCAGTTTGGGGAATTTATCGCTCCCCTAACGAACAATAAAACGACCTCGTGAACTTCATGAATTATAATATTTCTTAATTTTACAAAAAATAACTTTTCTCAAACCAGGCAAACAATTTGCAATCGCTAACATGAAAATTTACGTAACGTCGAATATTTTTGGCAAGTGTGACACTCTCCTTGGCGACTCTCGTTCAAAGAGACTGCCACAGCCAGCCGGTGATAATAGGCGGCGTCTAAAGCCGCCACACTATTCTCTAATTTAAGGCGTTTTTCCCTTAAAATACTCTGAGTAGTGAGAACCGATTTTTATTATCTCCTGTGTCAAGTCCCGTATTGCGCACTTTTCGGTAACCGATTTCAATAAAGTTGGTAATAATATGTAATTCCACGTACTTTTGAGGTCGGTTTTTTAGTACTCTGTACTGAGATTATCAGTGTCAATATTCTGTCAACATTACAACACAGATTACACAGATTAATTCTGTTTTTTCTGACAATGAAAATGGACGTCTGAATTTATTTTAAAATATTGAATTATTCTTCAATGTGTACACAAACACTTTGCTTGTCTTCACCCTTGAACGAAGTTAAGTTAAGAAAAGTCAACTCGGTTCTACTGCAATGTCTTGTAGTTTAACACTTATATGGTATGTGTAGTTTAATCATCGTAATGTAATAAAATATTGATTACAATGTACCTACAGGTTTTTTTAATTGAAAAGATTTTTATTTGGTTATATATGGGAACACGAAAATGTATTCTGTTTGTAATTGCAAATTTGCATGTAAAATCTATAAATTGCGACCACCCATTTGTAAAGCAGATTTCCGTGAGAAGAAATATTCACTTTATTTAGTAGATTATGAAGTTTTATATTGCTTTGCTCTTTCCAAAGTTCGCGCTAAGCAGCTCGATGTTGCTCAGCCACTGATGTCCGTCTTTCAAAGAAATATACCTTAATGTTGAAAAGCTAAGTTATACTATGCATTGTCAGCAGTGGCACAAGCTGGCTGCGCCAGGCTGCGACTACGCGGCGCAGTGCGGTTTTTCTCTTTTGTTAGAAGAAATGTAGACTTTATTCGGTAGGGAATAAAGTTGTATAGTATATCGCATTTTTATAAAGGACTCCGGGGTTTGTGGTTAGCTACAGGGATGAACACTTTCGTCTGCCTAATGGCGAGAAGATGCGCGGGGCGCGTGAGTTGCCCTTTGAGTCGTTAGCTTTGTCCGGACATAGTCGCAGGATACTACTACTATACCTCCAGCACAAGCCCAAAGAGCTAGTAGAGGATTATCTAGACATCCTCCGGTCCCTCCAGTCGCGTAGGAATTTGGGAACTGGTAAGACGCCGTTTTTCAGCGTTGGAAAGTGAGCGTGCCATCGCTCCGGTACCTCTCTGGAAAATAGGAAGTGTGCTGTACAGTCACTGAAATTTGTCTTTAATAATATTAGTTAATAGCAGTAGAGCTTCTTGTAAAAGAGTTCGTCCAGGAAAGTACTTCCACCATACCTATTTTAGCTATTAAGCAGTAAAGCGAGCATTACTGCGTTCCACTTGAAGAATGCTGGTAAAACAGCTGGCACATGGGACTGTCAACTTTATATATCAGGGTGATGGGCACATTGCCAGTGTCCCTCAGGTGTATGCGATTTAAAGCTCTGTGGCTGCAAACTGGACGACAGCGATATGGGTAGACGTGTCGCTTATCATCAGACGTACAACATGCTCGCCCGTCATTTGGTAATATAAACGAAGATTGCGAGTGTGCACAGATATCATGAACAATTAGTGTAAACGGGGTTTCCTTAGTGCGTGACTATTAGTGTGTGCGTTAAAAAAATCTTCGGATTGAAATCTCAAAACTAACTACACTTGAGAGTAAACAGATTGACGTGATTTAGGAACAAATGTTCCGAAATGATTATTAAATTCCTTTGTATAGTGCAGCCCTTGTGTTTGTTGTTCAACCCAGCTAAGCGAGAATCCCTCGGATCAGAATTCTGTTTAATTAAACCATTTTCTAGGCGTGACCGACCGACATCCCGAGTGGCACAATATTTTAAAACGAACAATACAACATTATTGAAACAATTATAACATTATTATTTTTTGAATTATTGCCAAAGTGTAACTTAAGACTTTATGACCGATTTTTAACGTAGCTACAATACTTGGTCAGAATATTTATCGATTATAATTTTTGTTTTGGGCTGTACTTGTTTGGTGCTATATACGCTATGATGTTCTAAAATTTGGATGCACCTTTTTGTATCGTTCGTGCCAAGAAAAGTAATATTGTTATCTTGCAAGCTAGTCAAAGGCCGCTGCTCTGTTGTGGTGTGTGGCGTTGTGGCTTTAAACTTGAGCCTCGAACCTCGTTACAACGAAACGTGAATCCAACAGAGCAATCAAAGGACCGAATTGTTTTATTTGTATACGAATATTCAATTAACAGAATTTATTGGCTCCTTGGAGGTAAGTTCTTTATCTTAAATTTGTCTTAGCCACTTTGCCCTTTGTGTCTATTGTGACTGTTAATTGGTATTCTTACCTTGTCCCCGAGTATTTTAAATTTGTTTATCAAAGATATATTTTGCCAATTTGTGTGACAGAAAAGTTGTAATGTCGGCATGGCGTTCAATTTTATCCGGGAATTACATTTTAATAAGTTTCATAGTAATAATAAGTTTATTTTTCTTCGCAAAATACATATTACAGCTAGGAACAGTTTACACGTCGAGTCTCAGTAAACATAATTTTGTGGGAGACTACTAGGGAGACTAAGCTAATAGTAATTTCTTTATGAAAAATAGTGACAGACATAACATTAATACGAGGAATAAAAATAAACTAGCTTTTCTTGATAGTCGTCTTCACAAAGACAAATAATCATTTAAGGGGCAATGTATACGCTTCCATAACAAGATTCCGGTTTATATACAAAATTTGCCTTCCACGAGGTTTAAAACTATAGTGAAACAAAAACTTTATACTAAAGGTTATTATACAACTTCTGCGTACTTGGATGACAAAAATCCGTGGTAGTAACCCGTTTAGCTCATGGAGGTAGTCTCGATCTCTGATGTTTCAAATAAAAAAAAAATATTGTAAATGTTATTTACAAAGAGCAACCCCTAGAGTTTCTTGCTCATTCTTCTCAGGGGAATCTGCCTTACGAATGAGCGGTAGAGTTCAACCATTGTGACGATTTCAAGTGTAATAATGCTTACCTATGAAATAAATATTATTTTGAATTTGAATTTGAATTTGAAGCATAAAAATGTTCCCACTTCTCAGAAACACAAGTTAAATAACAACGAACAATATTGACAAGTCTTACCTTACCTATTTCTGCCGCCAAGCAGTAATGTGAAATTGCAGGCACGTGGGACTTGTCTTATGTCTCAAGGTGACGGGCGCGGTGACCTCTCAGATCTTTGTGATTTAAAGCTCTGAGTGGCACTGCAACTGTTACGGACAGGTGTGCCGTTTACAAATGGTATGCTTAGTGGCATACGATTTATTCGTCCCGTCGCTTGGTATTATAAAAAAGTCGCTTATCAGTCTACAGATACAAACATTTTAGATGAATTAGAATAACCTGTAGGCGTGTAATAATGGGTGTTAGTTTACTTGTGAGTTGTAATGTCACTTAATACTACACATATTATGTATGAATTGAGGACGTAATAAAACATTTACAGCCATTTACTGCCTTCAGAAATTTAGTTCCTTGGGTTCAGCAACATAATGCCACTATAGACATCTTAACTAAACTTAGTAGTTGTTGAATAAATATCGCGTAGTAAAAATACTATTTACGTGACGACGTTCAATAGGTCTTCTGTTTCGGTATTAGATAGTGTTAGGAGCCATATTTAAGAGAACCTCTACATTGATTATCGTTTAGATTATGTATTCCAATTATTAAATTTACTTCATTATACAATTATGGTCCCAGAAAGGCATATAAAAAATATCTAATAAAATAGGCTTCATTGACATACATAAATTTAAAACAAAACAAAAGAAAATTGATGATAATATATTATTTTTACGCAAATGCTGTTGGAAACTGGCGTGATTGTGTACAGACTTTAAGTTCTACGCTTTTCACCAATTTTCATTATTCGCCAATTAGATGTCAATTTCATCAACTTCTTGTAGAAACCGTGACTCGCAGAGAACGTCATCAAATTGACTCAGGATAAACCTACCCAAAAACAGTGTGCTCAGAAACTCGACAATTTAGTACCACCCTTACCGCTCCCATTCGCAAGAAGGGCTTTACTTCCTTCTATTTAATGAATACGGCAAAGGAATAAAACATACTACATCAACGTTGCAGAACTACATTTTGGAGCTGTTTAAGGAATATTATGAACAGACATTTTTTTAACCAAATGCGTGCAAATTCACCGAACGTAGGTACATCTGTTTTTTCATGGAACTCATAAATCAATACTAAAATGATTTCCTAAATTAATTATTATTGTAATTATAAAAAAACCGGGCATAATGCAAAGATTTCAAAAATTTTCGGAAAAGTAACCGCTTTTAGGCTGAAATATTCAGTAAAAGAATTATAAGACAAAACAAATTTGCCAGAGAGGTCCGTAGACTCTGCCTAGCCTACTGCTGACAAGTGCGCTAATGAATCTAAAGCCAATAACTGTCATAAATGTAAAAGAGTGAGACACGGTCATATGAAGTATTCATTCTAAAAATGGTAAAAATGCAAAATAATAGTTGTAGACGAAGTATAAAATATTCCACTTTACTCTCCACTCGTTCCATTTGTTTCAGTCTCTTCCACACGTTTAACGCTAAATTTACTTTACGCACATATCATTAAGGTCGCATTTTCTGAGACAAGAATTTGCAAATACGAGTAGAAGACGTCGTATTTTTGTAATAGGCTATTTGGTATTGGATTTGCGACTTACATTGGTGAATGTTACATCTACGTAGTAGATAAACTCGAGAAAATTTCAACTGCGTCTTGCAGTTACTTCGCTTATGCCTTTGCTTTTATGATTTAAAGCCCATGTCGCTGTACATCCCATGTACAGAAACCACTTAAGTCGATCGAAGATCGTCACCACAAACAAGGACTTTTATACAATACAACTACATCGTGAAGCTATTATACTTCCTACTGCTGGTCATAGGTGTCTTCTAAGGAGTGGGTTGATGCCTCGTTCCGACAGCCTGGCCTAAAGCTAAGAAACTTCAAACGTTTTCCAAGAATTGTGAACCTTCTGCGACGTGTAGGTTTCCTCACATCGTTTTCTTCGTTGTTAGCGGGAGGTATAGCTACTTAACATCCACAAATGTACGTAACTTCGAAAAGTCATCTATGGTTCGAGTCCCTGAGGCAGTTTCTGCAACAAAATTTGCAGAATACATAGTGACAGTTTTGGCTAGCGTCACGAGTGTGGCCGAACAGTCACCATGTTGGACTGCCACACAGAGGTCCCGGGTTCAATTCCCGGGCCGTGAGAAATAATTCTAAGGCCTACATTCATTTCTCTCGTGAGTTTGGGTGTAATTTATGGTTGTCTATATAAAAAAAAATGGGAAAAGATCATAACCCAATTATCATTTTATTTTCAGCCACGTACTGCGGAGTGTTTTCGCTAAGCTTCGGAGCATCCATCATCACTCTCTACGAAATGTTTTATCTGTTGCTGTCCTGGTTGGTGAAGATCATTTTCAATTCCATTCTTGATAAATTCTTCACGCTCAAATTTGTTCACTAACACGAACTACACTCGGAAATCATGTACGCATTCTATTAATAAAAAGAATATCTAAATAAACACAATAATGTTTATGATAACTTCACAATTATTCAGTTGTTCAGTCCATGATGTGTCTTAGGTTAATCACTCATATTGAAACAAAAGGACCTCGATTTGCCCTGTAGGCGCTGGGTGAGGAGGTTTCTGGTTCGATTCCCGGTATGACTTTTCTAAACTAGTTCTGATCTGAGTGTTCTCTGTAGTGCCTTTGAGTGAATTCCATTGCTCTGGTGCCCAATGTACAAGGAATTTCCTAATTTGAACCAGGGAATTGGTGCAGTTGCTGGCACATTATTATTATTATTATATTTATTTTAGACTCTCGCCTCTCCTAAGGCCTAAAATATTAATTATTATTATTATTATTATTATTGCAGTGATAGTACGTGTTAAAACCATCCTAAAACCAAAAATGTATACAGACAGAATCGTTCAATAAATTGAAATTTAGTTTCAACCTAATATTCAGGGGATCTTCATCCAATATTCGAGAAGTTGATTGAATATCAATCTGTTTAGATTTGTGCGAAAATCCCTACTTTATTATAGCTGGGCAGCCGCCCGTAAAGCGCGCTGAATTTGTAAAAAGTTTTAAGTAACAGATACTTTCTAGCAATTTGGAATTTATTTTGTTTACATTATGGTCTTTTTGCATAGAAAAATGTAATAGTAATGTGAGAAACTAACACACGACAAATAATTTTGAGAAATTAGATAATGTTACATAATCACGGCGTCTCCGCCAATCGCAATCACGTGTATTAAATCACGATGATTGTGCACTTAGCAATATTACATAAAGTTTCATCAAAAATTATTCGTCCTCTTAATTAATAAATCTATTTCTGAGTTTGTTTTGAACAGAGGAGATCCATACCCCTCTTAAGTATATGGGTTGATGATGAGAATATAATTTAATATATCACTTTATGTACCATTAACAATAACGAACTGTTGGTAAAATCAGTAACTTCCATTCCTTTCCGTTGCCCAGCTCACAAACTCCTAAACGAGTGCCTTGTTCTTTCTGTTCAGCAACTGTTTATCCCACGAATAGTTTTGAAAAATTACTCAATCACTGCATTTGATTCTTTGTCTCTAACCAACTACAGAGGACACGATATCTTTTCTTTTCACTTATAGATTAGAGTCTTCTACTTCTATAGATTAGAGTTTCCAAAAACCGTCAAAACCTGGTTTAAGAAAAAGACTTGTTACGATACAGAAATCTCGCAAGTTACCTCATAGTCATGTCATATTAACTTATTGTTAAGTAAGTACAGCTGATCTGTTTTTAAGGTTTAATATATAGAAAATATACAGAAACAAGATGCCTGAAATACTTATTTCTTAGTTTAGGCAGCGCACCTGCATTATTAGGTTCTAAGATTACCATAGCGTCCTTTACATTTCATTGACTTGTGTTTAGATTAAGTTGAAATAAATTTATCTTTTATCTCTCTTAGTTTGTCTCTAAACGATAGGGTCAGCAGTGTGGGGCTGTAGCAGCTACGACGGGGAGAGATAGGAGATTAGCACCCAACTGCCAGCGTGAGAAACCTACGGCCTTCGGCAACCTTCTGCACCCGACCAATAATAAAACGATTTGCTTTACTCGGTAGTAATATATTAACGGAGTTCAACTTTATCTAAGGCATAAATGACACATTCAATATAAAACGCTAGCATTAGACATATGTTCCATTATTTACAACATTATTATTTTTGGTCCAAATGTTCTACAAAGATTTAATTTTATAATTTGGTGGACTAACAAAATAGCACAAGGGTCCAATAATTAAGGTTCAAATTCTGAATTTATAAATGAAAGATGAATGTCATTCAAACTTGCTATAGTCATATGAACATGCAACATTTGACTACAAGTATCATAATTCGCACACAATAACACGCAATGACGGGGTTAAATTACCATCTCACATTGACTACACTATTGCGTGCTATTGTGTAAGAAAGTATTGTTATCAATTTACTTCACATTTACGAGTAACAGCGTCGTAAAAAGTTGAGCAAAATAACAGTAATTGCTGCCAAAAAACACCCTGTAAGTCACCACGTACACTTAAGCTGGTAAATTGAGGAAATAATATCGTTGGCTAAAATTAAAAAAATCTTCTAACTTCGTTTCCGAATGCCATCCCATTTTACTCTTCAAGAGCAATATCTGGCAATCAAAGCTTAAAGTATAATTCGTAGACCCCTTTTTCGTTATAATATAAAGGTATAATCATAGCCTGTCATGTGATTATTTCTAGTAATTATGTTTCTTGTGCCTACTCCAAGGTTCACATTAATGGAAGTTACGGGGTTTGCGAATTTCGCCGACGAGACATACTTGTTAGCAGAAAGGGCGTAAAAGCCAACATGCCGAGTTTACGAAAGAAGTATAAAACAAACATTTATAAACTTTCTACTACATTGTTTTTTGACGTTGATTAAACAAATATTTAGTTAAAAAAATCAAATCGAAAGAGCGTGAAAATTTAACCCAATTATATAAATAACTCACTTTTGATAAAAATGGCGTTCACGCCATTGTATCGTTTTTATTTTACATAATAACTATTGACATTTACATTAGAATCACGCTGCAGATTGCGCGAGTGGGAAACAAATGTTCTGCACGGTACATTTAACCGACTTCAAAAAAGTAGGAGGTTCTCATTTCGACTGTATTTTTTGTGTGTACGTTACGCGATAACTCGGGCATTTCTGAACCGATTTTGATGTTCTTTTTTTGTTGGAAAGAGGGTACCTCGGTACCGGTCCCATTTAAATTTGAAGAAAATACTAAAAATTCTACGAACTTTTGAAGTCGGTTTTATAGTACTCTGTACTGATGTACGTCGACAATAACAACAAAACGATCCTTAAGTGACTATTTACACACGTACAAACATTTACACTATCAAGGTATCTCCCATTAGGGTAGGCAGGGACCACGAACTCCTTGTGCTCCTAACACACCACTTTGTTTTCTCTTCCGCTCGCATCCGTCTCTTCAAACATGCACGTTTATTCGTTCCTATCTAAATTCTTACTTGTAAACTATTTTGCTAGTGAAGAAAAGAAAACATTGAAATGTTACAGCCAGCTACACTGTACATGCTGCGCATTACAAAACGTGAAGTCGCGTTATCGAAGAGCACGGTTTTGTGAAGAGCCTAACTTTCAGTGGAAATGACGATACGTTCAACAGTTCATAATGTAGAGTGACCAACATTTTGAATGAAAAATATTACTTCTTTAACACGTTTATGAAAAAAAAACTCTAATTTGATTGCACATACCAAGAAAAGATTAAATGTAATCAAATATTATGAAATTGTTATTTTTAAATTTAACAAATTATTTATCTACTATTTCATTGCATTTCGTTGTGGCACAGGGCTACTAAGGCTACTATGGATACAATTTGGAACTAAAAAGCACAACGCGGCGGCGACACGATCAATTTTAATTGGCTGTGCTTTGATTAGCCCTATTAGAGATCACAAAGTGCTGTGCAATGCGGCGTAACTTTGTTCAACTGAAACTTCAAAATCAATAATTCGTTTCACAAAAGAACGTTCTTTGCACTTACAAAATAATTCAGGCTTATTGAATTTATAATGCATTGAAATTAAACTACCTCCGTGGCTGAACGGTAACCGTGCCGGACTGTCACGCAGAGCTCATGGATTCGATTCCCAGGCCGGGAGAAATATGTGTATGGCCTGCATTTGTTTTTCTCGTGAGTTTGGGTGTAATTTATGGTTGTCTATGTGTGTATCCAAGGCACTCGCGACACAGGGTCCTAGTGCGGGGCTATGTTGAGTGTGTGCGCTATTATTATTATTATTATTATTATTATTATTATAGTGTTACTTCTTAAACCGGCGACAAAATGAGAAATTTAATTGCGAGAGTATTCTTCTTGCATGTCGGCAGGCAACCAGCAATAAATTAAACAACCAAGAGTTTTGTATCTATAACTTCGAAATTGGATTTTTTAAATGGAATTATGTCAATGTGTCAGTTGAGTGTAAACATTCGTTTACCATATCCGATTATGCAAATGGAGAATTTTCTGCCTCAACAATGCATATTAATGTTGATAGAAAATATTCCGTTGCAGTGTTATACAAAATGAAATTAATTATCTGTATTAAACAAAGAGTTAGTATTTTTTGGTGTTCCGTGGCCAAACTATGTTTTGGTGTTATCGGTAGTCGTCATCGATATTTTGGTAATTGCAGAATATGAAGTCGTTAACACAATATTTAATATAATGCTCTATCAATCTGTACAAACAATATACAAATCAAATGGCGGAATAAAATTAATAAGCAATATGGATTTGTGACATTGTTTAATTAAATGCAAACATATGTGACAAAAATCAATCAATCTTTGAATGATAATCGAACGTTTGTTAAAAATATACGCTATTTCGGTTTGCGTGTTTTCCATAGTAAATAATCCTAAAAACAAATTGTAACGTGCAGAGAAACGATAAATGCGGGGTTATTGGTAAAATACTAACAACCTCGCAGAAGTATATTACAACATTACAAAGATCATAAACAACAACTTTCGTTCCATGACTTTGTAGGGCCACTTGTAGCAATGAATTCATTTTCAGGTTTTTTTTTTTACACAAATGTAAGTGCGCATTTGATCTCCATCTCACCTAATGGAAAATGACGATGAGGTCGATTATGGAGCATGCACACCTAACTAATGCCTATTCACTCTCCCTAGGCCTAGTATGGGCGTGCTCCGCGCGCTGTAAGACTTTCCCTCACCGCCGCATAACGTATCATAAAAAATCCAGAACACTAAGCTTCCGGCATCTTTCAATAGCGGCCGATGGCGTGGCGGGTATAATTCAGATTTAATCTTCTGCAGTTCATATATCTCCCAACAGTGTACTAAGTCCGTGTGCCACCCCATTCCCAAAACCCAACATAGGATATAATGTGTTCCATCCAGTCTGTTGTCCGATCTATTACTCTTCCGTTCAAGCGCCGCTTCAATTATACAAAAGTTGGGTACATTACGCCAAGGCTATCGACGCCAATCTCTTAAACATTCCTCCAGTCGCAAAAAACTACGATCAGTTTGTTCATAGCATCCGCTTCTTGCAAATGTATTCCACGAGGTTGTCATACATTGTATGTCCCAGAGCTGTCTCGCAAATCAGCTGATTTATTAAAGCGGTACGAACAATTGTTTACCAACGATCCTTTCTCGGAAAAACCATCCTGATGGATAAAGAACAATTGTCTCAGATCGGCGAAACTCGACGAGAAAGGTGGGTAACCATGGTGACGAACATTGACCTGACGCACAACAGCTAGAAATCTTGGAATTCTCTCCGGAAACTTACCGGAACCCCCCAATGCCTCAGCTACTGGTCAAGTCAGAGCTAATCAAGTGGCCCATCAACTTCTTCTCAATGGAAAAATTCATCGTCGGCAAACTCGACTACTCAGGATCAGCAGCTGTCCAGACAATAACAACAATATCAGTAGACCTTTATCGCTCACAGAAATCGTTACAGCCACAAAATCCCTAAAAAGTAGTAAATTTCTGTTGAACAATTAAAAACTTCGGCCATCTAGCCGAAATTTCCTGGCTGCTAGAGCTATTCAACAACTGTCTGGACTCTACCCGAATCCCGTATCTTTGGCGTTAAGGCAAAGTGATAGCGTTACCTAAACCTGAGAAGCCTAGTAATGACCACAGGAGCTATCGGCCGATATCCTTACTGCGTCATACCTATAAACTGCTGAAAAGAATGCTAATGAACCGCCTAGTCAGTATTGTGGACCCAAAGCTTATTCCCGAACAAGCTGGTTTCCGACAAGGAAAATCATGCTGCAACTAGTTGCTAAACCTTATACATCTCGAAGACGGGTCAGATAAATGGAGTGGTATTTGTGTGTATGACACAGTGAACATAAAATGGCTTCTGTGGAAGGTGACTGAGCTCACAGGCGATCACGCATTTATTCGAATCCTGAGCGAACTTCTCCACAACTGGCGATGTCAGGTCCACCTCCTTTCAGGAAGGAGTCGATAGAAAACTCTAAACAATGGCCTTCTCCAAGGTAGTGTGTTAGCCCCAATGCTATTTAACATCTACATAAAAGATCAATCTCATGCATCGAACACCAAATCCTTCATTAACGCCGACGATCTGGCCCTGACGTCCCAAGCGCCTGCTTTTGAGGAAGTCGAAAGGAATCTAAGCGGAGCACTATGAAGTTAATCCCAGTTTATATTTATAAAGTAGCTCTCGCTACGCATCCTAAGCTACATCTCCAGGTTACAGTACAAACAAACTGAGATGATGTCGTTTAACTTTTATACGTAAAATCTTGGATGGAGTCATAAATTAGAATGTTCTTGAAGAGTGTAAGAGTTGGTGGAAGAGATTCACAGTCAACTTTACACACCTACGTGTATAATCCGATTAAACTGCTTAAGTAGCAGTAGAGCTCCTCGTGAAAGAGTTCATCCAGGGTAGTACTGCTGCTGCCAAACAGTAGTGTGAGCATTACTGCGTTTCAGCTTTGAAGAGTTAGGGTGCTGGTGAAATTACAGGCACATGGGACTTGTCAACTTATGTCTCAGGGTGACGGGCGCAGTGGCAGTGCCTCTTAGACCTTTGTGATTTAGAGCTCAGAGTGGCACTTGGTATCATATAAAAAACCAAACAAGTACGTATTTAATTACAATAAAATTAAGCATTATTTGAAGAGGAGACCCCCATCTATTTTTATAAAAACAATTTAAATTACATGTACAATTTTTGCAAAATCAATAAAAAGAAACTATGATTTACTATTAATATAGAGAACAATTAATATAAAATGACGGTGTTGTTACCTTCAGAGAAACAAAACAATCAAACAACTGAGCTCTTCGCATTCGCTTTAATATTTATATTTAATATTTAAAAAGTTATTAGAATATTTGAAAATGGAACTCTTTATTTGTAGAATACAATTTGTTTCATCTGACTGTCACTTGTTTTTACATTTTGGCGTCATTTTAGAAATTGGTTATCTACATCACCATGGATTGAACTCGTGAAAATTTTCGTAGTATGATTTTTTACGACTTTAAGTGTAATTTAACAGCTCAGCAGAGCTTCGATCGACTTCAAACTGCTTTTGGCGATGAAGTATCATGCAAGACGACTATTTGTAGCTGGTTTGCAGAATTCAAATGCGGTCGTGTGAATCTCAGTGACGAATTTCGTGATGGTCGCCCGTCCACTGCTGTGAACAACAAAAACATCGATGCTGTGCGCCTTATGATAAAAACGGACAGGCATGTGACATACCATGAGAGTCGGGCATCTTTAGGCATAGGCATGAGTTAAATACAATCAATACTACACAAACATTTGGGTGTGAAAAAGCTGTGCTCTCGGTAAATCCCACACAATATGAATGAGTCTCAAAAAACTGATTGTGTCACTTGATGCAACGCCATGCTTACCAGATTCAACGCAGAGGCGTCAAATTTGGTGTGGAACATAGTAATAGGTAACGAAACATGGATTTATAGTTACAATCCGAAAACAAAGCAGCAATCGAGCGTATGGGTCTTTCGAAATGAGCCGAAATCCATCAAAGTGGCGCGCGTGCAAAGTGTCTTTAAGCGAATGATTGCTTCTTTTTTAAATAAAACTGGACACGTGGCTACTGTTGCTTTGGAGAATCGTTGTACCGTGAATAGTGATTGGTACACGACCATTTGTTTGCCGGAAGTTATTGTCAAACTCCTTAAAAATAACCGTAAACGCCGTATCATCTTGCACCACGATAATGCCAGTTCTCACACGGCCAGACAGATAAATGAATTTTTGAAGGTGAACAACGTTGACTTTATGAGTCATCCCGCGTACAGTCCCGACCTGGCATCTTGTGACTTTTATTTATTTCCAAAAATTAAGAACCAGTTATGCGGTCAACGATTTTCGTCACCTGAAGAGGCTGTCGAAAAGTACGAAAAATAAATTTCAGAGATTGTCGTGGAGGAGTGGCATAAATGTTTTCAAAATTAGTTCATTCGTATGAAAAAGTGCATTACACATTTCTGACCATTTATAGTATTTTTTTCTTATTCATTCCAGAAACTTATAGTGCGCCACACGTATAATGATAAATAAAAAAGGGAATTTAATATTTAGTAGCCTGTCCTCGACTATGGATAACGGCATGGCAGCGGCGCGGCATCGACTCTATTAACTTTTTGCAGTTTTCAAGTGAAATAGAGTTCCATTCTTCTAAAAACAGATCGTACAATTCGTTCATGTTATTACACCGTCTGGTTGCCAATTTCTTTTTGACTTGACACCAAAGATGCTCTACTGGATGAAGACCTGGGCTATTCGGTACCCAGTCACAGGCGTCCTTTAATTTCGGAGACTCGTCGAGCTGTGCTAATGCTGTAGTCGAGGTCTTGCGTTTGGGTATGAAGTATTACGTATCATGCTCTGATCCATGGGGTCCATACAATGGACCCCAAGCTCGTCCATGGTTTAATGCTGATTCTAGTTGTGCTGAAGTTTATAAACAGTCCGTGTACCAAGCTTGGGCAGATGCTCGACTACGCAAAGCTCCGAGTACTCAGAATCCGAAGAAAGTTTTTGATAAAGCCGCCAAGAAGTCAAAAGCGTGTTACGTAGGGCCAAGTTTGACCATGTGCGCCGCGTAGGGGCCAAGCTTGCCTCTTATCCAGCAGGCAGCAAACCCTTTTGATCCCTGGCCAAAGCGGTCGAATCTAACTTCAGTCGCCCATCTTTGCCGCCTTATCTATTGAGGCCGGACGGCTCGCAGGCTCATACTGCGAAAGAGAAGGCGAATCTCTTTGCCTCACTCTTTGCAGAGAGTTCGCGTCTGGATGCCGCAGGGAACCTACCACCTACTTTACCTCAGGTTGGCTGCACTATGGCGCCAGTTCGCATCCGCCAAAAAGAGGTACTTAGAACTCTGCGAAATCTAGACGTGAATAAAGCTAGCGAGCCAGATGGAATTCCAGCAATAGTCCTGCGTAACTGTACGCCTGAGTTGTCTCCTGTTCTCAAACGCCTGTACCGTCTCTCACTTGAGACTGGTGTAGTTCCCAGGTCGAGGAAGCTTGCATACGTGCAACCTGTACCAAAACAAGGAAGTAGAGCTGACCCTGTCAACTATAGACCCATCTCAGTCACTTCCATACTCTGCAAGAGTGTGGAACGTGTACTCAACAACCGTCTTATACCGTACCTTGAAGACAACGACCTAGTCAGTGATCAAATTCCGACTAGGGCGATCTACTGGGGAGCTTCTTGTGTATGTCTGTCACATCTGGAGCGAGGCTATAGAAAAACAAGGCGAAGCACTTGCAGTGTCTTTGGACATTTCTAAAGCCTTTGACAGGGCCTGTCACGCAAGCCTTTTAAGTAAGCTTTCCTCTTATGGGCTTCTGACATTGACCTTGGCAATTAGATCTCGGATTTCTTGAGCGAACGTTCGATTCGAGTGATCTTAGAAGACAACTCTTCCGAACATATGGCGATAGATAGATCGATAGTTCTTCAGGGTTCCGTACGGTCTGCAACTCTCTTTCTGCTGCATATCCGCTCACGCGATACATGCAGCCGTAGACGCAGACCACACCTAGAGGTGTGGTGTTGATTTTATACCGATTTATCGGATATCGAAGTTATAACAGGTAAAAGAACTAATATTAATTGCTATTTCGGTAACTACTCTAGCAAACCATAAAGTTTTTAATGCCTGTCATCTGTCATTTAAAAAAAATTAACAACTTCAAAAATACGTCACGACAATCGTGTGCGTTATTGTTTGGGCTGGTGATTTCGGTGTTTATTAATTGAAAACATACCGTAAGTAGCGTTTATTAAGTTTACCCTGAATATAAATGTTTATAAACTATACTTTAAGGAGTAATTTCATGGTAAACGTTAGAACCACTCAAACGGAATGTTATCATATTTTATCCAAGTACACCCAAAATTTCATTAGTGCTTTTTAAGTGCAAGATTGGCGGTGTATTACTGCATTTTATTTGAGATGTTTTTGTTGGTAGTACGGAGGGTATTTATTTGGCAATGCAGAATAATAATTTTTATTTATAAAAACTTGTATTTAAACTGAATGCTTTTCTAATTTGTGACACCAAATAGCCGCCACTTTGCGGTAGGAAGAGCGCATCGCGTGAGCGGATATATATCAATGATATGTTAATTCCAGGTACCTTTGCATACGCTGATGACAGCACAGTTGTAGATAGGTACTTGACCAATGCAAGGGTCAGTGGAGAGGAAACCCAGCCTTGTCGAGAGTCCATGGTTAGCCGATTAGATTTGACACTCTAGGCCGTCTCCGATTGGGGCAATGCCAATCTTGTCAAATTTAACGCTACCAAAATGCAGGCGTGTCTATTCTCCACAAACCGGAGTCCCTTTCAGCTGACTCTGACTTTTCGTGATATATCCATACCGTAGCCGACTGTCTCCAGTTACTTGGAATGGACCTGTCATCCAATTTGAACTTCGGCAGATACATTGAATCCATGGCCAAAAATGCAGCAAGGCCGCTTGGGATCCTTTCCAGGGTGAGGCGTTACTTTACACCGGGACAGTTGCTTCAGCTGTACCAAGCACAAGTCCGATCGTGCATGTAGTCAGCAATCTGCCACCTTTGGGATGGGTCTGCTACATATCAACTGGCCACTTTGGATTCAATTGACAACCGTGCCAAGAGGCTTATAGGTGACTCGGAATTAGTGGAGGCGACGCTGCAGAGCCTTGAACACCGCCATAAAGTTGCTTGCTTTTCGGCATTTTACAGAATTTATCACGGAGAGTGTGCGATGGAATTACACGATTCAATTCCTCCTTTCCTTTTCCATCACCAGGGGACTAGGCGTAGGCTTGGCTTCCACTCTTATGTTGTGGATATTCCAAAGATTCGCACGAAGCGTTACGCTTCCACATTTATATGGCGAACGGCTAGTTCGTAGAGTTAGTTAGTAGAGTGGAACTCCCTGCCTGCAGATTTGTTCCCTGAACGTTATAACTAGGGTCTTTTCAAGGCGAGAGTGAATATGCATTATTTAGGTGTGCATGCTCCATTGTCGACCTCATCGTCACTTTCCATCAGGTGAGATGAATCTCAAATGCGCACTTATATATTATAAAAAAAAACTACTTGGTACAGTAAACCGCTGTGCTCCAGTTGACACTCCGTAATACCTACAATTTACGTGACAGCACTAAGACCAGTCCGTTAATTTATCTGGCGAATTAAAGTAGTACCTATGTCTTCTTTTTTGTCCTAAACACGTGATCTGAGAGAGCCAATAAATGGCTCCGCGACAATGTCTACTCCACCCTGACCCAGCAATAGGGGCGATGGTCATAGGATCAGCGTTTCAAGTCCACGTGTCCGTGGCGTTGTAGCATCTCAACGGAGAGCGCATGCGCGGGCGCCGTGCGGCGAGACGACCGCGTCACGTGGCTCAGCTGAGTCGTCTGCGGACGCGTGTCGATTCCGCGTGTAGGATGCACCCCGCACACGTGCCCGTTGTAATAGCGGAGAGCATTCATCTGTTGAAAAAAAAAAAAATTAATAGACAATTTTGCCAATCATAAAGATACGGAACGGCAGCCTTCTGATTGTGTTGTTTGTTTTAAGGCAACTGACTGACTGACTTTGTAAAATTTGTCCTTGTCATTATATTCACGTTTCTTTATAAATTTTTAACTTGTAGTATTGAGAAAAAATAAAGAGTGAAACAGACTTTTGAAAGGCCCGCCCAGAAAGTTACCGTTGATATCAACGACGTACCTCCAGAATAAAAAGCGATTATGTTTTTTAGCCAAGCACATGACATGATATTTGTATTTTAATTGTCATGTTTGTCTTTATATTTATGTCATATTTATCTTCTATGGTTTCCAGTGGCGAGGCGACAACATATCGTCGCTTAAATGCTAACGGCCGCATGTCAAAAGTTCACTTTTTTACAGGAAAGGCGATCAAAGTTTCCCATCACATTTTTAAAAATTTTAATATTATTTTACTTTTAAATACCCATGTATTTATACTCAAAAGATGCGTATTTTAAGGCTCTATAAATTTGTAAACACAGACACAACTCGAAAGTGCAGAACGCCAAACAGGCCTTTGCGTAATTCCATTGTTTGTAATCCCAAATCGCTAGGTGTCTTCGTGTAGTAAAGTAAATAAATAAAGTAAAGTTTGACCGTTTTAAACACATTTTTGCAATAAAAAGGTTTTCAGAAGTTTAGCATTTAAGCGACTATGTGGATAATTTGTATTTTGTAAATCTTAACGTTAATAAATAAATAACGCACACACTCAACATAGCCCCGCACTAGGGAAACCCTGTGTCGCGGGTGCGATGGACACACACACATAGACAACCACAAATTACACCCAAACTCACGAGAGAAATAAATGTAGGCCGTACAAACATTTCTCCCGGCTCGGGAATCGAACCTGGGACCTCTGCGTGGCAGTCCGGCATGGTAACCATTCTGCCACTGAGGCAGTTTAAACTGATAATTAATTGAAACTGATAACTAGTGTTACATGTTGTATTATTTGGGTGTTTTTTTTTTAATAAGGCTACGTAAAGAATAAATTATGTAGAAGGTCATGCTAATTCGTAGGTAATTAAAATAGCAGCACTTAGCATTAATATAATAAACTGAAGTAAATTACTTTAAAAACTATCGTTATTTTATGTGTACAAAAAGTTAACCTGCGAATTGAAGTGAACTAGTATCTTGTGTGCTAATAAGTGATGTGGTTAAATGTCGCCAATCGCCTTTTTAACGGGAAAAGAATTTTTTGTAAAAGTAAGTAAAAAGTTAAGGCTTTACCAAGGAAATTTTCACGCCTCGCCAATGATGGTTTCGTTACTTTCAAGTAAATTGTAATCGTGCGATTTTGCTTTTGTTTCTTATTGCAAAAATATAATCCCGTGACCATGAGACCTGTAAAGGGCCCGAAACGTCGGTTTGTTTGAAAAACCAAATATACGCGATTTAAATCCGGAAAAATAGTTTCATTTCCTATGTGTAACAATCGCGAAAACCTAAGAACTGTTGTTATAGCTATTGTCGGTCACCACGCCTTAGAAAACTCATACAACAGCGTATTCGTTTTTTACCTGTATCATACATGCAAGTCTTTTTCCTAGTCAGCATTTTTTTATAATTACTTTAAAAACATGCTGTCACTTAATTTACGAGTTTCATTTAGTTTCATGGAATTTGTTTTTCCCAAGTATTTGATCATCATGTATTTTGATTCACAGGTCTTACCCAAGTCGGGCGTTCAATGACTTAAAATTACAGTCATTACAATTTAATTAAGTAGTAGGTAAGTGGTGTGTAAGATATGGCAATCCATTAATATAAATTATGAAGAGAAGCGAACTCAATACGCTTCCCTGTGGTACCTACTCCTCTTATCTCAACCTATTACATTAATTCAGAATCCAATGATATTATGTTCATAAAACAGGATTAAGGCTTGAACAGTCGCGAATAACTTTGACGATTTGACTTCTAAGCAGTAGTAACAATTTCAAACGTCATCTATCGACCACTCGCTTGTACTTACACAAAATCAAATAAAGATAAGTTGTAAATTAGAATACAGAAGAGTCATGAGTGTTATTTTGCAATCTATGCCTATGTTGTTGTTCCCTCATAGACATTTGAGAATGAATCATCGTAAAAATAAACATTACATAATATTTTAGGGTCAAAATCGCATAGCATAAATAGTGAAAGTATTAGGTAAATCGTGCAATGATTCGATCGTTAGTTGATAGGATCAATTAACAACTAATACTACTATTTTCAATTATAAAAGAGAAGTAGAAAAGAGTAGTAAAATTGAAACAATAGTAGATTGTACAACAAGTGCATAAAAGGCGTAATTGTACCCGAGACGAGTATATCCACCCGAGCCGCACGCGAGGGTGGATACTTAAGTCGAGGGTAAAATGAGTTTTATGAACGACTTATATACGCTACTTTTCACTTCGATTGCGAGAAAATTTAACAGCAATATTACAAATAAATGATAACACTACTATTACCAAGAAAAAATAAGAACTTTCCGCCAATGTACTACTTTTTTTTCTACACGTGACTCAGGTCAAGCTTTTATTTTTATGGATTTCTATTTCTTAAATGTAATATAACACGGATTAAAAAACAAAAGTAAAACTTTATAAAGTTCTAGTGTGCGTGGCTGTTGGCGCAGGCGTCATTGCCTCGATCTTAAACGACGATTTTATTTTATGCACTAGAGCATAAAATCCTATTTTATGCAGCCTACACCCAGCATAAATATATTACGAACTTTAAGAGCATGAGACGTGAAAATACTTTTATTCGCTATATTTTAAATGCATTTAACAAACTTCAATATTGACTAATTAATTATGCGTCATTGAAAGTATCACTGTTATGTATTATTTATTAATTTGTTTTAATACAACATAAAAAAACACTTAGATTAATAAAAAAATAAAAAAGTGATTACGACCAATACGACCAATTTGTTTTTAACTGATGGAAATTCCAACAATAAAAAGTACACAGTACAGTATAACGATACGTGCTTTCGACGAGGTTAAATAAATATACATTAAATAGGTACTTTATTAACTAAATTTTTACCGTTAAGAGGGAGCAGAGGAAAAATGTCTAATCTTCGATTTGATTTTAGACGTAAATCCACTTTAAAGTTAAAAATAAAATATTATTCGAGTGACTATACGATATATTTAAGCACAGACGTTAATCAGAAATATAAAACAATAAAGTTTCCTCGATAGATAAAAATCACGAAATTACCTCTAATTTTCACATTTTTTCGATTTATTCTCGAAATACTACGAGTTATTAGGACAAAAATTAGATAATTAATGACATTTATACATGATCGACTACTGTTGTTACATATTTTTTTTAATCCCTTTAATTTTAGAGTTATTCCGCTAAAACGAATTTGGCACTTACGACATTTTTAATGCGCAAAAGACAACATCTCCTGTCGCATGTCACGGGAACTTCAAGCATATATTTGTTTCACAAATTAGTCACTATCGCTCCGTTGAGTCGAGAGGATGTTGACAAAATTTGTGCCTGAGCTGTTTAATTGTCATCGTAAATTATCAATATTGATGGCTAATTGTCGAAGGTAAGTTTGTGAATTACCTTCTTATATTTAACGGTAAAATAAAAAAATATTATTTCCATGTGCATAAGCTGCGCTTACAACTTACGAATTTTGATTTCATCAGTAATAGGATTGAAAATTCACCGGTGTAAGAGTGAAGGTCGTGCAGACGATTTTAGTTCTTATTATGCCAATCGATTGATATGACGATACCATTTACATGTTTTACGTTACAGATTATAAATATATAATATTTGTAAAAATGACAGTATGATTTTGATCTAATTTATTGTTAGGTTACCTCTGCAAAACTCACACACACAAAATCCAGAAAGGACTTAGTAAAGACAGGGAATAAATATTTGATATCGTTGTTTTTTTATTATGAGAACTGATTTTGATATTCAACAAAATAATTACACGTAATGGTAGGTATTTTAAATTAGAGCAAAATAAATTTATATTGAATAAATAAAATTTTAAATTTAAAGAAATTTAACACATTGATAACATAATTTTTGTCTTTTTGTCTTGGCTAAAATTCTTGAGAGGCTTCTTAATAATAGACTTGTAAATTATATTGTATAGAATCTTCGTCTGTCTACAACACAATACGGTTTCCGGCCAGGAATCTCCACGAGTAATGTTGTACTGGACCTCGTTAATGCGATTGTTACTAATCTTGATAACAAACAAAAGGTCGTAGCTATCTTCCTTGATCTCGCCAAGGCCTTCGATACTATCTCGGTCCTTCTACTAATTAACAAACTTGAAAGGCTTGATATTCGAGGTCTTTAGCTTGATCTTTTCGCAAATATTTTAATAAATTGATTATCTCGTGGGTAGACGACAGTGCGTTAGAATCGGGGATTTAACCAGTACTGAACTACCGATCACATACGGTGTGGCCCAAGGTAGTATTCTTGACTTTATTTTTAGCATATATTAACGACCTCTGTAATATGCAATTAAACAACGGTTCCATCTTTACTTACGCCGACGATACTGCCTTAGTTTTCTATGGCGATGGGAGTCTGCGTTTAACTATGCGCAAGTGGGCTTCAATTTGGTTTCCACGTGGCTTTCTAACAACTTCCTCACCCTCAATGTGCAAAAAACTATGTATCTGATCTGACATTCTCACTTACAAGCCGAGGTCTCCCACTCTCGTCTATAACTGCTCATTCGTGCCCTGCCTCTTCTCAAGACTCCTGTTCCTGTCCATCTTTAGCCCGCACTCACCATTTCAAGTACCTGGGTGTCGAGTTAGATAGCACCCTTACCTTTAGCTATCATATTGACAGTCTTACCCTGAGGTTACGCAAATTCATGTTCATTTTTAAAAATCTCCGCCACGTTGCTGGTGTTTGGGACAGTATGAGGTCGGTCTTGCGCAGCAGTCTGCATTTGAGAATTTACCAAGTATATGTATTTTCAATAATCATATTATTTTCATTATTTTCCTAGCTTCGTAGTTTTATATTATAAACAATAAGCGTTATGGTTTTTAGGCACTTATAATCACCGGTCAGGGTAACAATACAAAGAAAGTATTTGTCCAGAAACGAATTCAAGAAGTTTTGGATATAATGAAATGGCGCTTATGCAGACAATCGACAGTAGAGTACCATAGACAATAAAATTTTGGTTAAAACTAAAAAGAGCCCTTTTTTGATATGGTTTATGAAATTATAATCGCGCAAAGTGACACTTTCTTTCTAAATAAATCGAATCCAGTTATGTAAATATTCCATTAATAAAGGATTGACATTGTAGCGGTTTTCACTTTAACTTCAAATATGGATCAATTCCCAAGATTTAAGACCCTGAATGTCTAGTCGAGAAGTTAGTTATAAAATTAAGTCGTTCGTTCCAGTTTGATTCTATGCAACGTTCCGAAAATCTGGTACAAAGAGTGTTACCGGTTCTCCAATCCAAATTATTTACTTTTATGGTTAGATTTCTTTATCACAAACTGGACACTCTGGAGTAAGAATGCCTTTCTCTCCATATTTAAAGCATACTATTTCGTGTGGTTGTTTACAATTTGTAAGAATATGGGAACTAGTGAAACATATAAAACATAATATTTTTTCCAAATAGAGATACAAAAGCCCTAATGTATATTTTACGCACAAATACACTCCATACGTAAACTCTGTTTGTTGAGCACTACAACAAAACCATCATGGCAGCTGTCTTCACGTTCATAGACGAGGATCACAGTTACAGATCTTGGGATCTGAATGTCCCAAAAAATCAAATTGCTCTCAATATTGCTGTTAGTAACATCATGTCTGAAGAGAATTGGTAGCTTGTGGTTCCCACAATCTTGATATCGACCAACCCGAAGATTTTTTTACGCCTAGAGACGAATATGCGGAAAATACCTGTAAACTTAGAGAAAATTTCGATCATATACAAAGTTCTTTAATAAAGTCGCATGATAGAAATTGAATTATGGTCCTTATAATCTTCGTCGTAAAAAGTATGACTTTAATGTTAGTGATATTGTTCGGCGAAAAACTTATTATCAGAGTGACAATGAAAAGCGATTCTCTAAAAACAACCTCCTGAGCGTATTATCACCTTTAATATATAAATTTGTTCTTATGCAGGGGCCTGGGCTCTTGGCAAATTAAAGATTTTCAATTGAGAAATAATACTTGTTAAATTGTACTAAAGTAAATTGTAGAACATATTTTCTCTTCATTTTCTTCAATGTTTACATTGAACCTAGTCTATTTGAATATGCTAATAGGTTGACATTTTTAGCATGGCTTCAATCAATTTGTATTTTGATTGAAAACGACGACGAAATGAATTATTTCAGCGTTGTCGTTTGGCTTGCCTAGAAAAATAAAAAAACTATAAAAAAAAATTAAAACACTTGCAGAAATTTGTCAGATATTTACATAGACATACACACATTCACACATATACTTTACACATACACCTTCACACATGTAGACACACAATTGCTATAGTCCTACTATGGTCCATTTGTTTATAAGTCGCTTCATTTAAAAAATATAGTAATTAAAAACTAATGTCTAAATCTATTAATACAACGGAATTCAGTTATTATATATATTATTAATATGTATTTCAATTTGTTACATTGTTCTTTGATAAACAATATTTTAAGTCGCTTCGTTCTGGCATCGAGTTAGTTTTTATGTAACGAAAAATAAATAAATTGTAATCTGACAAACTTTGTAGTTGGCAAAAATAAACCAAATTGAAAAGCTGTAAAGATGCAAAGAAATAAATTTAAAATTTAGCGGTGTATTCACTCATTTTCTTGAAATTGTACTTTAGAATTAGGGTTAGATATTTAAATATGTAATACGTTTATTTGAATAACGAAGTGTAATAAAAGATTTAAGTAGACAAATACGACTCTATGGCTTCAATGTTTGCGGGTCAACGATAAGCGTGCGAAAATAACTTTTGATCGGTTTGCTCTGCGACGAACTGGTAGCGGGCGGCGAATGATAGGTGCGGGTAGCGGGGAGTGTGGGCGGAGCCAACGTCAAAACTTTTTTGCCATGAGGGCTCTTAAAAAGCGTCAAAATCTATATAGCGAGAACATTGACTTACAATTATATGGACGTCGGGCCCGCGCTAAAAAGTGTCCGAACTTATAGGGCGTTAAAATCGTATACAGAGCGTCATTCACGCTTAAGTCTTCGTTTGTTCGACTGACAGCGAAGCAAGCAAAATTAAACAGTACTGCGATGACATTACAATTTAAATTCAACGTTTTAGCTTTTTCATATTCCTTTACATGTCACTACGTTTAAATAGGTTGACTTGGGACATTTTTTTCGTGGTTTGTGTGTTAGACCCGTCGTCCATTTATTTGTAAGTCAATGAGCGAGAACAAGTAGTTTAATTGAAATTGAAGTACTATTTTCTGGTTGAAGCATGGTTCGTCGTCACGAGACCAAATGTTTGCGATATTTTCTGGATCAGTGGTTTTATTTTCTTTAAAAAAAAAACTGCAGCAAGCGGTGGTAGGCGGAAAATGCAATATAGTATGTGTCATTTCTACTAAATAAAGTGGGTATAACATTGTGTCCCGCGGTGCAGCGCGGCGCAGCCTGACGTCACCAGCTTGTGCCACCACGGGCACTACAAAGTGTGACTGGCTTCTCAACAATAAGGTATTTTTCTTTGAAAGGCAAGCGTTGGCTGAGCGACATCGGACTGCTTAGGGCGAACTTTGGAAATAGCAACACAATATAGAACTTCAAATGTGTTAAATAAAGTGGATATTTTTTCTCTCGGGAATATGCTGTGTGTGTGGTCGTGTTTTAAGCGATTTGTAGATTTTAAATAAAGCACGCATGAGAAGTTTCCGTGTATTCCGTAATTCTTGGTCCCAGGTTCGATTCCCGGTAGAACCAATTTGGGAAACGAACTTTTCTAAAATGGTTTTAGCATAGATGTTTTGGGTAGTGTCGCGGAGTGTATTCCGTAACTTTTGGTCACGGG